>NC_141031.1:32675000-33045000 GCF_052040795.2 Danio rerio
ACCATCAAGATTATAAATTCACTAGTGCTAATCCTGGACCATCAAGAGTAAAATTCACTTGTGTTGATCCTGGACCATCAAGATTAAAATTCATTAATGTTGATCCTGGACCATCAAGATTAAAATTCACTAATGTTGATCCTGGACCATCAAGACTGTAAAATCACTAATGTTGATCCTGGAACATCAAGAGTAAAATTTACTAATGTTGATCCTGGACCATCAAGGTTATAAATTCATTAATGTTGATTCTGGACCATAAAGATTATAAATTCACTAATGTTGATCCTGGACCATCAAGATTAAAATTCATTAATGTTGATCCTGGACCATCAAGATTATAAATTCACTATTGTTGATCCTGGACCATCAAGAGAGAAAATTCACTAATGTTGATCCTGGACCTTCAAGGTTATAAATTCACTAATGTTGATCCTGGACCATCAAGATTAAAACTCTTATGTTGATCCTGGACCATCAAGACTAAATTCACTAATGTTGATCCTGGACCATCAAAATTGTAAATTCACTATTGTTGATTCTGGACCATCAAGATTAAAATTCACTAATGTTGATCCTGGGCCATCAAGATTAAAATTCACTTATGTTGATCCTGGACCATCAAGATTATAAATTCACTGTTGATGATCCTGGACCATCAAGATTATAAATTCACTGTTGATGATCCTGGACCATCAAGATTAAAATTCACTACTGTTGATTCTGGACCATCAAAATTGTAAATTCACTAATGTTGATCCTGGACCATCAAGATTATAAATTCACTAATGTTGATCCTGGACCATCAAGATTATAAATTTACTATTGTTGATCCTGGACCATCAAGATTAAAATTAATTAATGTTGATCCTGGACCATCAAGATTAAAACTCTTATGTTGATCCTGGACCATCAAGATTATAAATTCACTGTTGTTGATCCTGGACCATCATGATTAAAATTCACTAATGTTGATCCTGGACCATCAAAATTGTAAATTCACTCATGTTGATCCTGGCCTATCAAGATTAAAATTCACTAATGTTGATCCTGGACCATCAAGATTAAAATTCACTTATGTTGATCCTGGACCATCAAGATTAAAATTCAGTAATGTTGATCCTGGACCATCAAGATTAAAACTCATTAATGTTGATCCTGGACCATCAAGATTATAAATTCACTCATGTTGATCCTGGACCATCAAGAGTAAAATTCACTAATGTTGATCCTGGAACATCAAGAGTAAAATTCACTAATGTTGATCCTGGACCTTCAAGGTTATAAATTCACTAATGTTGATCCTGGACCATCAAGATTAAAACTCTTATGTTGATCCTGGACCATCAAGACTAAATTCACTAATGTTGATCCTGGACCATCAAAATTGTAAATTCACTATTGTTGATTCTGGACCATCAAGATTAAAATTCACTAATGTTGATCCTGGGCCATCAAGATTAAAATTCACTTATGTTGATCCTGGACCATCAAGATTATAAATTCACTGTTGATGATCCTGGACCATCAAGATTAAAATTCACTACTGTTGATTCTGGACCATCAAAATTGTAAATTCACTAATGTTGATCCTGGACCATCAAGATTATGAATTCACTAATGTTGATCCTGGACCATCAAGATTAAAATTCACTAATGTTGATCCTGGAACACCAAGATTAAAATTCACTAATGTTGATCCTGGACCATCAAGAGTAAAATTCACTAATGTTGATCCTGGACCATCAAGATTAAAATTTACTAATGTTGATCCTGGACCATCAAGGTTATAAATTCACTAATGTTGATCCTGGACCATCAAGATTAAAACTCTTATGTTGATCCTGGACCATCAAGACTAAATTCACTAATGTTGATCCTGGACCATCAAAATTGTAAATTCACTATTGTTGATCCTGGACCATCAAGATTAAAATTCACTAATGTTGATCCTGGACCATCAAGATTAAAATTCACTAATGTTGATCCTGGACCATCAAGATTAAAATTCACTAATGTTGATCCTAGACCATCAAGATTAAAATTCACTTATGTTGATCCTGGACCATCAAGATTATAAATTCACTGTTGTTGATCCTGGACCATCAAGATTAAAATTCACTAATGTTGATCCTGGACCATCAAAATTGTAAATTCACTAATGTTGATCCTGGACCATCAAGATTAAAATTCATTAATGTTGATCCTGGACCATCAATATTAAAATTCACTAATGTTGATCCTGGAACACCAAGATTAAAATTCACTAATGTTGATCCTGGACCATCAAGATTAAAATTTACTAATGTTGATCCTGGACCATAAAGATTATAAATTTACTATTGTTGATCCTGGACCATCAAGATTAAAATTCATTAATGTTGATCCTGGACCATCAAGGTTATAAATTCACTAATGTTGATCCTGGACCATCAAGATTAAAACTCTTATGTTGATCCTGGACCATCAAGACTAAATTCACTAATGTTGATCCTGGACCATCAAAATTGTAAATTCACTATTGTTGATCCTGGACCATCAAGATTAAAATTCACTAATGTTGATCCTGGACCATCAAAATTGTAAACTCACTTTTGTTTATCCTGGACCATCAAGTTTAAAATTCACTAATGTTGATCCTGGACCATCAAGATTAAAATTCACTAATGTTGATCCTAGACCATCAATATTAAAATTCACTTATGTTGATCCTGGACCATCAAGATTATAAATTCACTGTTGTTGATCCTAGACCATCAAGATTAAAATTCACTAATGTTGATCCTGGACCATCAAAATTGTAAATTCACTCATGTTGATCCTGGACTATCAAGATTAAAATTCACTAATGTTGATCCTGGACCATCAAGAATAAAATTCACTTATGTTGATCCTGGACCATCAAGATTAAAATTCACTAATGTTGATCCTGGAGCATCAATATTAAAATTCACTTATGTTGATCCTGGACCATCAATATTAAAATTCACTAATGTTGATCCTGGACCATCAAGATTATAATTTCACTAATGTTGATCCTGGACCATCAAGATTATAAATTCACTAATGTTGATCCTGGACCATCAAGAGTAAAATTCACTAATGTTGATCCTGGACCATCAAGATTAAAATTCACTAATGTTGATCCTGGACCATCAAGATTAAAATTCACTAATGTTGATCCTGGACCATCAAGATTAAAATTCATTAATGTTGATCCTGGACCATCAAGATTATAAATTCACTCATGTTGATCCTGGACCATCAAGAGTAAAATTCACTAATGTTGATCCTGGAACATCAAGAGTAAAATTTACTAATGTTGATCCTGGACCATCAAGAGAGAAAATTCACTAATGTTGATCCTGGACCTTCAAGTTTATAAATTCACTAATGTTGATCCTGGACCATCAAGATTAAAACTCTTATGTTGATCCTGGACCATCAAGACTAAATTCACTAATGTTGATCCTGGACCATCAAAATTGTAAATTCACTATTGTTGATTCTGGACCATCAAGATTAAAATTCACTAATGTTGATTCTGGACCATCAAGATTAAAATTCACTAATGTTGATCCTGGACCATCAAGATTAAAACTCTTATGTTGATCCTGGACCATCAAGACTAAATTCACTAATGTTGATCCTGGACCATCAAAATTGTAAATTCACTATTGTTGATGCTGGACCATCAAGATTAAAATTCACTAATGTTGATCCTGGACCATCAAGATTATGAATTCACTAATGTTGATCCTGGACCATCAAGATTATAATTTCACTAATGTTGATCCTGGACCATCAAGATTATAAATTCACTACTGTTGATCCTGGACCATCAAGAGTAAAATTCACTAATGTTGATCCTGGACCATCAAGATTAAAATTCACTAATGTTGATCCTGGACCATCAAGGTTATAAATTCACTAATGTTGATCCTGGACCATCAAGATTAAAACTCTTATGTTGATCCTGGACCATCAAGACTAAATTCACTAATGTTGATCCTGGACCATCAAAATTGTAAATTCACAATTGTTGATCCTGGACCATCAAGATTAAAATTCACTAATGTTGATCCTGGACCATCAAAATTGTAAATTCACTATTGTTGATCCTGGACCATCAAGATTAAAATACACTAATGTTGATCCTGGACCATCAAGATTAAAATTCACTAATGTTGATCCTGGACCATCAAGATTAAAATTCACTAATGTTGATCCTGGACCATCAAAATTGTAAATTCACTAATGTTGATCCTGGACCATCAAGATTAAAATTCACTAATGTTGACCGTGGACCATCAAGATTATAAATTCACTAATGTTGATCCTGGACCATCAAGATTAAAATTTACCAATGTTGATCCTGGACCATCAAGATTATAAATTCACTGTTGTTGATCCTGGACCATCAAGATTAAAATTCACTAATGTTGATCCTGGACCATCAAAATTGTAAATTCACTCATGTTGATCCTGGACCACCAAGATTAAAATTCACTAATGTTGATCCTGGACCATCAATATTAAAATTCACTAATGTTGATCCTGGACCATCAAGATTATGAATTCACTAAT
This sequence comes from Danio rerio, assembly GCF_052040795.2. Taxonomy (NCBI): domain Eukaryota; kingdom Metazoa; phylum Chordata; class Actinopteri; order Cypriniformes; family Danionidae; genus Danio; species Danio rerio. The sequence continues at coordinate 32,679,588 of NC_141031.1, forward strand.
GTTGATCCTGGACCATCAAGATTAAAATTCACTAATGTTGATCCTGGACCATCAAGATTAAAATTCACTTATGTTGATCCTGGACCATCAATATTAAAATTCACTAATGTTGATCCTGGACCATCAAGATTATAATTTCACTAATGTTGATCCTGGACCATCAAGATTATAAATTCACTAATGTTGATCCTGGACCATCAAGAGTAAAATTCACTAATGTTGATCCTGGACCATCAAGATTAAAACTCACTAATGTTGATCCTGGACCATCAAGATTAAAGTTCCCTAATGTTGATCCTGGACCATCAAGATTAAAATTCACTAATGTTGATCCTGGACAATCAAGAGTAAAATTCACTAATGTTGATCCTGGACCATCAAGATTAAAATTCACTTATGTTGATCCTGGACCATCAAGATTATAAATTCACTAATGTTGATCCAGGACCATCAAGATTATAAATTCACTATTGTTGATCCTGGACCATCAAGACTAAATTCACTAATTTTGATCCTGGACCATCAAGATTAAAATTCACTAATGTTGATCCAGGACCATTAAGATTATAAAATCACTATTGTTGATCCAGGACAATCAAGACTGTAAAATCACTAATGTTGATCCTGGACCATCAAGATTAAAACTCTTATGTTGATCCTGGACCATCAAGACTAAATTTACTAATGTTGATCCAGGACCATCAAGATTATAAATTCACTATTGTTGATCCTGGACCATCAAGATTGTAAATTCACTAATGTTGATCCTGGACCATCAAGAGTAAAATTCACTAATGTTGATCCTGGACCATCAAGATTAAAATTCACTAATGTTGATTCTGGACCATCAAGAGTAAAATTCACTATTGTTGATCCTGGACCATCAAGACTAAATTCACTAATGTTGATCCTGGAGCATCAAGATTAAAATTCACTAATGTTGATCCAGGACCATCAAGATTAAAATTCAGTTATGATGATCCTGGACCATCAAGATTAAAATTCACTAATGTTGATCCTGGACCATCAAGATTAAAATTCACTAATGTTGATCCTGGACCATCAAGATTAAAATTCACTAATGTTGATCCTGGACCATCAAGACTATAAATTCACTAATGTTGATCCTGGACCATCAAGATTAAAATTCACTAATGTTGATCCTGGACCATCAAGATTAAAATTCACTAATGTTGATCCTGGATCATCAAGAGTAAAATTCACTAATGTTGATCCTGGACCATCAAGATTAAAATTCACTTATGTTGATCCTGGACCATCAAGATTATAAATTCACTAATGTTGATCCAGGACCATCAAGATTATAAATTCACTATTGTTGATCCTGGACCATCAAGACTAAATTCACTAATTTTGATCCTGGACCATCAAGATTAAAATTCACTTTTGTTGATCCAGGACCATTAAGATTATAAATTCACTATTGTTGATCCAGGACAATCAAGACTGTAAAATTCACTAATATTGATCCTGGACCATCAAGATTAAAATTCAGTTATGATGATCCTGGACCATCAAGATTAAAATTCACTAATGTTGATCCTGGACCATCAAGATTAAAATTCACTAATGTTGATCCTGGACCATCAAGATTAAAATTCACTAATGTTGATCCTGGACCATCAAGACTATAAATTCACTTATGTTGATCCTGGACCATCAAGATTAAAATTCACTAATGTTGATCCTGGACCATCAAGAGTAAAATTCACTAATGTTGATCCTGGACCATCAAGATTAAAATTCACTAATGTTGATCCTGGACCATCAAGATTAAAACTCACTAATGTTGATCCTGGACCATCAAGATTAAAATTCACTAATGTTGATCCTGGACCATCAAGATTAAAATTCACTAATGTTGATCCTGGATCATCAAGAGTAAAATTCACTAATGTTGATCCTGGACCATCAAGATTATAAATTCACTAATGTTGATCCAGGACCATCAAGATTATAAATTCACTATTGTTGATCCTGGACCATCAAGACTAAATTCACTAATTTTGATCCTGGACCATCAAGATTAAAATTCACTTTTGTTGATCCAGGACCATTAAGATTATAAATTCACTATTGTTGATCCAGGACAATCAAGACTGTAAAATTCACTAATATTGATCCTGGACCATCAAGAGTAAAATTCACTAATGTTGATCCTGGACCATCAAGATTAAAATTCACTTATGTTGATCCTGGACCATCAAGATTATAAATTCACTAATGTTGATCCAGGACCATCAAGATTTTAAATTCACTATTGTTGATCCTGGACCATCAAGATTGTAAATTCACTAATGTTGATCCTGGACCATCAAGAGTAAAATTCACTAATGTTGATCCTGGACCATCAAGATTAAAATTCACTAATGTTGATCCTGGACCATCAAGAGTAAAATTCACTATTGTTGATCCTGGACCATCAAGACTAAATTCACAAATGTTGATCCTGGACCATCAAGAGTAAAATTCACTAATGTTGATCCTGGACCATCAAGATTAAAATTCACTAATGTTGATCCTGGACCATCAAGATTAAAACTCACTAATGTTGATCCTGGACCATCAAGATTAAAATTCACTAATGTTGATCCTGGACCATCAAGATTAAAATTCACTAATATTGATCCTGGACCATCAAGTGTAAAATTCACTAATGTTGATCCTGGACCATCAAGATTAAAATTCACTTATGTTGATCCTGGACCATCAAGATTATAAATTCACTAATGTTGATCCAGGACCATCAAGATTTTAAATTCACTATTGTTGATCCTGGACCATCAAGACTAAATTCACTAATTTTGATCCTGGACCATCAAGATTAAAATTCACTTTTGTTGATCCAGGACCATTAAGATTATAAATTCACTAATGGTGATCCCAAACCATCAAGATTAAAATTCTTATGTTGATCCTGGACCATCAAGACTAAATTTACTAATGTTGATCCAGGACCATCAAGATTATAAATTCACTATTGTTGATCCTGGACCATCAAGATTGTAAATTCATTAATGTTGATCCTGGACCATCAAGAGTAAAATTCACTAATGTTGATCCTGGACCATCAAGATTAAAATTCACTAATGTTGATCCTGGACCATCAAGAGTAAAATTCACTATTGTTGATCCTGGACCATCAAGACTAAATTCACTAATGTTGATCCTGGACCATCAAGATTAAAATTCACTAATGTTGATCCAGGACCATCAAGATTAAAATTCAGTTATGTTGATCCTGGACCATCAAGATTAAAATTCACTAATGTTGATCCTGGACCATCAAGACTAAAATTCACTAATGTTGATCCTGGACCATCAAGATTAAAATTCACTAATGTTGATCCTGGACCATCAAGACTATAAATTCACTTATGTTGATCCTGGACAATCAAGATTAAAATTCACTAATGTTGATCCTGGACCATCAAGATTAAAATTAACTAATGTTGATCCTGGACCATCAAGATTAAAATTCACTAATGTTGATCCTGGACCATCAAGGTTAAAATTCACTAATGTTGATCCTGGACCATCAAGATTATAAATTCACTAATGTTGATCCTGGACCATCAAAATTGTAAATTCACTAATGTTGATCCTAGACCATCAAGATTAAAATTCACTTATGTTGATCCTGGACCATCAAGATTAAAACTCTTATGTTGATCCTGGACCATCAAGATTAAAATTCACTTTTGTTGATCCAGGACCATTAAGATTATAAATTCACTATTGTTGATCCAGGACAATCAAGACTGTAAAATCACTAATGTTGATCCTGGACCATCAAGATTAAAACTCTTATGTTGATCCTGGACCATCAAGACTAAATTTACTAATGTTGATCCAGGACCATCAAGATTATAAATTCACTATTGTTGATCCTGGACCATCAAGAGTAAAATTCACTAATGTTGATCCTGGACCATCAAGATTAAAATTCACTAATGTTGATCCTGGACCATCAAGAGTAAAATTCACTATTGTTGATCCTGGACCATCAAGACTAAATTCACTAATGTTGATCCTGGACCATCAAGATTAAAATTCACTAATGTTGATCCAGGACCATCAAGATTAAAATTCAGTTATGTTGATCCTGGACCATCAAGATTAAAATTCACTAATGTTGATCCTGGACCATCAAAATTGTAAATTCACTCATGTTGATCCTGGACTATCAAGATTAAAATTCACTAATGTTGATCCTGGACCATCAAGATTAAAATTCACTTATGTTGATCCTGGACCATCAAGATTAAAATTCACTAATGTTGATCCTGGACCATCAATATTAAAATTCACTAATGTTGATCCTGGACCATCAAGAGAGAAAATTCACTAATGTTGATCCTGGACCATCAAGATTAAAATTCACTAATGTTGATCCTGGACCATCAATATTAAAATTCACTAATGTTGATCCTGGACCATCAAGATTATATTTTCACTAATGTTGATCCTGGACCATCAATATTAAAATTCACTAATGTTCATCCTGCACCATCAAGATTAAAATTCACTAATGTTGATCCTGGACCATCAATATTAAAATTCACTAATGTTGATCCTGGACCATCAAGATTATAATTTCACTAATGTTGATCCTGGACCATCAAGATTATAAATTCACTAATGTTGATCCTGGACCATCAAGAGTAAAATTCACTAATGTTGATCCTGGACCATCAAGATTAAAATTCACTAATGTTGATCCTGGACCATCAAGATTAAAACTCACTAATGTTGATCCTGGACCATCAAGATTAAAATTCACTAATGTTGATCCTGGACCATCAAGAGTAAAATTCACTAATGTTGATCCTGGACCATCAAGATTAAAATTCACTTATGTTGATCCTGGACCATCAAGATTATAAATTCACTGATGTTGATCCAGGACCATCAAGATTATAAATTCACTATTGTTGATCCTGGACCATCAAGATTAAATTCACTAATTTTGATCCTGGACCATCAAGATTAAAATTCACTTTTGTTGATCCAGGACCATTAAGATTATAAAATCACTAATGTTGATCCTGGACCATCAAGATTAAAACTCTTATGTTGATCCTGGACCATCAAGACTAAATTTACTAATGTTGATCCAGGACCATTAGGATTATAAATTCACTATTGTTGATCCTGGACCATCAAGATTAAAATTCACTAATGTTGATCCTGGACCATCAAGATTAAAATTCACTAATGTTGATCCTGGACCATCAAGACTATAAATTCACTTATGTTGATCCTGGACAATCAAGATTAAAATTCACTAATGTTGATCCTGGACAATCAAGATTAAAATTCACTAATGTTGATCCTGGACCATCAAGGTTAAAATTCACTAATGTTGATCCTGGACCATCAAGATTATAAATTCACTAATGTTGATCCTGGACCATCAAAATTGTAAATTCACTAATGTTGATCCTAGACCATCAAGATTAAAATTCACTTATGTTGATCCTGGACCATCAAGATTAAAACTCTTATGTTGATCCTGGACCATCAAGATTAAAATTCACTTTTGTTGATCCAGGACCATTAAGATTATAAATTCACTATTGTTGATCCAGGACAATCAAGACTGTAAAATCACTAATGTTGATCCTGGACCATCAAGATTAAAACTCTTATGTTGATCCTGGACCATCAAGACTAAATTTACTAATGTTGATCCAGGACCATCAAGATTATAAATTCACTATTGTTGATCCTGGACCATCAAGAGTAAAATTCACTAATGTTGATCCTGGACCATCAAGATTAAAATTCACTAATGTTGATCCTGGACCATCAAGAGTAAAATTCACTATTGTTGATCCTGGACCATCAAGACTAAATTCACTAATGTTGATCCTGGACCATCAAGATTAAAATTCACTAATGTTGATCCAGGACCATCAAGATTAAAATTCAGTTATGTTGATCCTGGACCATCAAGATTAAAATTCACTAATGTTGATCCTGGACCATCAAAATTGTAAATTCACTCATGTTGATCCTGGACTATCAAGATTAAAATTCACTAATGTTGATCCTGGACCATCAAGATTAAAATTCACTTATGTTGATCCTGGACCATCAAGATTAAAATTCACTAATGTTGATCCTGGACCATCAATATTAAAATTCACTAATGTTGATCCTGGACCATCAAGAGAGAAAATTCACTAATGTTGATCCTGGACCATCAAGATTAAAATTCACTAATGTTGATCCTGGACCATCAATATTAAAATTCACTAATGTTGATCCTGGACCATCAAGATTATATTTTCACTAATGTTGATCCTGGACCATCAATATTAAAATTCACTAATGTTCATCCTGCACCATCAAGATTAAAATTCACTAATGTTGATCCTGGACCATCAATATTAAAATTCACTAATGTTGATCCTGGACCATCAAGATTATAATTTCACTAATGTTGATCCTGGACCATCAAGATTATAAATTCACTAATGTTGATCCTGGACCATCAAGAGTAAAATTCACTAATGTTGATCCTGGACCATCAAGATTAAAATTCACTAATGTTGATCCTGGACCATCAAGATTAAAACTCACTAATGTTGATCCTGGACCATCAAGATTAAAATTCACTAATGTTGATCCTGGACCATCAAGAGTAAAATTCACTAATGTTGATCCTGGACCATCAAGATTAAAATTCACTTATGTTGATCCTGGACCATCAAGATTATAAATTCACTGATGTTGATCCAGGACCATCAAGATTATAAATTCACTATTGTTGATCCTGGACCATCAAGATTAAATTCACTAATTTTGATCCTGGACCATCAAGATTAAAATTCACTTTTGTTGATCCAGGACCATTAAGATTATAAAATCACTAATGTTGATCCTGGACCATCAAGATTAAAACTCTTATGTTGATCCTGGACCATCAAGACTAAATTTACTAATGTTGATCCAGGACCATTAGGATTATAAATTCACTATTGTTGATCCTGGACCATCAAGATTAAAATTCACTAATGTTGATCCTGGACCATCAAGATTAAAATTCACTAATGTTGATCCTGGACCATCAAGACTATAAATTCACTTATGTTGATCCTGGACAATCAAGATTAAAATTCACTAATGTTGATCCTGGACAATCAAGATTAAAATTCACTAATGTTGATCCTGGACCATCAAGGTTAAAATTCACTAATGTTGATCCTGGACCATCAAGATTATAAATTCACTAATGTTGATCCTGGACCATCAAAATTGTAAATTCACTAATGTTGATCCTAGACCATCAAGATTAAAATTCACTTATGTTGATCCTGGACCATCAAGATTATAAATTCACTGTTGTTGATCCTGGACCATCAAGATTAAAATTCACTAATGTTGATCCTGGACCATCAAAATTGTAAATTCACTAATGTTGATCCTGGACCATCAAGGTTAAAATTCACTAATGTTGATCCTGGACCATCAAGATTATAATTCACTAATGTTGATCCTGGACCATCAAAATTGTAAATTCACTAATGTTGATCCTGGACCATCAAGATTAAAATTCACTAATGTTGACCGTGGACCATCAAGATTATAAATTCACTAATGTTGATCCTGGACCATCAAGATTAAAATTTACTAATGTTGATCCTCGACCATCAAGATTAAAATTCACTAATGTTGATCCTGGACCATCAAGATTAAAATTTACTAATGTTAATCCTGGACCATCAAGATTAAAATTCACTTATGTTGATCCTGGACCATCAAGATTAAAATTCACTAATGTTGATCCTGGACCATCAATATTAAAATTCACTAATGTTGATCCTGGACCATCAAGATTATGAATTCACTAATGTTGATCCTGGACCATCAAGATTAAAATTCACTAATGATGATCCTGGACCATCAAGATTAAAATTCACTAATGTTGATCCTGGACCATCAATATTAAAATTCACTAATGTTGATCCTGGACCATCAAGATTATAATTTCACTAATGTTGATCCTGGACCATCAAGATTATAAATTCACTAATGTTGATCCTGGACCATCAAGAGTAAAATTCACTAATGTTGATCCTGGACCATCAAGATTAAAATTCACTAATGTTGATCCTGGACCATCAAGATTAAAACTCACTAATGTTGATCCTGGACCATCAAGATTAAAATTCACTAATGTTGATCCTGGACCATCAAGACTAAATTCACTAATTTTGATCCTGGACCATCAAGATTAAAATTCACTTTTGTTGATCCAGGACCATTAAGATTATAAATTCACTATTGTTGATCCAGGACAATCAAGACTGTAAAATCACTAATGTTGATCCTGGACCATCAAGATTAAAACTCTTATGTTGATCCTGGACCATCAAGACTAAATTTACTAATGTTGATCCAGGACCATCAAGATTATAAATTCACTATTGTTGATCCTGGACCATCAAGAGTAAAATTCACTAATGTTGATCCTGGACCATCAAGATTAAAATTCACTAATGTTGATCCTGGACCATCAAGAGTAAAATTCACTATTGTTGATCCTGGACCATCAAGACTAAATTCACTAATGTTGATCCTGGACCATCAAGATTAAAATTCACTAATGTTGATCCAGGACCATCAAGATTAAAATTCAGTTATGTTGATCCTGGACCATCAAGATTAAAATTCACTAATGTTGATCCTGGACCATCAAGATTAAAATTCACTAATGTTGATCCTGGACCATCAAAATTGTAAATACACTCATGTTGATCCTGGACCATCAAGATTAAAATTCACTAATGTTGATCCTGCACCATCAAGATTAAAATTCACTAATGTTGATCCTGGACCATCAAGATTAAAATTCACTAATGTTGATCCTGCACCATCAAGATTAAAATTCACTAATGTTGATCCTGGACCATCAAGATTATAATTTCACTAATGTTGATCCTGGACCATCAAGATTATAAATTCACTAATGTTGATCCTGGACCATCAAGAGTAAAATTCACTAATGTTGATCCTGGACCATCAAGATTAAAATTCACTAATGTTGATCCTGGACCATCAAGATTAAAACTCACTAATGTTGATCCTGGACCATCAAGATTAAAATTCACTAATGTTGATCCTGGACCATCAAGAGTAAAATTCACTAATGTTGATCCTGGACCATCAAGATTAAAATTCACTTATGTTGATCCTGGACCATCAAGATTATAAATTCACTAATGTTGATCCAGGACCATCAAGATTATAAATTCACTATTGTTGATCCTGGACCATCAAGACTAAATTCACTAATTTTGATCCTGGACCATCAAGATTAAAATTCACTTTTGTTGATCCAGGACCATTAAGATTAGAAATTCACTATTGTTGATCCAGGACAATCAAGACTGTAAAATCACTAATGTTGATCCTGGACCATCAAGATTAAAACTCTTATGTTGATCCTGGACCATCAAGACTAAATTTACTAATGTTGATCCAGGACCATCAAGATTATAAATTCACTATTGTTGATCCTGGACCATCAAGAGTAAAATTCACTAATGTTGATCCTGGACCATCAAGATTAAAATTCACTAATGTTGATCCTGGACCATCAAGAGTAAAATTCACTATTGTTGATCCTGGACCATCAAGACTAAATTCACTAATGTTGATCCTGGACCATCAAGATTAAAATTCACTAATGTTGATCCAGGACCATCAAGATTAAAATTCAGTTATGTTGATCCTGGACCATCAAGATTAAAATTCACTAATGTTGATCCTGGACCATCAAGATTAAAATTCACTAATGTTGATCCTGGACCATCAAGATTAAAATTCACTAATGTTGATCCTGGACCATCAAGACTATAAATTCACTTATGTTGATCCTGGACAATCAAGATTAAAATTCACTAATGTTGATCCTGGACCATCAAGATTAAAATTCACTAATGTTGATCCTGGACCATCAAGATTAAAATTCACTAATGTTGATCCTGGACCATCAAGGTTAAAATTCACTAATGTTGATCCTGGACCATCAAGATTATAAATTCACTAATGTTGATCCTGGACCATCAAAATTGTAAATTCACTAATGTTGATCCTAGACCATCAAGATTAAAATTCACTTATGTTGATCCTGGACCATCAAGATTATAAATTCACTGTTGTTGATCCTGGACCATCAAGATTAAAATTCACTAATGTTGATCCTGGACCATCAAAATTGTAAATTCACTAATGTTGATCCTGGACCATCAAGATTAAAATTCACTAATGTTGACCGTGGACCATCAAGATTAAAATTTACTAATGTTGATCCTGGACCATCAAGATTATAAATTCACTAATGTTGATCCTGGACTATCAAGATTAAAATTCACTAATGTTGATCCTGGACCATCAAGATTAAAATTCACTTATGTTGATCCTGGACCATCAAGATTATGAATTTACTAATGTTGATCCTGGACCATCAAGATTAAAATTCACTTATGTTGATCCTGGACCATCAATATTAAAATTCACTAATGTTGATCCTGGACCATCAAGATTATAATTTCACTAATGTTGATCCTGGACCATCAAGATTAAAATTCACTAATGTTGATCCTGCACCATCAAGATTAAAATTCGCTAATGTTGATCCTGGACCATCAATATTAAAATTCACTAATGTTGATCCTGGACCATCAAGATTATAATTTCACTAATGTTGATCCTGGACCATCAAGATTATAAATTCACTAATGTTGATCCTGGACCATCAAGAGTAAAATTCACTAATGTTGATCCTGGACCATCAAGATTAAAATTCACTAATGTTGATCCTGGACCATCAAGATTAAAACTCACTAATGTTGATCCTGGACCATCAAGATTAAAATTCACTAATGTTGATCCTGGACCATCAAGAGTAAAATTCACTAATGTTGATCCTGGACCATCAAGATTAAAATTCACTTATGTTGATCCTAGACCATCAAGAATGTAAATTCACTGTTGTTGATCCTGGACCATCAAGATTAAAATTCACTAATGTTGATTCTGGACCATCATAATTGTAAATTCACTAATGTTGATCCTGGACTATCAAGATTAAAATTCACTAATGTTGATCCTGGACCATCAAGATTAAAATTCACTTATGTTGATCCAGGACCATCAAGACTAAATTCACTAATGTTGATCCTGGACCATCAAGATTATAAATTCACTGTTGTTAAACCTGGACCATCAAGATTAAAATTCATTAATTTTGATCCTGGACCATCAAGATTAAAATTCACTTATGTTGATCCTGGACCATCAAGATTATCAATTCACTAATGTTGATCCTGGACCATCAAAATTGTAAATTCACTAATGTTGATCCTGGACCATCAAAATTGTAAATTCACTCATGTTGATCCTGGACCATCAAGATTAAAATTCACTAATGTTGACCGTGGACCATCAAGATTATAAATTCACTAATGTTGATCCTGGACCATCAAGATTATAAATTCACTGTTGTTGATCCTGGACCATCAAGATTAAAATTCATTAATGTTGATCCTGGACCATCAAGATTAAAATTCACTTATGTTGATCCTGGACCATCAAGATTATCAATTCACTAATGTTGATCCTGGACCATCAAAATTGTAAATTCACTAATGTTGATCCTGGACCATCAAAATTATAAGTTCACTAATGTTGATCCTGGACTATCAAGATTAAAATTCACTAATGTTGATCCTGGACCATCAAGATTAAAATTCACTTATGTTGATCCAGGACCATCAAGACTAAATTCACTAATGTTGATCCTGGACCATCAAGATTGTAAATTCACTTATGTTGATCCTGGACCATCAAGATTGATAAAATTCACTAATGTTGATCCAGGACCATCAAGATTATAAATTCACTAATGTTGATCCTGGACCATCAAGATTAAAATTCACTTATGTTGATCCTGGACCATCAAGATTAAAATTCACTAATGTTGATCCTGGACCATCAAGATTAAAATTCACTTATGTTGATCCTGGACCATAAAGATTAAAATTCACTAATGTTGATCCTGGACCATCAAGATTATAAATTCACTTATGTTGATCCTGGACCATCAAGATTAAAATTCACTAATGTTGATCCTGGACCATCAAGATTAAAATTCACTAATGTTGATCCTGGACCATCAAGATTAAAATTCACTAATGTTGATCCTGGACCATCAAAATTGTAAATTCACTCATGTTGATCCTGGACTATCAAGATTAAAATTCACTAATGTTGATCCTAGATCATCAAGATTATAAATTCACTAATTTTGATCCTGGACCATTAAGATTATAAATTCACTATTGTTGATCCAGGACCATCAAGACTGTAAAATCACTAATGTTGATCCTGGACCATCAAGATTAAAACTCTTATGTTGATCCTGGACCATCAAGATTAAAATTCACTAATGTTGATCCTGGACTATCAAGATTAAAATTCACTAATGTTGATCCTGGACCATCAAGATTAAAATTCACTAATGTTGATCCTGGACCATCAAGATTATAAATTCACTGTTGTTGATCCTGGACCATCAAGATTAAAATTCACTAATGTTGATCCTGGATCATCAAGATTAAAATTCACTTATGTTGATCCTGGACCATCAAGATTATCAATTCACTAATGTTAATCCTAGATCATCAAGAATATAAATTCACTAATTTTGATCCTGGACCATTAAGATTATAAATTCACTATTGTTGATCCAGGACCATCAAGACTGTAAAATCACTAATGTTGATCCTGGACCATCAAGATTAAAACTCTTATGTTGATCCTGGACCATCAAGATTAAAATTCACTAATGTTGATCCTGGACTATCAAGATTAAAATTCACTAATGTTGATCCTGGACCATCAAGATTAAAATTCACTAATGTTGATCCTGGACCATCAAGATTATAAATTCACTGTTGTTGATCCTGGACCATCAAGATTAAAATTCACTAATGTTGATCCTGGACCATCAAGATTATCAATTCACTAATGTTAATCCTGGACCATCAAAATTGTAAAATCACTAATGTTGATCCTGGACCACCAAGATTAAAATTCACTAATGTTGATCCTGGACCATCAAGATTATAAATTCACTAATGTTGATCGTGGACCATCAAGATTATAAATTCACTTATGTTGATCCTGGACCATCAAGATTAAAATTCACTAATGTTGATCCTGGACCATCAAGATTATAAATTCACTAATGTTGATCCTGGACTATCAAGATTAAAATTCACTAATGTTGATCGTGGACCATCAAAATTGTAAATTCACTCATGTTGATCCTGGACTATCAAGATTAAAATTCACTAATGTTGATCCTGGACCATCAAGATTAAAATTCACTAATGTTGATCCTGGACCATCAAAATTGTAAATTCACTCATGTTGATCCTGGACCATCAAGATTAAAATTCACTAATGTTGATCCTGGACCATCAAGATTAAAATTTACTAATGTTGATCCTGGACCATCAAGATTATAAATTCACTAATGTTGATCCTGGACCATCAAGATTGTAAATTTACTCATGTTGATCCTGGACCATTAAGATTATAAGTTCCCCTTCGGGGGGAACTTCAGCACTATAAGTGGATTTGATTTGTAAAATCCACGCATTGGGAGGTTCGGTTCAGAAGCTACTCGTCTGAAAGAGTATTGAACGGGCCAATTAAGAATGAATTGGCAGCGCAAGCCTGCGCAGGTGAGCGGCATAAGCAATCAACTGAGTATATAAGCTCACCTGGCGCCAGCAGACGCTATCCTTTTCGCTTCAGAGACTTTCTGATCGAGTCGATGAGGGTTCCTCCTGCTGTGACCAGCGATTCTGAGCGAACGAGAGAATTCTCCCGGTCCAGAGTGTGTACACGCAGTGGCAGACGGTCGAGCTGGGTTTCTCCCTTGCCTGGCGTTCTTTGGGTCCGGTCCTCCAGAGCGATGCGTATAAAGTTGCAAACTTCACAGAAAGAGCAACACAGTCGTGCAGCACGTCCTTATCAGGACGGCGCTCCGACTGTGCGTTTCTGGATGCGGTGGTTTCCTGTCCTCGGATGATGGGCGCGGGCACTGCGTTACATGTCTGGGGGTCCAGCATGTTAATGCGCTGCTCGCGGGCAGTTCATGTCGTCATTGCGATGCCATGACTGTTGCGCAAGATCGCGGTTAGCCTTTGCAAAAGGGTGAACCACCCCAGTTGTCCCCTGCTCTGCAGCGGGCACTCGGGCAGATCTGAGGGTTTCAGCGAGAGATAATCCGTCGCCCACGGGCCCGCGGACCTCCCGCTCCTCTAAGCGCTCCATCCAAGCTTCGGGCGGGGGAAGCGATCCGTCTAACAGATGGTAGCCCTTACGCCCGATGACACCGGAGACCAGATGTCCACCGCGGCATCGGAGGGTGGGCTTTCATTGTCCGATGATGATCCAGACCCGCTCGCCCCCTTCGGGCTGGTGAGCGCTGTCACTACGGATCCTGAAACGGACATGTTAGCCGTGCTTTCCCGGGCTGCTTCGGCCGTGGGTTGGAGATGGTTTATCCCCCAGCTCCGCGGCCGGACCGACTAGAGGGGCGTTCCCTTCTTCCCGGAGGTGCACAGTAGGCTCACGCGGTCTTGTAAAGCACTTTTTTCTGCTCGTGCTGCGTGTTCCTCCACCCTAACCACTCTTGACGGTGAAACAGCCAGGGGGTATGTGGCGATTCCTCAGGTTGAGTGCGCGATGGCGGTAAATCCGCGCGGCGCCTCTTCTTGGCGGGGTCCGCCTCGTCTCCCATCCAAAGCCTGTAAGTTATCTACCTCCCTCGGAGCTAGAGCTTACATAGCTGCGGGCCAGGCTGCTTCCGCCTTGCATGCGATAGCCACCTACCAGCGCTACCAAGCGCAGGCGCTGGCCGAGCTGCACGAGGGTGGGTCCAACCCAGGCTTACGAGCTTCGCACCGCCGCCGACTTAGCTCTTCGGACTACTGAGTCCGCTGCGTGTGCGTTGGGGAGGACGATGTCCACATTAGTGGTCCAGGAGCGCCACCCCTGGCTGATATGCGCAAAGTCGACAAAGTCCGCTTTCTTGACTTCCCCATATCCCCAGCCAGGTTCGGCGACACTGTCTGTGAATTCACCCAGGAATTCTAGGCGGTGAGAGAGTAGTTGGTGGGTGATGTCTTATCGGCGGTCCGTAGCCCGCTCCGCCCGCCGTGCCATTCATACCTGCTCCTCGCCGAAGGCGCCCGCCTACGAGAGCTGCTCCGCCCCCGCACACGCCTCAGGCGAAGCGAGCGCGTCGGGCACCTCGGAAGCAGGCAGCCCCCCTGCCCAGAACGCCGCTAAGTCCGGCAACGGACCGCGAAGCGCCCCTGGGACAGGCCATCTGGAGAAGAGGGAACTTGCTCTTTCCCCGCTGGAGGGCGGGGCCCCATTTCCAACGGCACTTTTTACTGCCATGAAAACATTATGAAAGGGCACTTTTCACTTCCCCAGATGTGACAGCCAGAAATCTGCCAGTCTGGGACGCTATGCTTTCTAGCTTGCAGATTCGGTGCGTTTCGCCAGTGGCTCACGAGCGCTGGGAGGACGGTCTCCTTTCTCCCACCCCTCGAGCCTCCCCTCCGGAGCTCGGGTTTGGAGTGAGAGCAAATATCTCACCTCCAGCTTTTCCGTGGGACCCGCGAGCTTCCCGGATCAGCACACCCACTCCGCGCTGCCCCACTGCTGGTACGTCAGCGATTGTAGCGATGAGTCCATTAGCGAGAGCTCTGCCTGCCTGGTTAGCGCGGGCCAGCTCTTCGCGGTGGCTCATACGCACAATCAGACTCGGCTATGCGATTCAGTTTGCGAAACGGCCCCCCAAGTCACGGGTGTGTATTCACCAGGGTCAGCCCCCTGTCCGCCCCTGTCTTGCGAGAGGAGATTGCAGTCCTCCTGGCGAAGGATGCAATCGAGCAATTCGTCCTCTGGGTTGGTCTGCAGCATTAGACCTGATGGACGCGTATTTCCATGTCTCCACTCTTCCTCGCCACCGACAGTTTCTGCGGTTTGCGTTTGAAGGTTGAGCTTGGCAATACAAAGCCCTCCCCTTCGGGCTCTCTCTGTCTCCGCGGGTCCTCACCAAGCCCGCGGAGGGTGCCTCAGCGCCCCTTCGGCTCGCGGGCATCTGCATACTCAATTTCTTTACGACTGGCTGATTTTTGCCCTCTCTCGGAGCAGTTGATTATGCACAGAGACAAAGTGCTCTGGCACTTCCACCTGTGGGGGTTTCAGGTCAACCGAGAAAAGAGCAAACTCGCCCCCGTGCAGAGGATCTCTTCTCTCGGGCTGGAGCTGGACTCGGTCACCATGGCAGCGCGCTTCTCCGGAGAGCGCGCTCAGCTGATGCTGTACTGTCTGAGAGAGCTCGACAGTAAAATAGTGGTCCCACTGAAACTATTTCAGAGGCTCCTGGGGCATATGGCATCCGCAGCCGCTTCATGCCGCTCGGATTATTCTATATGAGACCACTTCAGCACTGGCTTCACGATCGAGTCCCCAGACGCGCATGGCACGCGCGCGCACACCGAGTCTCTGTTACTGCGCTGTGTCGCCGCGCCCTCAGCCCTTGGAGCGACCCCTCGTTCCTACAGGCCTGGGTGTCTCTAGAACAGGCGTCCAGTCTTGTTGTCGTTTCAGCAGACACTTCCAACACGGGCTGGGGGGCTGTGCGTTGCGGGCATGCGGCTGCGGACCTGTGGAAAGGTACCCAGTTGCATTGGCATATCGCCTGGAGCTGTTGGCAGTGTTCCTCGCTCTCCACCGTTTTTTTCCGGTGCTGGAGCGGCAACACGTGCTGGTCAGGACGGACAGTACGGCGGCGGTGGCGTATATCAGCCGTATAGGGGTTATGCGCTCTCGCCGCATGTCTCAGCTCGCCCGCCGTCTGCTCCTCTGGAGTCATCCGCGGCTGAAATCGCTGCACACCATTCATATTAAGGCAAGCTCAACCGTGCAGCCGATGCGCTCTCACGGCAGCCTTGCGTCCTGGAGAATGGAGACTCCACCCCGAGTCTGTTCAGCTGATATGGGCGCGATTCGGGGAAGCCCAGATCGATCTGTTGCTTCCCCCGAGATCGCTCATTGCTAGTTGTTCTTTCCCTGACCGAGTGCTCTCGGCACGGATGCACTGGCTTACAGCTGGCCTCGGGGCTCGCGCAAATACGCGTTTCCCCCAGTGAGCCTGCTCGCGCAGTTACTGTGCAAGGTCAGGAAGAGGACGAGGAACAGGTTGCTGGTTGCGCCCCTCTGGCTCAACCGGACCTGGATGTCAGAGCTCTCCCTCGCGATAGCCCTCCCCTGGCAGTCCCTTCGAGAGAGCACCTACTCTCTCAGGGACAGGGCACCACCTGGCACCCTCGCCGATCTTTGTAGAGATTTTTAGACGCGAGGAAGACTTAGGTAACCTCCGATTGCGGTGGCTAATACCGTCACTCGGGCTAGAGCCCCCTCCCCGAGCGCGCCTATGCCCTGACGTGGAGTCTATTCACTGAATGGTGTGTCTCTCGCTGAGAAGACCCCCGTAATTTGCCAGATCAGCGTTGTGCTTTCTTTACGCCGAGAGAAGCTGGAGAGCAGGCTGTCGCCCTCCACACTCAAGGTTACGTGGCTGCCATCTCCGCTCTCATAACGCGGTGGCTGGCAGCACCGTGGGAACGCATAACCTCATCATCCGGTTCCTCAGGGGCGTTAAGCGAATTAATCCATCCCGCCCCCTCTCATGCCCTCTTAGGATCTCGCCCTCGCTACACAAGCCGCGTCAGATCCCTTCGATCCTCGACTCAGTATCTTTCTGTCCCTGAAGACAGCTCTGCTGGTCGCGTTGATATCGATTAGAGGGTCGGGGACCCGGAGGCATTTTTCGGTCAGTGACTCGTGCCTGTATTTGGGCTGGCTTCTCTCACGTCCTGAGACCCCGCCCGCGATATGTGCCCAAGGTTCCTACCACTCCGTTTTAATACGAGGTAGTGAGCCTGCAAGCGCTGCCCTCGGAGGAGGCAGACCCAGCCCTTCTTTATGTCCAGTTCGCGTTTTGCGTATTATCCGGACCGCACTCAGAGTTTAGATCATCTGAGCAGCTCTTCGTCTGTTATAACGGTCGGCAGCAGGGAAGTGCCGTACCGAAATAAGTTCCCACTAGATTGTGGATGCCTTCTTTCACTATCAGAGCCGAGATAAGCCGCGTCCCCCGAGAGCGCGTGCGCATCCTCTCGAGCGCGCGCACGCGGCGCCCCTCTAACAGACTTCTGTAGAGCTGCGGGCTGGGTGACACCCAACACATTTGCAAGGTTTTACAATCTGCGAGTGGAGCCGGTTTCCTAAAGGGTATTAGGTAACCCTTGGTGATTGAGGAAACAATTCGGTAGGGTGTTGAAACACGCTTGCTGCGCCATTTTCCCTAACACGGAGATACGTGCGCCTTTTTATCTGTCAGTAAAGTTCCCCGTCAGGTGAGCCCTGCAGATTCCTCCGTGGCCCCCAGCACTGACTCAGCGGAGGAGTCACTTGCTGGCCCACTACGTTGTAGGTCTGCCCGCTGGTCAGCCCGCGTTTTGGGTAAAGGTGCCTGCTATGCGTGATCCCCACTAGGCGATCCCATATGCTTATTACGCCACGGTTAAGTCCCCCCCCTGGGCGGACCCGTGTCTTCCCTCCCCGCTAACCACTCTTTTGCTATGCGTACTCCCCCTTTTTAGGGCTAGTCCATATGTAAATTCTGCCATCTATCCCCCCTTGGGTAACGGATGGCCTCCGCAGCGTCCTCCCTATCGGGATTGCACGCTTCCCAACGTACTGTCGTATTTCCTAGAATTATCTAGATGCTCACGACTTCCCAAAAAATATATCTAAATCCGTAAAACTTCTGTTGAAGTAGGATAAATTAGGGCCAGGGACACGTTGGAGGACCGCGCCCCCCATGATGCGGGTGCGTCACGCTTGCTTGACTATCTCCTCATCGGGGGTGTTGGTAAGGTGCAGTCATTATGGCGCTTTCAATGGGCTCCCAATGCGTGGATTTTACAAATCAAATCCACTTATAGTGCTGAAGTTCCCCCCGAAGGGGAACGTTCGAGGTTACTAAAGTAACCCTTCGTTCCCCGAGGAGGGGAACGGAAGCACTATACTCCGTCGCCATAATGACTGTCCCTTAGCTGTTGAAAGTCTCTTCAGCTTAAAAAGGATAGCGTCTGCTGGCGCCAGGTGAGCTTATATACTCAGTTGATTGCTTATGCCGCTCACCTGCGCAGGCTTGCGCTGCCAATTCATTCTTAATTGGCCCGTTCAATACTCTTTCAGACGAGTAGCTTCTAAACCGAACCTCCCAATGCGTGGATTTTACAAATCAAATCCACTTATAGTGCTTCCGTTCCCCTCCTCGGGGAACGAAGGGTTACTTTAGTAACCTCGAACGTTCTCTAATGTTGATCCTGGACCATCAAGATTAAAATTCACTAATGTTGATCCTGGACCATCAAGATTATAAATTCACTAATGTTGATCCTGGACCATCAAGATTGTAAATTTACTCATGTTGATCCTGGACCATCAAGAGTAAAATTCACTAATGTTGATCCTGGACCATCAAGATTAAAAATTCACTAATGTTGATCCTGGACCATCAAAATGAAAACTCTTATGTTGATCTTGGATCATCAAGGCTAAATTCACTAATGTTGATCCTGGACCATCAAGATTAAAATTCACTAACGTTGATCCAGGACCATCAATATTATAAATTCACTATTGCTGATAATGGACCATCAAGATTAAAATTCACTCATGTTAATCCTCGACCATCAAGATTAAAATTCACTAATGTTGATTCTGGACCATCAAGATTAAAACTCTTATGTTGATCCTAGACCATCAAGACTAAATTCACTAATGTTGATCCTGGACCATCAAGATTATAAATTCACTATTGTTGATCCTGGACCATCAAGATTAAAATTCACTAATGTTGATCCTGGACCATCAAGATTATAAATTCACTAATGTTGATCCTGGACCATCAATATTAAAATTCACTCATGTTGATCCTGGACCATCAAGATTTAAATTCACTACTGTTGATCCTGGACCATCAAGATTATAAATTCACTAATGTTTATCTTGGACCATCAAGAGTAAAATTCACTAATGTTGATCCTGGACCATCAAGATTAAAATTCACTAATGTTTATCCTGGACCATCAAGAGTAAAATTCACTAATGTTGATCCTGGACCATCAACATTAAAATTCACTAATGTTGATCCTGGACCATCAAGATTATAAATTCACTAATGTTGATCCTGGACCATCAAGATTTTATATTCACTACTGTTGATCCTGGATCATCAAGATTATAAATTCACTAATGTTGATCCTGGATCATCAAGATTATAAATTCACTAATGTTGATCCTGGACCATCAAGATTAAAATTCACTAATGTTGATCCTGGACCATCAAAATTGTAAATTCACTCATGTTGATCCTGGACCATCAAGATTAAATTTCACTAATGTTGATCCTGGACCATCAAGATTAAAATTCACTAATGTTGATCCTGGACCATCAAGATTAAAATTCACTAATGTTGATCCTGGACCATCAAATTTGTAAATTCACTCATGTTGATCCTGGACCATCAAGATTATAAATTCACTAATGTTGATCCTGGACCATCAAGATTAAAATTCACTAATGTTGATCCTGGACCATCAAATTTGTAAATTCACTAATGTTGATCCTGGACCATCAAGATTAAATTTCACTAATGTTGATCCTGGACCATCAGGATTATAAATTCACTAATGTTGATCCTGGACCATCAAGATTATAAATTCACTAATGTTGATCCTGGACCATCAAGATTGTAAATTTACTCATGTTGATCCTGGACCATCAAGATTAAAATTCACTAATGTTGATCCTGGACCATTAAGATTATAAGTTCACTAATGTTGATCCTGGACCATCAAGATTAAAATTCACTAATGTTGATCCTGGACCATCAAGATTGTAAATTTATTCATATTGATTCTGGACCATCAAGATTATAAGTTTACTAATGTTGATCCTGGACCATCAAGATTTAAATTCACTAATGTTGATCCTGGACCATCAAGAGTAAAATTTACTAATGTTGATCCTGGACCATCAAGATTGTAAATTTATTCATGTTGATTCTGGACCATCAAGATTATAAGTTTACTAATGTTGATCCTGGACCATCAAGATTATAAATTCACTAATGTTGATCCTGGACCATCAAGATTATAAATTCACTAGTGTTGATCCTGGACCATCAAGATTAAAACTCTTATGTTGATCCTGGACAATCAAGATTAAAATTCACTTGTGTTGATCCTGGACCATCAAGACTAAAATTCACTAATTTTGATCCTGGACCATCAAGATTAAAATTCACTTGTGTTGATCCAGGACCATTAAGATTATAAATTTACTATTGTTGATCCAGGACCATCAAGACTAAATTCACTAATGTTGATCCAGGACCATCAAGATTAAAATTCACTCAAGTTGATCCTGGACCATCAAGATTAAAATTCACTATTGTTGATCCTGGACCATCAAGATTATAAATTCACTAATGTTGATCCTGGACCATCAAGATTTAAATTCACTAATGTTGATCCTGGACCATCAAGATTATAAATTCACTAATGTTGATCCTGGACCATCAAGATTATAAATTCACTAATGTTGATCCTGGACCATCAAGATTTTAAATTCACTAATGTTGATCCTGGACCATCAAGAGTAAAATTCACTATTGTTGATCCTGGACCATCAAGTTTTAAATTCACTAATGTTGATCCTGGACCATCAAGATTATGAATTCACTATTGTTGATCCTGGACCATCAAGATTATTAATTCACTAATGTGTATCCTGGACCATCAAGAAAATAAATTCACTAATGTTGATCCTGGACCATCAAGAAAATAAATTCACCAATGTTGATCCTGGACCTTCAAGATTAAAATTCACTATTGTTGATCCTGGACCATCAAGATTATAAGTTCAATAATGTTGATCCTGGACCATCAAGATTCAAATTCACTCATGTTGATCCTGGACCATCAAGATTAAAATTCACTCATGTTAATCCTCGACCATCAAGATTAAAATTCACTAATGATGATCCTGGACCATCAAGATTTAAATTCACTAATGTTGATCCTGGACCATCAAGAGTAAAATTCACTAATGTTGATCCTGGACCTTCAAGATTAAAATTCACTATTGTTGATCCTGGACCATCAAGATTATGAATTCACTCATGTTGATCCTGAACCATCAAGATTGTAAATTCATTTATGTTGATCACGGACCATCAAGAAAATAAATTCACTAATGTTGATCCTTGACCTTCAAGATTAAAATTCACTATTGTTGATCCTGGACCATCAAGATTATGAATTCACTAATGTGTATCCTGGACCATCAAGAAATAAATTCACTAATGTTGATCCTGGACCTTCAAGATTAAAATTCACTAATGTTGATCCTGGACCATCAAGATTATTAATTCACTATTGTGTATCCTGGACCATCAAGAAAATAAATTCACTAATGTTGATCCTGGACCTTCAAGATTAAAATTCACTATTGTTGATCCTGGACCATCAAGATTATGAATTCACTCATGTTGATCCTGGACCATCAAGATTGTAAATTCACTTATGTTGATCCTGGACCATCAAGATTATAAGTTTAATAATGTTGATCCTGGACCATCAAGATTAAAATTCACTAATGTTGATCCTGGACCATCAAGATTTAAATTCACTAATGTTGATCCTGGACCATCAAGACTAAATTCACTAATGTTGATCCTGGACCATCAAGATTAAAATTCACTAATGTTGATCCAGGACCATCAATAATATAAATTCACTATTGTTGATTCTGGACCATCAAGATTATAAATTCACTAATGTTGATCCTGGACCATCAAGAGTAAAATTCACTATTGTTGATCCTGGACCATCAAGATTATAAATTCACTAATGTTGATCCTGGACCATCAAGATTAAAATTCACTCATGTTGATCCTGGACCATCAACAGTAAAATTCACTAATGTTGATCCTGGACCATCAAGATTAAAATTCACTAATGTTGATCCTGGACCATCAAGATTAAAATTCACTTATGTTGATCCTGGACCATGAAGATTAAAACTCTTATGTTGATCCTGGACCATCAAGACTAAATTCACTAATGTTGATCCTGGACCATCAAGATTAAAATTCACTCATGTTGATCCTCGACCATCAAGATTAAAATTCACAAATGTTGATCCTGGACCATCAAGATTATAAATTCACTCATGTTGATCCTGGACCATCAAGATTATAAGTTCAATAATGTTGATCCTGGACCATCAAGATTCAAATTCACTCATGTTGATCCTGGACCATCAAGATTATAAGTTCAATAATGTTGATCCTGGACCATCAAGATTACAAATTCACTCATGTTGATCCTGGACCATCAAGATTATAAGTTCAATAATGTTGATCCTGGACCATCAAGATTATAAATTCACTAATGTTGATCCTGGACCATCAAGAGTAAAATTCACTAATGTTGATCCTGGACCATCAAGATTATAAATTCACTAATGTTGATCCTGGACCATCAAGATTAAAATTCACTAATGTTGATCCTGGACCATCAAAATTGTAAATTCACTCATGTTGATCCTGGACTATCAAGATTATAAATTCACTTATGTTGATCCTGGACCATCAAGATTAAAATTCACTTATGTTGATCCTGGACCATCAAGATTATAAATTCACTTATGTTGATCCTGGACCATCAAGATTAAAATTCACTAATGTTGATCCTGGACCATCAAGATTAAAATTCACTCATGTTGATCCTGGACCATGAAGATTAAAACTCCTATGTTGATCCTGGACCATCAAGATTATAAATTCACTAATGTTGATCCTGGACCATCAAGATTAAAATTCACTTATGTTGATCCTGGACCATCAAGATTAAAATTCAGTAATGTTGATCCTGGACCATCAAGATTAAAATTCACTAATGTTGATCCTGGACCATCAAGATTAAAATTCACTTATGTTGATCCTGGACCATCAAGATTAAAATTAACTAATGTTGATCCTGGACTATCAAGATTAAAATTCACTAATGTTGATCCTGGACCATCAAGATTATAAATTCACTTATGTTGATCCTGGACCATCAAGATTAAAATTCACTAATGTTGATCCTGGACCATCAAGATTAAAATTCACTAATGTTGATCCTGGACCATCAAGATTAAAATTCACTAATGTTGATCCTGGACCATCAAGATTATAAACTCCCTAATGTTGATCCTGGACCATCAAGATTATAAATTCACTAATGTTGATCCTGGACCATCAAGATTATAAATTCACTAGTGTTGATCCTGGACCATCAAGATTAAAACTCTTATGTTGATCCTGGACAATCAAGATTAAAATTCACTTGTGTTGATCCTGGACCATCAAGACTAAAATTCACTAATTTTGATCCTGGACCATCAAGATTAAAATTCACTTGTGTTGATCCAGGACCATTAAGATTATAAATTTACTATTGTTGATCCAGGACCATCAAGACTAAATTCACTAATGTTGATCCAGGACCATCAAGATTAAAATTCACTCAAGTTGATCCTGGACCATCAAGATTAAAATTCACTATTGTTGATCCTGGACCATCAAGATTATAAATTCACTAATGTTGATCCTGGACCATCAAGATTTAAATTCACTAATGTTGATCCTGGACCATCAAGATTATAAATTCACTAATGTTGATCCTGGACCATCAAGATTATAAATTCACTAATGTTGATCCTGGACCATCAAGATTTTAAATTCACTAATGTTGATCCTGGACCATCAAGAGTAAAATTCACTATTGTTGATCCTGGACCATCAAGTTTTAAATTCACTAATGTTGATCCTGGACCATCAAGATTATGAATTCACTATTGTTGATCCTGGACCATCAAGATTATTAATTCACTAATGTGTATCCTGGACCATCAAGAAAATAAATTCACTAATGTTGATCCTGGACCATCAAGAAAATAAATTCACCAATGTTGATCCTGGACCTTCAAGATTAAAATTCACTATTGTTGATCCTGGACCATCAAGATTATAAGTTCAATAATGTTGATCCTGGACCATCAAGATTCAAATTCACTCATGTTGATCCTGGACCATCAAGATTAAAATTCACTCATGTTAATCCTCGACCATCAAGATTAAAATTCACTAATGATGATCCTGGACCATCAAGATTTAAATTCACTAATGTTGATCCTGGACCATCAAGAGTAAAATTCACTAATGTTGATCCTGGACCTTCAAGATTAAAATTCACTATTGTTGATCCTGGACCATCAAGATTATGAATTCACTCATGTTGATCCTGGACCATCAAGATTGTAAATTCACTTATGTTGATCCCGGACCATCAAGAAAATAAATTCACTAATGTTGATCCTGGACCTTCAAGATTAAAATTCACTATTGTTGATCCTGGACCATCAAGATTATGAATTCACTCATGTTGATCCTGGACCATCAAGATTGTAAATTCACTTATGTTGATCACGGACCATCAAGAAAATAAATTCACTAATGTTGATCCTTGACCTTCAAGATTAAAATTCACTATTGTTGATCCTGGACCATCAAGATTATGAATTCACTAATGTGTATCCTGGACCATCAAGAAAATAAATTCACTAATGTTGATCCTGGACCTTCAAGATTAAAATTCACTATTGTTGATCCTGGACCATCAAGATTATTAATTCACTATTGTGTATCCTGGACCATCAAGAAAATAAATTCACTAATGTTGATCCTGGACCTTCAAGATTAAAATTCACTATTGTTGATCCTGGACCATCAAGATTATGAATTCACTCATGTTGATCCTGGACCATCAAGATTGTAAATTCACTTATGTTGATCCTGGACCATCAAGATTAAAAGTTTAATAATGTTGATCCTGGACCATCAAGATTAAAATTCACTAATGTTGATCCTGGACCATCAAGATTTAAATTCACTAATGTTGATCCTGGACCATCAAGACTAAATTCACTAATGTTGATCCTGGACCATCAAGATTAAAATTCACTAATGTTGATCCAGGACCATCAATATTATAAATTCACTATTGTTGATCCTGGACCATCAAGATTATAAATTCACTAATGTTGATCCTGGACCATCAAGAGTAAAATTCACTATTGTTGATCCTGGACCATCAAGATTATAAATTCACTAATGTTGATCCTGGACCATCAAGATTAAAATTCACTCATGTTGATCCTGGACCATCAACAGTAAAATTCACTAATGTTGATCCTGGACCATCAAGATTAAAATTCACTAATGTTGATCCTGGACCATCAAGATTAAAATTCACTTATGTTGATCCTGGACCATGAAGATTAAAACTCTTATGTTGATCCTGGACCATCAAGACTAAATTCACTAATGTTGATCCTGGACCATCAAGATTAAAATTCACTCATGTTGATCCTCGACCATCAAGATTAAAATTCACAAATGTTGATCCTGGACCATCAAGATTATAAATTCACTCATGTTGATCCTGGACCATCAAGATTATAAGTTCAATAATGTTGATCCTGGACCATCAAGATTCAAATTCACTCATGTTGATCCTGGACCATCAAGATTATAAGTTCAATAATGTTGATCCTGGACCATCAAGATTACAAATTCACTCATGTTGATCCTGGACCATCAAGATTATAAGTTCAATAATGTTGATCCTGGACCATCAAGATTATAAATTCACTAATGTTGATCCTGGACCATCAAGAGTAAAATTCACTATTGTTGATCCTGGACCATCAAGATTATAAATTCACTAATGTTGATCCTGGACCATCAAGATTAAAATTCACTAATGTTGATCCTGGACCATCAAAATTGTAAATTCACTCATGTTGATCCTGGACTATCAAGATTATAAATTCACTAATGTTGATCCTGGACCATCAAGAGTAAAATTCACTAATGTTGATCCTGGACCTTCAAGATTAAAACTATTATGTTGATCCTGGACCATCAAGATTATAAATTCACTTATGTTGATCCTGGACCATCAAGATTAAAATTCACTCATGTTGATCCTGGACCATGAAGATTAAAACTCCTATGTTGATCCTGGACCATCAAGATTATAAATTCACTAATGTTGATCCTGGACCATCAAGATTAAAATTCACTTATGTTGATCCTGGACCATCAAGATTAAAATTCAGTAATGTTGATCCTGGACCATCAAGATTAAAATTCACTAATGTTGATCCTGGACCATCAAGATTAAAATTCACTTATGTTGATCCTGGACCATCAAGATTATGAATTCACTATTGTTGATCCTGGACCATCAAGATTATTAATTCACTAATGTGTATCCTGGACCATCAAGATTATAAATTCACTAATGTTGATCCTGGACCATCAAGATTATAAATTCACTAATGTTGATCCTGGACCATCAAGATTAAAATTCACTTATGTTGATCCTGGACCATCAAGATTATGAATTCACTATTGTTGATCCTGGACCATCAAGATTATAAATTCACTATTGTTGATCCTGGACCATCAAGATTATAAATTCACTAATGTTGATCCTGGACCATCAAGATTTAAATTCACTAATGTTGATCCTGGACCATCAAGATTATAAATTCACTAATGTTGATCCTGGACCATCAAGATTATAAATTCACTAATGTTGATCCTGGACCATCAAGATTTTAAATTCACTAATGTTGATCCTGGACCATCAAGAGTAAAATTCACTATTGTTGATCCTGGACCATCAAGTTTTAAATTCACTAATGTTGATCCTGGACCATCAAGATTATGAATTCACTATTGTTGATCCTGGACCATCAAGATTATTAATTCACTAATGTGTATCCTGGACCATCAAGAAAATAAATTCACTAATGTTGATCCTGGACCATCAAGAAAATAAATTCACCAATGTTGATCCTGGACCTTCAAGATTAAAATTCACTATTGTTGATCCTGGACCATCAAGATTATAAGTTCAATAATGTTGATCCTGGACCATCAAGATTCAAATTCACTCATGTTGATCCTGGACCATCAAGATTAAAATTCACTCATGTTAATCCTCGACCATCAAGATTAAAATTCACTAATGATGATCCTGGACCATCAAGATTTAAATTCACTAATGTTGATCCTGGACCATCAAGAGTAAAATTCACTAATGTTGATCCTGGACCTTCAAGATTAAAATTCACTATTGTTGATCCTGGACCATCAAGATTATGAATTCACTCATGTTGATCCTGGACCATCAAGATTGTAAATTCACTTATGTTGATCCCGGACCATCAAGAAAATAAATTCACTAATGTTGATCCTGGACCTTCAAGATTAAAATTCACTATTGTTGATCCTGGACCATCAAGATTATGAATTCACTCATGTTGATCCTGGACCATCAAGATTGTAAATTCACTTATGTTGATCACGGACCATCAAGAAAATAAATTCACTAATGTTGATCCTTGACCTTCAAGATTAAAATTCACTATTGTTGATCCTGGACCATCAAGATTATGAATTCACTAATGTGTATCCTGGACCATCAAGAAAATAAATTCACTAATGTTGATCCTGGACCTTCAAGATTAAAATTCACTATTGTTGATCCTGGACCATCAAGATTATTAATTCACTATTGTGTATCCTGGACCATCAAGAAAATAAATTCACTAATGTTGATCCTGGACCTTCAAGATTAAAATTCACTATTGTTGATCCTGGACCATCAAGATTATGAATTCACTCATGTTGATCCTGGACCATCAAGATTGTAAATTCACTTATGTTGATCCTGGACCATCAAGATTAAAAGTTTAATAATGTTGATCCTGGACCATCAAGATTAAAATTCACTAATGTTGATCCTGGACCATCAAGATTTAAATTCACTAATGTTGATCCTGGACCATCAAGACTAAATTCACTAATGTTGATCCTGGACCATCAAGATTAAAATTCACTAATGTTGATCCAGGACCATCAATATTATAAATTCACTATTGTTGATCCTGGACCATCAAGATTATAAATTCACTAATGTTGATCCTGGACCATCAAGAGTAAAATTCACTATTGTTGATCCTGGACCATCAAGATTATAAATTCACTAATGTTGATCCTGGACCATCAAGATTAAAATTCACTCATGTTGATCCTGGACCATCAACAGTAAAATTCACTAATGTTGATCCTGGACCATCAAGATTAAAATTCACTAATGTTGATCCTGGACCATCAAGATTAAAATTCACTTATGTTGATCCTGGACCATGAAGATTAAAACTCTTATGTTGATCCTGGACCATCAAGACTAAATTCACTAATGTTGATCCTGGACCATCAAGATTAAAATTCACTCATGTTGATCCTCGACCATCAAGATTAAAATTCACAAATGTTGATCCTGGACCATCAAGATTATAAATTCACTCATGTTGATCCTGGACCATCAAGATTATAAGTTCAATAATGTTGATCCTGGACCATCAAGATTCAAATTCACTCATGTTGATCCTGGACCATCAAGATTATAAGTTCAATAATGTTGATCCTGGACCATCAAGATTACAAATTCACTCATGTTGATCCTGGACCATCAAGATTATAAGTTCAATAATGTTGATCCTGGACCATCAAGATTATAAATTCACTAATGTTGATCCTGGACCATCAAGAGTAAAATTCACTATTGTTGATCCTGGACCATCAAGATTATAAATTCACTAATGTTGATCCTGGACCATCAAGATTAAAATTCACTAATGTTGATCCTGGACCATCAAAATTGTAAATTCACTCATGTTGATCCTGGACTATCAAGATTATAAATTCACTAATGTTGATCCTGGACCATCAAGAGTAAAATTCACTAATGTTGATCCTGGACCTTCAAGATTAAAACTATTATGTTGATCCTGGACCATCAAGATTATAAATTCACT
Organism: Danio rerio; assembly: GCF_052040795.2. Lineage (NCBI taxonomy): Eukaryota > Metazoa > Chordata > Actinopteri > Cypriniformes > Danionidae > Danio > Danio rerio. The sequence continues at coordinate 32,709,793 of NC_141031.1, forward strand.
TATGTTGATCCTGGACCATCAAGATTAAAATTCACTCATGTTGATCCTGGACCATGAAGATTAAAACTCCTATGTTGATCCTGGACCATCAAGATTATAAATTCACTAATGTTGATCCTGGACCATCAAGATTAAAATTCACTTATGTTGATCCTGGACCATCAAGATTAAAATTCAGTAATGTTGATCCTGGACCATCAAGATTAAAATTCACTAATGTTGATCCTGGACCATCAAGATTAAAATTCACTTATGTTGATCCTGGACCATCAAGATTAAAATTAACTAATGTTGATCCTGGACTATCAAGATTAAAATTCACTAATGTTGATCCTGGACCATCAAGATTATAAATTCACTTATGTTGATCCTGGACCATCAAGATTAAAATTCACTAATGTTGATCCTGGACCATCAAGATTAAAATTCACTAATGTTGATCCTGGACCATCAAGATTAAAATTCACTAATGTTGATCCTGGACCATCAAGATTATAAACTCCCTAATGTTGATCCTGGACCATCAAAATTGTAAATTCACTCATGTTGATCCTGGACTATCAAGATTAAAATTCACTAATGTTGATCCTAGATCATCAAGAATATAAATTCACTAATTTTGATCCTGGACCATTAAGATTATAAATTCACTATTGTTGATCCAGGACCATCAAGACTGTAAAATCACTAATGTTGATCCTGGACCATCAAGATTAAAACTCTTATGTTGATCCTGGACCATCAAGATTAAAATTCACTAATGTTGATCCTGGACTATCAAGATTAAAATTCACTAATGTTGATCCTGGACCATCAAGATTAAAATTCACTTATGTTGATCCTGGACCATCAAGATTATAAATTCACTGTTGTTGATCCTGGACCATCAAGATTAAAATTCACTAATGTTGATACTGGATCATCAAGATTAAAATTCACTTATGTTGATCCTGGACCATCAAGATTATCAATTCACTAATGTTAATCCTGGACCATCAAAATTGTAAAATCACTAATGTTGATCCTGGACCACCAAGATTAAAATTCACTAATGTTGATCCTGGACCATCAAGATTTTAAATTCACTAATGTTGATCCTAGATCATCAAGAATATAAATTCACTAATTTTGATCCTGGACCATTAAGATTATAAATTCACTATTGTTGATCCAGGACCATCAAGACTGTAAATTCACTAATGTTGATCCTGGACATTCAAGATTAAAATTCACTAATGTTGATCCTGGACTATCAAGATTAAAATTCACTAATGTTGATCCTGGACCATCAAGATTAAAATTCACTAATGTTGATCCTGGACCATCAAGATTATAAATTCACTGTTGTTGATCCTGGACCATCAAGATTAAAATTCACTAATGTTGATACTGGATCATCAAGATTAAAATTCACTTATGTTGATCCTGGACCATCAAGATTATCAATTCACTAATGTTAATCCTGGACCATCAAAATTGTAAAATCACTAATGTTGATCCTGGACCACCAAGATTAAAAATCACTAATGTTGATCCTGGACCATCAAGATTATAAATTCACTAATGTTGATCCTGGACTATCAAGATTAAAATTCACTAATGTTGATCGTGGACCATCAAGATTATAAATTCACTTATGTTGATCCTGGACCATCAAGATTAAAATTCACTAATGTTGATCCTGGACCATCAAGATTAAAATTCACTAATGTTGATCCTGGACCATCAAAATTGTAAATTCACTCATGTTGATCCTGGACTATCAAGATTAAAATTCACTAATGTTGATCCTGGACCATCAAGATTAAAATTCACTAATGTTAATCCTGGACCATCAAAATTGTAAATTCACTCATGTTGATCCTGGACCATCAAGATTAAAATTCACTAATGTTGATCCTGGACCATCAAGATTAAAATTCACTAATGTTGATCCTGGACCATCAAGATTTTGAAGACACTAATGTTGATCCTGGACCATCAAGATTAAAATTCACTAATGTTGATCCTGGACCATCAAGATTATGAATTCACTAATGTTGATCCTGGACCATCAAGATTGTAAATTTACTCATGTTGATCCTGGACCATTAAGATTATAAGTTCACTAATGTTGATCCTGGACCATCAAGATTAAAATTCACTAATGTTGATCCTGGACCATCAAGATTATAAATTTAGTAATGTTGATCCTGGACCATCAAGATTGTAAATTTACTCATTTTGATCCTGGACTTTCAAGATTATAAGTTTACTAATGTTGATCCTGGACCATCAAGAGTAAAATTTACTAATGTTGATCCTGGACCATCAAGATTAAAATTCACTAATGTTGATCCTGGACCATCAAGATTATAAATTCACTAATTTTGATCCTGGACCATCAAGAATAAAATTCACTTGTGTTGATCCAGGACCATTAAGATTATAAATTCACTAATGTTGATCCTGGACCATCAAGATTATAAATTCACTATTGTTGATAATGGACCATCAAGATTAAAATTCACTCATGTTGATCCTGGACCATCAAGATTAAAATTCACTAATGTTGATCCTGGACCATCAAGATTAAAATTCACTAATGTTGATCCTGGACCATCAAATTTGTAAATTCACTTATGTTGATCCTGGACCATCAAGATTATAAATTCACTAATGTTGATCCTGGACCATCAAGATTAAAATTCACTAATGTTGATCCTGGACCATCAAAATTGTAAATTCACTCATGTTGATCCTGGACCATCAAGATTAAAATTCACTAATGTTGATCCTGGACCATCAAGATTATAAATTCACTAATGTTGATCCTGGACCATCAAGATTAAAATTCACTAATGTTGATCCTGGACCATCAAGATTAAAATTCACTAATGTTGATCCTGGACCATCAAGATTATAAATTCACTAATGTTGATCCTGGACCATCAAGATTATAAATTCACTAATGTTGATCCTGGACCATCAAGATTGTAAATTTACTCATGTTGATCCTGGACCATCAAGATTAAAATTCACTAATGTTGATCCTGGACCATTAAGATTATAAGTTCACTAATGTTGATCCTGGACCATCAAGATTAAAATTCACTAATGTTGATCCTGGACCATCAAGATTGTAAATTTATTCATGTTGATTCTGGACCATCAAGATTATAAGTTTACTAATGTTGATCCTGGACCATCAAGATTTAAATTCACTAATGTTGATCCTGGACCATCAAGATTAAAATTCACTAATGTTGATCCTGGACCATCAAGATTATAAATTCACTAATGTTGATCCTGGACCATCAAGATTATAAATTCACTAATGTTGATCCTGGACCATCAAGATTATAAATTCAATAGTGTTGATCCTGGACCATCAAGATTAAAACTCTTATGTTGATCCTGGGCAATCAAGATTAAAATTCACTTGTGTTGATCCTGGACCATCAAGACTAAAATTCACTAATTTTGATCCTGGACCATCAAGATTAAAATTCACTTGTGTTGATCCAGGACCATTAAGATTATAAATTTACTATTGTTGATCCAGGACCATCAAGACTGTAAAATCTCTAATGTTGATCCTGGACCATCAAGATTAAAACTCTTATGTTTATCCTGGACCATCAAGACTAAATTCACTAATGTTGATCCAGGACCATCAAGATTAAAATTCACTCATGTTGATCCTGGACCATCAAGATTAAAATTCACTATTGTTAATCCTGGACCATCAAGATTATAAATTCACTAATGTTGATCCTGGACCATCAAGATTTAAATTCACTAATGTTGATCCTGGACCATCAAGATTATAAATTCACTAATGTTGATCCTGGACCATCAAGATTATAAATTCACTAATGTTGATCCTGGACCATCAAGATTTAAATTCACTAATGTTGATCCTGGACCATCAAGATTATAAATTCACTAATGTTGATCCTGGACCATCAAGATTATAATTTCACTAATGTTGATCCTGGACCATCAAGAGTAAAATTCACTATTGTTGATCCTGGACCATCAAGATTATGAATTCACTATTGTTGATCCTGGACCATCAAGATTATTAATTCACTAATGTTGATCCTGGACCATCAAGAAAATAAATTCACTAATGTTGATCCTGGACCATCAAGAAAATAAATTCACTAATGTTGATCCTGGTCCTTCAAGATTCAAATTCACTCATGTTGATCCTGGACCATCAAGATTAAAATTCACTCATGTTAATCCTCGACCATCAAGATTAAAATTCACTAATGATGATCCTGGACCATCAAGATTTAAATTTACTCATGTTGATCCTGGACCATCAAGATTAAAATTCACTAATGTTGATCCTGGACCATTAAGATTATAAGTTCACTAATGTTGATCCTGGACCATCAAGATTAAAATTCACTAATGTTGATCCTGGACCATCAAGATTGTAAATTTATTCATGTTGATTCTGGACCATCAAGATTATAAGTTTACTAATGTTGATCCTGGACCATCAAGATTTAAATTCACTAATGTTGATCCTGGACCATCAAGATTAAAATTCACTAATGTTGATCCTGGACCATCAAGATTATAAATTCACTAATGTTGATCCTGGACCATCAAGATTATAAATTCACTAATGTTGATCCTGGACCATCAAGATTATAAATTCAATAGTGTTGATCCTGGACCATCAAGATTAAAACTCTTATGTTGATCCTGGGCAATCAAGATTAAAATTCACTTGTGTTGATCCTGGACCATCAAGACTAAAATTCACTAATTTTGATCCTGGACCATCAAGATTAAAATTCACTTGTGTTGATCCAGGACCATTAAGATTATAAATTTACTATTGTTGATCCAGGACCATCAAGACTGTAAAATCTCTAATGTTGATCCTGGACCATCAAGATTAAAACTCTTATGTTTATCCTGGACCATCAAGACTAAATTCACTAATGTTGATCCAGGACCATCAAGATTAAAATTCACTCATGTTGATCCTGGACCATCAAGATTAAAATTCACTATTGTTAATCCTGGACCATCAAGATTATAAATTCACTAATGTTGATCCTGGACCATCAAGATTTAAATTCACTAATGTTGATCCTGGACCATCAAGATTATAAATTCACTAATGTTGATCCTGGACCATCAAGATTATAAATTCACTAATGTTGATCCTGGACCATCAAGATTTAAATTCACTAATGTTGATCCTGGACCATCAAGATTATAAATTCACTAATGTTGATCCTGGACCATCAAGATTATAAATTCACTAATGTTGATCCTGGACCATCAAGAGTAAAATTCACTATTGTTGATCCTGGACCATCAAGATTATGAATTCACTATTGTTGATCCTGGACCATCAAGATTATTAATTCACTAATGTTGATCCTGGACCATCAAGAAAATAAATTCACTAATGTTGATCCTGGACCATCAAGAAAATAAATTCACTAATGTTGATCCTGGTCCTTCAAGATTCAAATTCACTCATGTTGATCCTGGACCATCAAGATTAAAATTCACTCATGTTAATCCTCGACCATCAAGATTAAAATTCACTAATGATGATCCTGGACCATCAAGATTTAAATTCACTAATGTTGATCCTGGACCATCAAGAGTAAAATTCACTATTGTTGATCCTGGACCATCAAGATTTAAATTCACTAATGTTGATCCTGCACCTTCAAGATTAAAATTCACTATTGTTGATCCTGGACCATCAAGATTATGAATTCACTCATGTTGATCCTGGACCATCAAGATTGTAAATTCACTTATGTTGATCCTGGACCATCAAGAAAATAAATTCACTAATGTTGATCCTGGACCTTCAAGATTAAAATTCACTATTGTTGATCCTGGACCATCAAGATTATGAATTCACTCATGTTGATCCTGGACCATCAAGATTGTAAATTCACTTATGTTGATCCTGGACCATCAAGATTATAAGTTTAATAATGTTGATCCTGGACCATCAAGATTAAAATTCACTAATGTTGATCCTGGACCATCAAGATTTAAATTCACTAATGTTGATCCTGGACCATCAAGACTAAATTCACTAATGTTGATCCTGGACCATCAAGATTAAAATTCACTAATGTTGATCCAGGACCATCAATATTATAAATTCACTATTGTTGATCCTGGACCATCAAGATTATAAATTCACTAATGTTGATCCTGGACAATCAAGATTAAAATTCACTAATGTTGATCCTGGACCATCAAGATTACAAATTCACTCATGTTGATCCTGGACCATCAAGATTTAAATTCACTAATGTTGATCCTGAACCCTCAAGATTAAAATTCACTTGTGTTGATCCTGGACCAACAAGAATATAAATTCATTGATGTTAATCCTGAACCTTCGAGATTAAGAATTGACTCAAGTTGATCCTGGACCATCAAGATAAAAATTTACTAATGTTGATCCTGGACCATCAAGATTATGAAGACACTAATGTTGATCCTGGACCATCAAGATTAAAACTCTTATGTTGATCCTGGACCATCAAGATAATAAATTCACTAATGTTGATCCTGAACCATTAAGATTATGAATTCACTAATGTTGATCCCGGACCATCAAGTTTATAAATTCATTCAAGTTGATCCTGGACCATCAAATTTAAAAATTCACTTATGTTGATCCTGGATCATCAAGATAATAAATTCACTAATGTTGATCCTGGACCATCAAGATAATAAGTTCACTTATTTTGATCCTGGACCATCAAGATTAAAATTCACTAATGTTGATCCCGGACCATCAAGATTATAAATTCAATCAAGTTGATCCTGGACCATCAAATTTAAAAATTCACTTATGTTGATCCTGGATCATCAAGATAATAAATTCACTAATGTTGATCCTGGACCATCAAAATTGTAAATTCACTCATGTTGATCCTGGACCATCAAGATTAAAATTCACTAATGTTGATCCTGGACCATCAAGATTGTAAATTTACTCATGTTGATCCTGGACCATCAACATTATAAATGCACTACTGTTGATCCTCGATCATCACGATTAAAATTCACTATTGTTGATCCTGGACCATCAAGATTATAAATTCACTAATGTTGATCCTTGACCATCAAGATTAAAATTCACTAATGTTGATCCTGGACCATCAAAATTATAAATTCACTTATGTTGATCCTTGACCATCAAGATTGTAAATTTACTCATCTTGATCCTGGACGATTAAGATTATAAGTTCACTAATGTTGATCCTGGACCATCAAGATTAAAATTCACTAATGTTGATCCTGGACCATCAAGATTATAAATTCAGTAATGTTGATCCTGGACCATCAAGATTGTAAATTTACTCATGTTGATCCTGGACCATCAAGATTTAAATTCACTAATGTTGATCCTGGACCCTCAAGAGTAAAATTTACTAATGTTTATCCTGGACCATCAAGATTAAAATTCACTAATGTTGATCCTGGACCATCAAGATTAAAACTCTTATGTTGATCCTGGACCATCAAGATTAAAATTCACTTGTGTTGATCCTAGACCATCAAGATTATAAATTCACTTGTGTTGATCCTAGACCATCAAGATTATAAATTCACTAGTGTTGATCCTGGACCATCAAGACTAAAATTCACTAATTTTGATCCTGGACCATCAAGATTAAAATTCACTTGTGTTGATCCAGGACCAAGAAGATTATAAATTCACTATTGTTGATCCAGGACCATCAAGATTAAAACTTATGTTGATCCTGGACCATCAAGATTAAAACTGTTATGTTGATCCTGGACCATCAAAACTAAATTCACTAATGTTGATCCAGGACCATCAAGATTATAAATTCACTATTGTTGATCCTGGACCATCAAGAGTAAAATGCACTAATGTTGATCCTGGACCATCAAGATGAAAATTCACTAATGTTGATCCTGGACCATCAAGAGTAAAATTCACTATTGTTGATCCTGGACCATCAAGATTATAAATTCACTAATGTTGATCCAGTACCGTCAAGATTATAAATTCACTAATGTTGATCCAGGACCATCAAGATTATAAATTCACTATTGTTGATAATGGACCATCAAGATTAAAATTCACTCTTGTTGATCCTGGACCATCAAGATTATAAATTCACTAATGTTGATCCTGGACCATCAAGATTATAAATTCACTAATGTTGATCCTGGACAATCAAGATTTAAATTCACTAATGTTGATCCTGGACCATCAAGATTATAAATTCACTATTGTTGATAATGGACCATCAAGATTAAAATTCACTCATGTTGATCCTGGACCATCAAGATTATAAATTCACTAATGTTGATCCTGGACCATCAAGATTGTAAATTTACTCATGTTGATCCTGGACCATCAAGATTATAAGTTTACTAATGTTGATCCTGGACCATCAAGATTAAAATTCACTAATGTTGATCCTGGACCATCAAGATTGTAAATTTACTCATGTTGATCCTGGACTATCAAGATTTTAAGTTTACTAATGTTGATCCTGGACCATCAAGAGTAAAATTTACTATTGTTGATCCAGGACCATCAAGATTAAAACTCTTATGTTGATCCTGGACCATCAAGATTAAAACTGTTATGTTGATCCTGGACCATCAAAACTAAATTCACTAATGTTGATCCTGGACCATCAAGATTAAAATTCAGTAATGTTGATCCTGGACCATCAAGAGTAAAATTCACTATTGTTGATCCTGGACCATCAGGATTATAAATTCACTAATGTTGATCCAGTACCGTCAAGATTATAAATTCACTAATGTTGATCCTGGACCATCAAGATTAAAATTCACTAATGTTGATCCTGGACCATCAAGATTTAAATTCACTAATGTTGATCCTGGACCATCAAGATTATAAATTCACTATTGTTGATAATGGACCATCAAGATTAAAATTCACTCATGTTGATCCTGGACCATCAAGATTAAAATTCACTAATGTTGATCCTGGACCATCAAGATTTAAATTCACTAATGTTGATCCTGGACCATCAAGATTATAAATTCACTGTTGTTGATCCTGGACCATCAAGATTTAAATTCACTAATGTTGATCCTGGACCATCAAGATTTAAATTCACTAATGTTGATCCTGGACCATCAAGATTATAAATTCACTAATGTTGATCCTGGACCATCAAGATTGAAATTCACTCATGTTGATCCTCGACCATCAAGAGTAAAATTCACTATTGTTGATCCTGGACCATCAAGATTTTAATTCACTAATGTTGATCCTGGACCATCAAGATTATAAATTCACTAATGTTGACCCTGGACCATCAAGATTAAAATTCACTAATGTTGATCCTGGACCATCAAGATTATAAATTCACTAATGTTGATCCTGGACCATCAAGATTAAAACTCTTATTTTGATCGTGGACCATCAAGACTAAATTCACTAATGTTGATCCTGGACCATCAAGATTAAAATTCACTAATGTTGGTCCTGGACCATCAAGAGTAAAATTCACCAATGTAGATCCTGGACCATCAAGATTATAAATTCACTAATGTTGATTCCAGACCATCAAGATTATAAATTCACTAATATTGATCCTGGACCATCAAGATATAAAATATTATGTTGATCCTGGACCATCAAGAAAATAAATTCACTATTGTTGATCCTGGACCATCAAGATTATAAGTTTAATAATGTTGATCCTGGACCATCAGGATTAAAATTCACTCATGTTGATCCTGGACCATCAAGATTTAAATTCACTAATGTTGATCCTGGACCATCAAGATTATAAATTCACTAATGTTGATCCTGGGCCATCAAGAGTAAAATTCACTAATGTTGATCCTGGACCATCAAGATTGAAATTCACTAATGTTAATCCTTGACCAACAAGAATATAAATTCATTGAAGTTAATCCTGAACCTTCAAGATTAAGAATTCACTCAAGTTGATCCTGGACCATCAAGATAAAAATTTACTAATGTTGATCCTGGACCATCAAGATTAAAATTCACTAATGTTGATCCTGGACCATCAAGATTATGAAGACACTAATGTTGATCCTGGACCATCAAGATTAAAATTCACTAATGTTGATCCTGGACCATCAAGATTATGAATTCACTAATGTTGATCGTGGACCATCAAGATTAAAATTCACTAATGTTGATCCTGGACCATCAAGAGTAAAACTCACTATTGTTGATCCTCGACCATCAAGATTGAAGTTCACTCATGTTGATCCTGGACCATCAAGAGTAAAATTCACTATTGTTGATCCTGGACCATCAAGATTTAAATTCACTAATGTTGATCCTGGACCATCAAGATTATAAATTCACTAATGTTGATCCTGGACCATCAAGATTAAAACTGTTATTTTGATCGTGGACCATCAAGACTAAATTCACTAATGTTGATCCTGGACCATCAAGATTAAAATTCACTAATGTTGGTCCTGGACCATCAAGAGTAAAATTCACCAATGTAGATCCTGGACCATCAAGATTATAAATTCACTAATGTTGATTACAGACCATCAAGATTATAAATTCACTAATATTGATCCTGGACCATCAAGATATAAAATATTATGTTGATCCTGGACCATCAAGATTATTAATTCACTAATGTGTATCCTGGACCATCAAGAAAATAAATTCACTAATGTTGATCCTGGACCATCAAGAAAATAAATTCACTATTGTTGATCCTGGACCATCAAGATGATAAATTCACTAATGTTGATCCTGGACCATCAAGATGATAAATTCACTAATGTTGATCCTGGACCATCAAGATTATAAGTTTAATAATGTTGATCCTGGACCATCAAGATTAAAATTCACTCATGTTGATCCTGGACCATCAAGATTTAAATTCACTAATGTTGATCCTGGACCATCAAGATTATAAATTCACTAATGTTGATCCTGGGCCATCAAGAGTAAAATTCACTAATGTTGATCCTGGACCATCAAGATTAAAATTCACTAATGTTGATCCTGGACCAACAAGAATATAAATTCATTGAAGTTAATCCTGAACCTTCAAGATTAAGAATTCACTCAAGTTGATCCTGGACCATCAAGATAAAAATTTACTAATGTTGATCCTGGACCATCAAGATTAAAATTCACTAATGTTGATCCTGGACCATCAAGATTTTGAAGACACTAATGTTGATCCTGGACCATCAAGATTATGAATTCACTAATGTTGATCCTGGACCATCAAGATTGTAAATTTACTCATGTTGATCCTGGACCATTAAGATTATAAGTTCACTAATGTTGATCCTGGACCATCAAGATTAAAATTCACTAATGTTGATCCTGGACCATCAAGATTATAAATTTAGTAATGTTGATCCTGGACCATCAAGATTGTAAATTTACTCATGTTGATCCTGGACCATCAAGATTATAAGTTTACTAATGTTGATCCTGGACCATCAAGAGTAAAATTACTAATGTTGATCCTGGACCATCAAGATTAAAATTCACTAATGTTGATCCTGGACCATCAAGATTATAAATTCACTAATTTTGATCCTGGACCATCAAGATTATAAATTCACTATTGTTGATAATGGACCATCAAGATTAAAATTCACTCATGTTGATCCTGGACCATCAAGATTAAAATTCACTAATGTTGATCCTGGACCATCAAGAGTAAAATTCACTATTGTTGATCCTGGACCATCAAGATTTAAATTCACTAATGTTGATCCTGGACCATCAAGAGTAAAATTTTACTAATGTTGATCCTGGACCATCAAGATTAAAATTCACTAATGTTGATCCTGGACCATCAAGATTAAAACTCTTATGTTGATCCTGGACCATCAAGATTAAAATTCACTTGTGTTGATCCTAGACCATCAAGATTATAAATTCACTAATGTTGATCCTGGACCATCAAGATTAAAATTCACTAATGTTGGTCCTGGACCATCAAGAGTAAAATTCACCAATGTAGATCCTGCACCATCAAGATTATGAATTCACTAATGTTGATTCCAGACCATCAAGATTATAAATTCACTAATATTGATCCTGGACCATCAAGATATAAAATATTATGTTGATCCTGGACCATCAAGATTATTAATTCACTAATGTGTATCCTGGACCATCAAGAAAATAAATTCACTAATGTTGATTCTGGACCATCAAGAAAATAAATTCACTATTGTTGATCCTGGACCATCAAGATGATACATTCACTAATGTTGATCCTGGACCATCAAGATTATAAGTTTAATAATGTTGATCCTGGACCATCAAGATTATAAGTTTAATAATGTTGATCCTGGACCATCAGGATTAAAATTCACTCATGTTGATCCTGGACCATCAAGATTTAAATTCACTAATGTTGATCCTGGACCATCAAGATTATAAATTCACTAATGTTGATCCTGGGCCATCAAGAGTAAAATTCACTAATGTTGATCCTGGACCATCAAGATTAAAATTCACTATTGTTGATCCTGGACCATCAAGATTAAAATTCACTAATGTTAATCCTGGACCAACAAGAATATAAATTCATTGAAGTTAATCCTGAACCTTCAAGATTAAGAATTCACTCAAGTTGATCCTGGACCATCAAGATAAAAATTTACTAATGTTGATCCTGGACCATCAAGATTGTAAATTTACTAATGTTGATCCTGGACCATCAAGAGTAAAATTACTAATGTTGATCCTGGACCATCAAGATTAAAATTCACTAATGTTGATCCTGGACCATCAAGATTATAAATTCACTAATTTTGATCCTGGACCATCAAGATTATAAATTCACTATTGTTGATAATGGACCATCAAGATTAAAATTCACTCATGTTGATCCTGGACCATCAAGATTAAAATTCACTAATGTTGATCCTGGACCATCAAGAGTAAAATTCACTATTGTTGATCCTGGACCATCAAGATTTAAATTCACTAATGTTGATCCTGGACCATCAAGAGTAAAATTTTACTAATGTTGATCCTGGACCATCAAGATTAAAATTCACTAATGTTGATCCTGGACCATCAAGATTAAAACTCTTATGTTGATCCTGGACCATCAAGATTAAAATTCACTTGTGTTGATCCTAGACCATCAAGATTATAAATTCACTAATGTTGATCCTGGACCATCAAGATTAAAATTCACTAATGTTGGTCCTGGACCATCAAGAGTAAAATTCACCAATGTAGATCCTGCACCATCAAGATTATAAATTCACTAATGTTGATTCCAGACCATCAAGATTATAAATTCACTAATATTGATCCTGGACCATCAAGATATAAAATATTATGTTGATCCTGGACCATCAAGATTATTAATTCACTAATGTGTATCCTGGACCATCAAGAAAATAAATTCACTAATGTTGATTCTGGACCATCAAGAAAATAAATTCACTATTGTTGATCCTGGACCATCAAGATGATACATTCACTAATGTTGATCCTGGACCATCAAGATTATAAGTTTAATAATGTTGATCCTGGACCATCAAGATTATAAGTTTAATAATGTTGATCCTGGACCATCAGGATTAAAATTCACTCATGTTGATCCTGGACCATCAAGATTTAAATTCACTAATGTTGATCCTGGACCATCAAGATTATAAATTCACTAATGTTGATCCAGGACCATCAATATTATGAATTCACTATTGTTGATCCTGGACCATCAAGATTAAAATTCACTAATGTTAATCCTGGACCAACAAGAATATAAATTCATTGAAGTTAATCCTGAACCTTCAAGATTAAGAATTCACTCAAGTTGATCCTGGACCATCAAGATAAAAATTTACTAATGTTGATCCTGGACCATCAAGATTAAAATTCACTAATGTTGATCCTGGACCATCAAGATTATGAAGACACTAATGTTGATCCTGGACCATCAAGATTAAAATTCACTAATGTTGATCCTGGACCATCAAGATTATAAATTCACTAATGTTGATCCTGGACCATCAAGATTGTAAATTTACTCATGTTGATCCTGGACCATTAAGATTATAAGTTCACTAATGTTGATCCTGGACCATCAAGATTAAAATTCACTAATGTTGATCCTGGACCATCGAGATTATAAATTTAGTAATTTTGATCCTGGACCATCAAGATTGTAAATTTACTCATGTTGATCCCGGACCATCAAGAGTAAAATTTACTAATGTTGATCCTGGACCATCAAGATTAAAATTCACTAATGTTGATCCTGGACCATCAAGATTATAAATTCACTAATTTTGATCCTGGACCATCAAGACTAAAATTCACTAATTTTGATCCTGGACCATCAAGAATAAAATTCACTTGTGTTGATCCAGGACCATTAAGATTATAAATTTACTATTGTTGATCCAGGACCATCAAGACTGTAAAATCACTAATGTTGATCCTGGACCATCAAGATTTAAATTCACTATTGTTGATAATGGACCATCAAGATTAAAATTCACTCATGTTGATCCTGGACCATCAAGATTAAAATTCACTAATGTTGATCCTGGACCATCAAGATTATAAATTCACTAATGTTGATCCTGGACCATCAAGAGTAAAATTCACTAATGTTGATCCTGGACCATCAAGAGTAAAATTCACTAATGTTGATCCTGGACCATCAAAAGTAAAATTCACTAATGTTGATCCTGGACCATCAAGATTTAAATTCACTAATGTTGATCCTGGACCATCAAGAGTAAAATTTACTAATCTTGATCCTGGACCATCAAGATTAAAATTCACTAATGTTGATCCTGGACCATCAAGATTAAAACTCTTATGTTGATCCTGGACCATCAAGATTAAAATTCACTTGTGTTGATCCTGGACCATCAAGATTAAAATTCACTAATGTTGATCCTGGACCATCAAGATTATAAATTCACTAATTTTGATCCTGGACCATCAAGACTAAAATTCACTAATTTTGATCCTGGACCATCAAGAATAAAATTCACTTGTGTTGATCCAGGACCATTAAGATTATAAATTTATTATTGTTGATCCAGGACCATCAAGACTGTAAAATCACTAATGTTGATCCTGGACCATCAAGATTTAAATTCACTATTGTTGATAATGGACCATCAAGATTAAAATTCACTCATGTTGATCCTGGACCATCAAGATTAAAATTCACTAATGTTGATCCTGGACCATCAAGAGTAAAATTCACTATTGTTGATCCTGGACCATCAAGATTATAAATTCACTAATGTTGATCCTGGACCATCAAGAGTAAAATTCACTAATGTTGATCCTGGACCATCAAGAGTAAAATTCACTAATGTTGATCCTGGACCATCAAAAGTAAAATTCACTAATGTTGATCCTGGACCATCAAGATTTAAATTCACTAATGTTGATCCTGGACCATCAAGAGTAAAATTTACTAATGTTGATCCTGGACCATCAAGATTAAAATTCACTAATGTTGATCCTGGACCATCAAGATTAAAACTCTTATGTTGATCCTGGACCATCAAGATTAAAATTCACTTGTGTTGATCCTAGACCATCAAGATTATAAATTCACTAGTGTTGATCCTGGACCATCAAGACTAAAATTCACTAATTTTGATCCTGGACCATCAAGAATAAAATTCACTTGTGTTGATCCAGGACCGTTAAGATTATAAATTTACTATTGTTGATCCAGGACCATCAAGACTGTAAAATCACTAATGTTGATCCTGGACCATCAAGATTTAAATTTACTAATGTTGATCCTGGACCATCAAGATTAAAATTCACTCATGTTGATCCTGGACAATCAAGAGTAAAATTCACTAATGTTGATCCTGGACCATCAAGATTTAAATTCACTAATGTTGATCCTGGACCATCAAGAGTAAAATTCACTAATGTTGATCCTGGACCATCAAGATTGTAAATTTACTCATGTTGATCCTGGACCATCAAGAGTAAAATTTACTAATGTTGATCCTGGACCATCAAGATTAAAATTCACTAATGTTGATCCTGGACCATCAAGATTATAAATTCACTAGTTTTGATCCTGGACCATCAAGACTAAAATTCACTAATTTTGATCCTGGACCATCAAGAATAAAATTCACTTGTGTTGATCCAAGACCATTAAGATTATAAATTTACTATTGTTGATCCAGGACCATCAAGACTGTAAAATCACTAATGTTGATCCTGGACCATCAAGATTTAAATTCACTATTGTTGATAATGGACCATCAAGATTAAAATTCACTCATGTTGATCCTGGACCATCAAGATTAAAATTCACTAATGTTGATCCTGGACCATCAAAAGTAAAATTCACTATTGTTGATCCTGGACCATCAAGATTATAAATTCACTAATGTTGATCCTGGACCATCAAGAGTAAAATTCACTAATGTTGATCCTGGACCATCAAGAGTAAAATTCACTAATGTTGATCCTGGACCATCAAAAGTAAAATTCACTAATGTTGATCCTGGACCATCAAGATTTAAATTCACTAATGTTGATCCTGGACCATCAAGAGTAAAATTCACTAATGTTGATCCTGGACCATCAAGATTAAAACTCTTATGTTGATCCTGGACCATCAAGATTAAAATTCACTTGTGTTGATCCTAGACCATCAAGATTATAAATTCACTATTGTTGATCCTGGACCATCAAGACTAAAATTCACTAATTTTGATCCTGGACCATCAAGAATAAAATTCACTTGTGTTGATCCAGGACCATTAAGATTATAAATTTACTATTGTTGATCCAGGACCATCAAGACTGTAAAATCACTAATGTTGATCCTGGACCATCAAGATTTAAATTCACTAATGTTGATCCTGGACCATCAAGATTAAAATTCACTCATGTTGATCCTGGACAATCAAGAGTAAAATTCACTAATGTTGATCCTGGACCATCAAGATTTAAATTCACTAATGTTGATCCTGGACCATCAAGAGTAAAATTCACTAATGTTGATCCTGGACCATCAAGAGTAAAATTCACTAATGTTGATCCTGGACCATCAAGATTTAAATTCACTAATGTTGATCCTGGACCATCAAGATTTAAATTCACTAATGTTGATCCTCGACCATCAAGATTATAAATTCACTAATGTTGATCCTGGACCATCAAGATTAAAATTCACTCATGTTGATCCTCGACCATCAAGAGTAAAATTCACTATTGTTGATCCTGGACCATCAAGATTTAAATTCACTAATGTTGATCCTGGACCATCAAGATTATAAATTCACTATTGTTGATCCTGGACCATCAAGATTATAAATTCACTAATGTTGATCCTGGACCATCAAGATTAAAACTCTTATGTTGATCTTGGACCATCAAGATTAAAACTCTTATGTTGATCCTGGACCATCAAGACTAAATTCACTAATGTTGATCCTGGACCATCAAGATTAAAATTCACTAATGTTGATCCTGGACCATCAAGATTATAAATTCACTAATGTTGATCCCAAACCATCAAGATTATAAATTCACTAATGTGTATCCTGGACCATCAAGAAAATAAATTCACTAATGTTGATCCTGGACCATCAAGAAAATAAATTCACTAATGTTGATCCTGGACCATCAAGATGATAAATTCACTAATGTTGATCCTGGACCATCAAGATTGTAAATTCACTTATGTTGATCCTGGACCATCAAGATTTAAATTTACTAATGTTGATCCTGGACCATCAAGATTAAAACTCTTATGTTGATCTTGGATCATCAAGACTAAATTTACTATTGTTGATCCTGGACCATCAAGATTATAAATTCACTAATGTTGATCCAGGACCATCAATATTATAAATTCACTATTGTTGATCCTGGACCATCAAGATTAAAAACTCACTAATGTTGATCCTGGACCATCAAGATTAAAACTCTTATGTTGATCTTGGATCATCAAGACTAAATTCACTATTGTTGATCCTGGACCATCAAGATTTAAATTCACTAATGTTGATCCTGGACCATCAAGATTATAAATTCACTATTGTTGATCCTGGACCATCAAGATTATAAATTCACTAATGTTGACCCTGGACCATCAAGATTATAAATTCACTAATGTTGACCCTGGACCATCAAGATTAAAATTCACTCATGTTGATCCTCGACCATCAAGATTAAAATTCACT
This sequence comes from Danio rerio, assembly GCF_052040795.2. Taxonomy (NCBI): domain Eukaryota; kingdom Metazoa; phylum Chordata; class Actinopteri; order Cypriniformes; family Danionidae; genus Danio; species Danio rerio. Next base: position 32,727,985 of record NC_141031.1, read on the forward strand.
AATGTTGATCCTGGACCATCAAGATTAAAACTCTGATGTTGATCCTGGACCATCAAGACTAAATTCACTAATGTTGATCCTGGACCATCAAGATTAAAATTCACTAAAGTTGATCCTGGACCATCAAGAGTAAAATTCACTAATGTAGATCATGGACCATCAAGATTATAAATTCACTAATGGTGATCCTGGACCATCAAGAAAATAAATTCACTAATGTTGATCCTGGACCATCAAGATGATAAATTCACTAATGTTGATCCTGGACCATCAAGATTATGAATTCACTCATGTTGATCCTGGACCATCAAGATTGTAAATTCACTTATGTTGATCCTGCACCATCAAGATTAAAATTCACTAATGTTGATCTTGGATCATCAAGACTAAATTCACTATTGTTGATCCTGGACCATCAAGATTATAAATTCACTAATGTTGATCCTGGACCATCAAGATTATAAATTCACTAATGTTGATCCTGGACCATCAAGATTACAAATTCACTCATGTTGATCATGGACCATCAAGATTTAAATTCACTAATGTTGATCCTGAACCATCAAGATTAAAATTCACTTGTGTTGATCCTGGACCAACAAGAATATAAATTCATTGAAGTTAATCCTGAACCTTTAAGATTAAGAATCCACTCAAGTTGATCCTGGACCATCAAGATAAAAATTTACTAATGTTGATCCTGGACCATCAAGATAAAATTCACTAATGTTGATCCTGGACCATCAAGATTAAAATTCACTAATGTTGATCCTGGACCATCAAGATTAAAATTCTTATGTTGATCCTGGACCATCAAGAGTAAAATTCACTAATGTTGATCCTGGACCATCAAGAGTAAAATTCACTAATGTAGATCCTGGACCATCAAGATTTAAAATCTTATGTTGATCCTGGACCATCAAGATTATTAATTCACTAATGTGTATCCTGGACCATCAAGATTATAAATTCACTAATGTTGATCCAGGACCATCAATATTATAAATTCACTATTGTTGATCCTGGACCATCAAGATTATAAATTCACTAATGTTGATCCTGGACCATCAAGATTATAAATTCACTAATGTTGATCCTGGACCATCAAGATTAAAATTCACTAATGTTGATCCTGGACCATCACGATTTAAATTCACTAATGTTGATCCTGAACCATCAAGATTAAAATTCACTTGTGTTGATCCTGGACCAACAAGAATATAAATTCATTGAAGTTAATCCTGAACCTTCAAGATTAAGAATCCACTCAAGTTGATCCTGGACCATCAAGATAAAAATTTACTAATGTTGATCCTGGACCATCAAGATTGTAAATTCACTTATGTTGGTCCTGGACCATCAAGATTATGAAGACACTAATGTTGATCCTGGACCATCAAGATTAAAATTCACTAATGTTGATCCTGGACCATCAAGATTAAAACTCTTATGTTGATCCTGGACCATCAAGATAATAAATTCACTAATGTTGATCCCGGACCATCAAGTTTATAAATTCATTCAAGTTGATCCTGGACCATCAAATTTAAAAATTCACTAATGTTGATCCTGGATCATCAAGATAATAAGTTTACTAATGTTGATCCTGGACCATCAAGATTAAAATTCACTAATGTTGATCCTGGACCATCAAAATTGTAAATTCACTCATGTTGATCCTGGACCATCAAGATTTAAATTCACTCATGTTGATCCTGGACCATCAAGATAATAAATTCACTATTGTTGATCCTGGACCATCAAGATTATAAATTAACTAATGTTGATCCTGGACCTTCAAGATTATAAATTCAATTTTGTTGATTCTGGACCATATAGTTTATAAATTTACCATTGTTTATCCCGGTACTATCTAGATTTACAAATTCTCTAATGTTTCTCATCAGCGGTGTTGAAGCGTTTAAGCCCTGTGTGTGCATGTGCCTGTTCTGGACCATCAAGATTATAAATTCACTAATGTTTACATATATGCACACACACATTGTTTTTTATGTTTTTGTTGTTTTGTTTTCTTTGTATGTGATTCCATTTTGTGTACTACTTGCATATTCAAATAAAAAAATAATAAATGAGAAAAAGAGTTCAAGCAAAGACAGCTTTGCTAAAACAAGACAAAAATTGTGCTGTCATTTAAAATCTAATACACAAAATCTTTTAGACTAGTCATCAAATACACATATAAGACAGATTTCACATGCGTCGTTCATTCTTTTTATATGTTTTTGAACCAATTGAGGAAAAGTAAATGGTAAATTTTCCTATTTAAGCAAAGTTCTAGGAAAATATTATGATATGCTTATTGCATAGCTCATAATTACTACTTGTGACCCATATATGAATCCAAAATACCAAATGGCTGCATATTTGTTTGTTTTATCTAAGTATAGTTGTTGGGACGGCACAATCACTTCAGAGAGGAACCTGTTTGTGTGCCAGACTGATTGAGTAAACTTGTTTATATGTGCCAACCCTTAAAACTGTGGGTGGTAAATCTTTTCACATGTTGTGTTTGTTACCTTTTTCGTATAAAGGCTTTGAGGATGTTTAAGAACTTTATGATGGTTTTACATTCTGATGTATGAGTCAGAGCGCCATTTAGCACCCCTGGTAATATTTTACCATATATGTAGTTGTTGGTCTGTGTTTGGTGGAGTTTGGCGGAGTTATGTAAAACTGACTGTTGACATTTTGGCAGGAAACCACTGAGTATTTGAAAGTTATACTTATAAAAAAGGTTCATCATAACCTTTTACATGCTGATTAAAAGCTAACAAACTACAAAAACTAAAGATGTGACAAAAGTGTGTGGCTAATTCTAACAACATTAGAATTATGACATTTAATATAACACAGCTTGCAAATATTTAAACATGACAATTCATGCTTATTTATTATTAAATTGCAGCTCTTTTTCGCATTTTTCAGATGGGTAATGGTGACTAGGACTCGTAAGGTCTAATAGCAGCACCATAAAACCCTGTAAACCTAGTCAATATGCCACACAATGGAAATTGTGAGGATGCTATCCCACATCAGTTTTGTTATTCACTTTTCAGATCTTTCCAAAATAGTCATAATTGTTTTCAGATGCATATATTTCACCTTCTCTTAGTTCTAGATAATTGATATCTTTGGCATTTCACAAGCATTACAACAGATCATTTAATAGAGTTATCTGTAGTGTTTCTGTTCTGATTTTAAATGATCAATTATTTAGCATTTAAAATAAATTCAGAGCACTGTAAGCGGACATACATCAGCACATAGAATCTAAACGTCCATTAGAGGGAAACATAGTCTAATAACTAGCCACTGTGGTTGTGGGGTCATTATCGGTGGTGTCATCTTTCTGTTTCTCCATTCTGGGTAAATCTATATGTGGTAACCACTTCATCCTAACACATTTTAGTTCAGCTTTTAAGTCTTCTTCTTTTTTCCCCCATTTATTAACATGAAAATGCTGATGTTTCTTTCAGTTATAACTAAACAGTGCATGTATATCGTATCTGTCTGTCATTTAATCACTAGAATTTCTTTTAAGACTTGGCTCAAAATCTAAATGACGTCTGAACTGTCTAGATAGATCTGAGTCAATATAATTCAAGTTAATTTGAGTAGTAATAATTATTGCTCCAAAGCAGCTTTACACAAGGTGCATGTTATTACATTACAATCAAAATCAGAAAAAGTGAATGAGTTAGTAAGCATATAAATAGTTTATCTGCAATTATAATTTACACTCACCAGCCACTTTATAAGGTACACCTTACAATTACCGGGTTGGACCCCCTTTTGCCTTCAGAACTGACTTAATCCATCGTGGCATAGATTCAACAAGGTACTGGAAATATTCCTCAGAGATTTTGGTTCATATTGACATGATAGGATCACGCAGTTGCTGCAGATTTGTCAGCTGCACATCCATAATGCGAATCTCCTGTTCCACCACATCCCAAAGGTGCTCTATTGGATTGAGATCTGGTGACTTTGGAGGCAATTTGAGTACAGTGAACTCATTGTCATGTTCAAGAAACAAGTCTTAGATGATTTACACTTTAGGACATGACACGTTATCCTGCTGGAAGTAACCATCAAAAGATGAGTACACTGTGGTCAAGGGATGGACATGGTCAGCAACATTACTCAGATAGGCTGTGGCGTTGACACAATGCTCAATTGGTACTAATGGGCCCAAAGTGTGCCAAGAAAATATCCCACACACCATTACACCACCACCACTAGCCTGTACTGTTGATTTAAGGTAGAATGGATTCATGCTTTCATGTTGTTGACTCCAAAATTCTGATCCTACTATCCAAATGTCGGAGCAGGAATCAAGACTCATTAGACCACGTAATGTTTTTCTAATCTTCTATTGTGCAATTTTGGTGTGCCTGTGCGAATTTTAACCTTGAGTGGCACCTTGTGTGGTCTTCAGCTGCTGTAGCCCATTCGCCTCAAGGTTGGATGTGTTGTGCGTTCAGAGATGCTCTTCTGCATACCTCTGTTGTAATAAGTGTGTATTTAAGTTACTGTTGCCTTTCTATTCACCAGTCTGGCCAGTCTTTTCTGACCTCTGGCATCAACAAGGCATTTGCACCCACAGAACTGCCACTCACTGGATATGTTCTAATTTTCTTACCATTCTCTGTAAATCCAGATGGTTGTGTGTGAAAATCCCAGTAAATCTGCAGTTTCTGAAATACTCAGACCAGCTCGTCTGGCACCAACAACCATGCCATGTTCAAAGTCACTTAAATCACCTTTCTTCCCCGTTCTGATGCTCGATTTGAGCTGCAGCAGATCATCTTGACCATGTCTACATGCCAAAATGCATTGAGTTGCTGCAATGCGATTGGCTGATTAGAAATTAGCGTTAACCAGCAGTTGGACAGGTGTACTTAATAAAGTAAGTGTAAGTACAATATAATGTGCTTTTTAAACAAGGATATTCTTGGGATTTTTTTCTTTTCCATATTTTAGTCTTTGTAACATGGAGTGTTTATAGCAAAGTGTCTAGAAAAAAGAAATGTGGGTTACATGTGAGTTTCAGGCCCACTCACCTCTGTGTAGCAGAATTGAGCAATGCGTTGAGGTTTTCAACAGTTTTGATGACCTTGGTATCACCTGTCCTCAACGGCGGTTGTCTTGTTTCCCCATTATGATGACCTGCTTCTTGTTTGGCTGACATAGCCTTTGTTAAGGTATTAAGGGATATAGTGTGTTACTGTTGTTAAATCATTTGAAAAGTTGTAGGATCCACTGTACCAGCGGTCATTAAGGGCATGTTTACACGACAATGGTACTCATGTATTATTTGTTCCATGTTTATCAATGCTTGCCACAGTGGAATGAATGAACCACCAACTTTTCCAGCATATTTTTTACACCACAGATGCCCTTCCAGCAGCAACCAGTACTTGGAAAACAATGGTGTATTTTTTATTAACTTATTTTGTGTACAGTGTGATTAAAACAACCCAGGCTCATTCTGAAAATGTACTGCTATATACATTTCTTTAGAGAACCAAATACATCTCCGGAGATACGTTTTTTGACAGTTTTTGTTTTCGTGAATCCACCAGAGGCCGCTGTGTATGTTTTTTCAGATCACAAATTTCTCTTGCGAGTGCCATTCGCGCCTGCTGTTCTCACATGGATCCACCAGAAGCCGATGTCGCCTGATTGAATGACTGACTGATCGAACTGAATTGTTTTATTTTTTATGAATTATTATTATTTTTTGGCAACCTAAAATTTTAAAACAATTAAAATAAGATCTTTCCATATTTAGTTTTGCAGCTTTATTAAGTAAATAACTATTTGTAGTAATGAGGATCGTTTAAGCTATAAAACCTAGATTTTAATGGTACAAAGACCACAAAATTGTTGCTTAGCTGTACAAGTGTGTAGTAATAATATCTTCGCTAGTTTCATCAGCACATGCAATTGGGCTATTGTGTTAGCTAGCAGCTAACATCAAAGATTTTGGTTAATTTGATGTCAATGCAACAAATTGGGCTCTATTTAAATGATTTAGGCGCAGAATCTAAAATGCATGGCGCAAAAGCATTAAAGGTGTGTCCCAATCAGCTTTTGCTATTTTAAGGACAGTCTAACAGGGTTGTGCTTATTCTCTTAATGGGTTATGGGTGTTTTGAGCAATCAGAGTATCATCTCCCATTCCCTTCAAGAGTCAGTTGCGTCACGCCATGGCACATTTGCTATTTACATGGCAGAATTTGTAAGTGAAAAAAATGAATGCTTTACTAGCAAGAAAACAGTTAAACAGACTATCTGCAGCCTGAGGATAAAGCATGAGGATAAAAAACAAGCCTCCTCCATTCGGACTCTCAACTTTCTCTTTACTTTTTATTTTTGTGGATAAAGAAACAGTGTTGTTCACACTCCACTGAAGATATTTATTCATTTATTTTCTTTTTACCTAAGTCCCTTTATTATTCTGGGATCGCTACAGTGGAACAAACCACCAACTTATTCAGTACATTTTTTACGCAGTGGATGCCCTTCCAGCTACAACCCAACACTGAGAAACACCCACACACTCTCACATACACTATAACCCAGGGTTTTTCAAAGTCTAAGACAGTGGGCCTCCCTTTTGACACAACTTATCCATTGGCGCCCCCCTTCCTCCCAAACACGCACGCACGCGCACACACAGACACACACACACACATACACACACACACACACACATATATATATATATATATATATATATATATATATATATATATATATATATATATATATGTATATATGTATGTATATATATACAGTATATATAAAGACACAGACAGATGTCAGACTGTTAACTCACTTTTATCATCATTTGCATGAAAGTGCAATTATTTACAGAGTAATAACAAGTATTTTAATATAACGTTTTTAAAACTAGGATGATGGTTCAATATGAATAGAACAGATCCAAGAACTGTCCATCCCAGTCAAAACAGTCGAAGTTTAGCGGGTCTCATGCTGTCATTAGCCAAAATATCTTGACAAACCACACATAAAGGTCGTGGTTCATCAGCTGGTCCTGTCCACTTAAATCCTAAACTCAAATACTGATCATCATATCGTCGTCTTTTGGGTTTAAGCCCTGAACTTGAAGGCTTTTGTGGCAAGGGGACGTGGCCGAGAGCCGTGGGAACGGAGTGAGGCCACCGAGTAAGTGAATACACCTGCGGTGCGCACCTGCCTCGGATCCCACGGAAGGAGCTCTGGATCATAAAAGAGGAACGAGGGCAGAGGAAGCCGAGAGAGGACCGGGCCCGGACATATTTTACTTTCGCTTTCAGTTTATTAATAAATCAATTTAAAACTGCGTCGGTTCTCCGCCTCCTTCTTCCCGGCGGCCAAAGGGCCGTGAGCTTCATTACAGCTTTGAAATGGGGTGGGTGGGGTGGGGTCGGGGGGGGGGGGGGGGGGATGTCTCAGAAACCGACCCATTGTATTAGCAGGCATATACCTGTATTGGCGGGCTTGCCAAACAGAAGCGAATTCACAGCTATGGCCTTCTGGGTAAAAAATGTTTTCTTATATTTGACGTATTATTTATTTTTTTGCTTTGTTTAATTAAAACATTTAAATATAATAAAAAATACATATAATAATTAAACTTAATAATTATATTTTTATTATATTATATTTTTTCCCGCGCCTCCCCTGACATGCTCTGGCGCCCCCCAGGGGAGGCGCGCCTCACACTTTGAAAACCCCTGCTATCACCAATTTAGCTTACTCAATTCACCTATAGCGCATGTCTTTGGAGGAAACTGGATCACCTGGAGGAAACCCATGTGAATACGGGGAGAACAGAACATGGGGAGAACATGCAAACTCCATAAAGAAATGTCAACTGACCCAGCCGCACAAGATATTCATTACCCCTATTTAATTTTGTTTGTTAAGCACTAAGATTTGTTTCAAAACTATTTCTAAATTCAGTTCTAATTTCCAGCAAACGAATAAATGAACAATAATGGCGAAGTGTGGTCAAAAAACTTATATCCAAAGTTATATCCAAAAACACCTATTCGTATGCCCCATATAGTAATGCATACATCTCCAAAACCCAACAGGTGGACAAATCTAAAGTTGTTTTTATTAAAACAAATACAAATATGCATATAATAAATACTTCTAATAATCATAACATTACACAAATGCAAATTTTCATGAATAAATTGAAAAAGCCTCCTGAGATGAGGCATGGAGGTCAGTTTCAGTTCTTCAAAATAGCAACACGCCAACGATGTGCCTTAAAGGGCACCTATGATGAAAAATCTACTTTTCAAGCTATTTGGACAAACGTGTATATATGGTGTATAGACCATCATATTGGGGTGATATAAACACACCCAGTCCTTTTTTTTTCAATTTAACAACATAAAAACGGTGGACCAATTGGAGCGGTTTTCAGACCGACCGCAACTTTACGTAGGAGTGCGGTCCCCCCGCCCACCGAATTGATTGACAGCTGCGCGCATTAACATGTTCCGGTAGTCTTGTGTATATGTCAACAAGACCAGGCAGACATAGGCAAAGCAACCGGGAATAAGAGGTCTGTTTTGTTCGCTAGGATCAGCAATCATCATCAAATGTGATTAAGGGTAAGTTTCACATGTTTAAAGTGTTTTAAAACAGTGCACGTGTGTAATTAATTACAGCGATTTACTTCAGCTTTACTTCATCAGCACAGCCGCGTGTCAGAACAATTATAAAAAAGACGCTTCAATCCTGGTTTGTGGAAGTTAAATCAGGTATATTTTGTACATTAGCATAACAGATATCCACACAGCAGTGGAGGTTAGCCTGTATAATGTCACATTTGAGTGCAAAAACAGTGCTAAGCGCGCTCTGTCTGTCTGCCTGCCTGCGTGTGTGTGTGTGTGTGTGTGTGTGTGTGTGTGTGTGTGTGTGTGTGTGTGTGTGTGTGTGTGTGTGTGTGTGCGCCAGCTGCGGTGTGCGTGTGTATCTCTGTGCACGTAGAAACAGTAGGCGGGCAGAACTCGCCTTAAAGGCGCAGTAAGACAAAACCCCCTGCTGGAAATGTGTATAAAACAGCATCTTGTAAAAGGTATAATGAAAAATCTGATGGGTGTTTTGAGCTGAAACTTTATATACACATTCTAGAGACGCAAAAGACTTATATTAAATCTGAAAAAAGGGGTAACCTTGGTGCCCTTTAACACACCTCTGTTTTTGACCAGCAGTCCACAAATTGACGCAAATAGATTCGCCATTTAAAAAACGTGGTGCAAGAAGTGAAAATTAGGGTTGCGCTACTCTGAAAATAGCAACAAATCACACCATAAATGTCTTGCTCCTTCTTGTTCCAGGTGTATGATAGGGCCCATTGTATTCATTATTAGTTTTGTTAAAATTTAAGCTTAATTTCAGTTTTCGTGATTGACCAAGCTGTGCATATACCCCATTGTTACAAAATATGTAGAACTCTATTCGAGCATAAAAATGTGGTGTTTTGTTCATTAAACTAACTAACAGATACATCACAAATACACCATATTCCTCTTAATACTGAAAGCAATAACAGAAAGTATTCTTGTTATGTTTGTTTACTAGTTTTTCTGTTCCATATTTCTTGCTCATACTCTTTTCAAACAAGCTACCTGATGTTTTTACAGATAAGTGGAAATGAAATGACTAATTCGTGGCATATTGAAATCATGGGGCTTTATTTTAACAGTTTAAGTGCAAAGTCTAAACGTAGCAAAAAACACTTTCGGCACATTGCTCTTAGTGTTTGTTAGGGCCCATTGTGTGCAATGACTAATTCAGAGAGTGCATTACAAGGTGGCAAAGGGTATTTCATGGTGGTATTTCATGACTAAAAGTCAAATCACTAACTTTACCACAGCCCACACATAATTCTTTTCTTTGTAGTGTCTGATTTTCACAGATGTTTGCATTCAGAGCTGCCTTAAATGTTTGTGTTATACTGTAGATTTAGCCATAGGGTCATTTCTCAAAATATCGGGTTCATACTGTATACACAATCACAGCATCATACAAAGACAGCAGATTTTTCAACATAAACCTGTCATTCACAGCGTTCATACAGTCTTGGACAACCAGGAAAAGTCAATGAAATTTGACAAGGCATTTTACATGCCTGGGAAGTTTTGGAAGCACAAAATAGGCCCCAAATGTTTTGGAAAAGTCATGGAAATTTGTTTAATACATATCTGTGTACTTGAGTGTATTTGAGATAATAATGTTGGGTAAATTTTAAATTCAATTAAGGTTCATCTCCTCATGTGACGTTCTTTGTGTGGGGTAAAAAAAAAAAAACAATTCGCAATTTCACCTCTCTTTCACTCACATTTATAATAATTCATGCTACACTTTGACTGTAAAGTCCAGAAACACTCTCTCACTACAGGTGAGAGCATAACTGGGTGTTAAAATCTAATTGATATTCTATTCAAGTGTTCACACTTAGCTCATGATTTATGCATAGCTTGTTTGGCATGCTGTCCTGGGAGAGAGCCCTAAGCTCAAGGGATCCTCAAGCCTAGGGCTCCCCCCCTTTTGCAGGACGAGGGGAGATTGAGCTCAGGTCGATCTCAAACTCCCCCGCTGCTGAGGCCAAGGCGAACTTCCTAAGAGTGAGATATTATAAAAATGTTTAGGCTTATCAATAATAGCACATTTGGATGGTGGGAGGGAACCCGGGGGAAACACACGCAGACACAGGGAGAATATGCAAACTCCACACAGAAATACCAGATGGCTCAGCGAGGACCCAACAACATTGGTATTCTTGCTATGAGGCAACAGTGCTAGTCACTGAGCCACCGCGCCACCCATTCTGGATAAAGGGGGAAGGAGGGGGGTTTCTTCCAGACGAAGATAGTTGTAGAAAGGAAATTATGATATATATAGTGACTTTGATTGGAGGATCATGATTAGCTAATGTGGACCAGCTGGGTCAATCATGAGCACATGCTCCTCTCGAAATTAGTTTAAAAATTAAACTTCACTTAATTAAGTCTAAAACATATGCCAACATTTCTAAAATATTTTCACACAGACAGCAAGATACTTCCTAAACTAATTTTACAGATATAAAAATAAACAAATGACATAGATTGTTGCATATTTTTGAGAAGCTTTAATACTGTCACAAGGAGGGGGACCAGAACTGAACTGAGTAGATATATATGTTCAGAACTGAGGCCAGAACTGAATATGAATGGCAGTGTATTATTGGATAATAATGAGGACAGAGAATATGGTAACAGGTAAAATCTTTGATATTACAGGAGGATGAGCAGTGGACTAATGGTGTAAGCCAGAGACTGATGGTGTAGGTGGACACAGAGGAGATCGGGAGACGCACAACCAGGAGGGAAAACACTAGGAGGAGAGACGCAGGCACTGTAGATTAACAGGACCAGACTAGGCAAGTATTTCAGACAGCTACACTGTAAAACCCAAAAAGTTAAGGTAACTCAAACCATTTGGGAAAACAAATTGCAATAAATCATTGAAGTTCAAAAACTACTGTAAACTTAATCCGTTTGAGTAAATGAAGCAATTTGAGCACAGTATAACCCAATAAAAATAAATGGAGAACTCAAACCAACTGAGTACTGTAAAACCCAATAAGTTAAGGCCAATTAAACTGTTTAGGGAAACGAATTGCTACAAACCATTTGAGTTCAAAAAACTAATCTGAGTACTGTGAACTTACTCCATTTAAGTTGAAGTAATGAGGTATTTATTTAACTCGTTATTTTCAACACTGAGTTCAAAACTTTTTTCAAATGAGTAGAATTAACTTTCAGAAAATTTTTAAGTCAGCTACTCTCACTTGGGCTTTACGGTGTATTGGAATTACTGTATGAGTTCATCCTTCTCAAATGCAACAAGACCAGACCCTGAGAGAATCGGCGTGCAGGGTTTTATGGGGCTAAAGTGATGACTGATGATGTTGTGCAGGTGCGGGAGTGATTAGTTTTCAGGTGACAGTAATCATGCTGATGTGAGCGAGGTGAATCATGTAATTGGGAATGGGGTGAACCTGGCCTGGCTGTAACGAATGCATTTGAACTTGCTTTTTTTCCCTATTTACCACATGTGCATAGACATTACATAAAACATTAGGACATGAATATTTACCTAAAAGTTTAATGGAAAAGTCCTGGCATTTTAGTAGTAAAAATGTGTATGAAGCCTGCATAGCACATCCCAAATGTCTCTGTTAGATTTACAATAGATCTACTGTAGCATGGAGGCTGTTTCGGGTGGGTAAATTCATTAAAGCCATGCTTAAGAAAACAGTTTGAGCTTTGTGATGTTATGGATAGCTTCACGAGATGTACACTGTGGTCATAAAAGAATGGACATGATCAGCAGTAATACCAGGTAAGACTAAGGGACCCAAAATGTGTCAAGATCATTTCTTCACACCATTACACCACCTGAACATCTGATACAAGGCAAGAGGGATCCACACTTTTGTGCATCTGAATGATGCAGCTTTAATTGAGATTCATTTGACCACATCTCTTCTGTTCTCTGTTGTGAGTTGCAGAGACAGTTTCCTGTTTTGACAGGCAGTAGTGTGTTTTCTGTTCAGAGATGCTCTTCTGCAGACCATTCTCATTTTAGATACTGTTTCCTGTTCTCTGTAATGTGTATTAATATCTGGCAGGAAACACATAGGTTTGTGGAGGAACAAGCAGGAAATGGAAGTAAAGTTAAAGTTGTGTTGTATAACTAATATACAGCACATATGTTTGTATTGTATAGTAGTTTTTGATATTATTTACAAAAAATAAAATTCCCTACCTGAATTGAAAAGATCTGGTTGTGTGTGTGTATATAAATTCCAAAACTGTGGTTATCATCTCTTCAGACTTGTTTGTTACGTGCTGGTGGGAAACCACAGTATCTAAATGTCAGACATTAACCAGAAATTAAATTCTGTATAAATGTTTGTCGAACACACCCAAATGTGTGTGGAACAAACTAAATAATTTCCACTAATAATATTCTTCTCTAGTTATATAAAGCAATTTGATATATGATTTAATATACTTTTTGAATGTTAAAGTATGTGTTTTGCAGTTGCTGTAAGTAGATGTGGATGGATGTGAGGGGATGGATCTGATTGCTTTTCATTGACAAAGTACAAAAAAACCTGTCAAATCTGACAACAGCTATAAACTGATCCAGTGCTTCTTCCTTTGCAGCCAAGAAGTTCCTCTTTTTTGTTCATATTATTATTTTAGGAAGTACATAGGATTGTGGTTTGGGAGTGTAACCGTGTACAGTTAAGACATTATGTTCTTATTTCTTCAAATGTGAAGTGATTTCTATTTTAATGTAAACGTTTGTTTGTTTGTTTGCTTGTTTGTTTTTATTGTTGAGCTACAAAAAAGCAAACTGAAATTAAATGTTTCAATTAAATGTTGGAAACGAATCAGGTTTTGAAAAAAATTACATACTTCCACTTGACGAATAGGAAAAGCAGAAGACATCAGGCTGCAAATCAAATGCTGCAAAGGCAGGTTCAGCATGAATAGTGTATTTTCAGTGTAATTTTTTAATGGCTTTATTGTAATAAGTTCATTAAAATAATATTTGTAGAGTTTCATCTGACAATTTTCTCTACAATTTGCATTTTTCTCAGCCTCCTATGTTTATGTTTAGTTATTAATGCAATAAAAATAACCTATTCTTTGCACAAAGAGTAAAATTACTGAAACTACACACAACAGACTGAGAAAAATGTTCGTTGTGGATCATAATTTCAGAAGGCACTTTCAGAAGGTATTTGCATGTAAAATCATCATATATTTTCAAAAAACTTAGTAGATAGTTTTCGAAAAAATTAGTAGATAGTTGTAGTATTTGTTTCTATGCATTTATAAATATTAGGAACTAAATTAGGAAATTACCCATGGCAACGTTAATGTAATACAGTTTGCTCTATTTACTTTTGGCCCACAGCTATCAATCAAGCTTGGATTTTGGCCCTTCATAAGAAAAAGTTTGGGCACCCTTGATCTAGCGTATCAAAAGTGGAGAGTGTGCAATTCATTCACTCCAGTTTTTGTCGGGACTGGGAATCAAACCAGCAACCTTTGGGTTACAAGTCTAACTCTCTAACCATTAGACCTCAACTGCCCCTAAAATCAGCAATGTCTGTTTTAAAACTTAACTTTCAATAACTGCATCTTCTGTGAAAAAGACAGTACTGCCTCACGCATGAGAAGAGAGTGAAGCGTTCAGTTTTTCTGCTAAAGTCCGGCACATAAATAATGAAATTGATTTGTATGTCCACAACTCTATTTTTAAGGAAATGGGAGATGACTTTAATGCACGTTACACCTAAAACACACCCATAAAGAGAATAAGGGCAATCCTTTCAAACCATGCTCCTGGCATTTCAAATATGTAGCTTAAAATATGCCAACTATCTGAATTTGAAATTGTGTTAATTTGATTGATTAACAATTGTAATTTAATAAAAGTGAATATTAAGTGCCATTAAAATTTGTTTTACATTTGAATCTCTTAATTTGAATTTGAACATCTGAAATTTAAGACAACAGATTTTTTTATGGCAGATTTTTGTAGACGTGTTTTTAAACAGATCTTTTTGTACGGACCATTCATTCATTCATTCATTCATTCATTCATTCATTCATTCATTCATTTATTTTACCAGCTGACTGCTTACCTCCGTATGTACGGCTTTTCTGCTGTTGCCAGTTTGTCTGGTAGCTCAACATGTACCTCTTTACCGCGGTAACCAGTTTGTCCGGTAGCTCGACATGTACGTTAGTGGACTTGAGAGCAGAGTTGACTGCTACAATGAGGTATCAAGTCCAGTGAAGAACGGTTTCAGAAAGCAGGTAAGACAAAAACAGAAGCCAAAAAAATTAAATAAATAAACAAGTAAGTAACAGGGTTAGAATGTGGTAAAATCTGAAAATGTGGTAAAAATCTGGTGAGGGCTTCGGTCGGTCAGTAAGTCAGTTGACAACGGCCTCTGGTGGATTTACATGAAAACAGCAGGCACAAGTGCACTTGCGAGAAATCTGAAAAAGTGAAAAGCTGCAAAAAAATGTAGTTCCTGTGATGTATTTTGCCCTCTCCAGAAATGTATACAGGGGTATGTAGTTTGTTTGAACCTGTGTTGTAAACACCCATACACTATGGATAATTTTGCTTATTCAATTCACCTATTGTGCATATCTTTGAACTGTGGGGGAAACCAGAGCACCTCGTGGAAACCCACGCCAACACAGGGAGAACATGCCAACTCCACACGGAAATGCCAACTAGCCCAATCGCAATCAAACCAGTGATCTTCTTGCAGTGAGGTGACAGTAAAAATCAGTATTCTAAAATTCAAAAGCAAAAACCCAGAGTGTGAAATTCAGATAGAAATTAGGACAAGGGTCATCAACAGGAAGGACCCAACTGTTAATCCCATCTTTAAAATCATAGAAGTGGATTCAGACATGCCTTAAGTGCACCTGTGCTGTGGCTTTCCATAAATGCTAAGAACAATAAAATAGAATCTGCTGTCTTTATCAATAGATCATTGAATCATTGTCTTAATTGATAGTATAAATAGTTTTATTCAGGAACAAAACATTTACTTTAAAATGCACAAATGTTCTATTACAGCATTGTTTGAGACATTTATTGTTGGCAGAAGAAACAAATTGTTACAAATATAATTGACCAAACGCTATCTTATGCCAGCGTATCGGGTTATGATTTCATGTCCTTCCCCAGAGACTTTTACTTCTCTATTTTTAGCCAACCCTCACACTCGGTGACATCAAATGCAGCTTCCTCTTTCTACTAAATTCTCACATTGACTGGACTTCATAAAGCCGTGTGTCAGATTCCGGACTCACAAGTCCTTGTAATATCCACCGAGATCATCATGGCAGCCGAGGTATGTGGAGTTCAGTTTGTTAAATGTGTAGCTGATTATGGATACTGCACTATACATAGACGTAATCAGTATCTTATTTTGAAAACGTATCCATTTGAAAACATTTGACGTGTGGCTTTTTCTAGGGAAGTCCAGTTTGTGGTGGGGTTAAGCTGTTCCACACTGAATGTGCTGGGAAACACTTGTATGAAGTGAAAGGTTTTTTAAACCACAACAAAGGAATGTTTACAAGGTATGTTTGTCTGTTTTTCCTTTATTTATTTATTTCTTCATAAATTCCCATATCCTTAACCTGTCTCCCTTTTTTTCCAGCACGGGAGATAAACTCCTAATGATAAACAACACAAACGTGGAGGATCTGACTCCAACATCATTGGCTGATCTTCTGACTGAAGGATCCGCCTTACTTGTGAGTTGCGCCTTCATTCAAAAACACATTCAAAGTCAAAGTCAGCTTGATTGTCAATTCAACCACATGTGCAGGACATACAGAGAATCGAAATTGCTTTACTCTCAGACCCAAGGTGCATACAGTGGTGGAAAGAGTAGTGAAAAATCATACTTTTGTCAAGTACCATTACTTGCTTAAAAATGTTGTGCGAGTAAAAGTATCTGTTGTAAATATTACTCAAATTATAAGTAAATGTAGCCCTTTTAAAAGTACTCAAGAGTAGTTAGCAGTGAGTATTACGCTGTGAAAGCTGATGCATTAACATGTAATTTGTGGATGTGTGTGTAAACGTAACATTCTGTAGTGCATCTAGTTATTGCCCAGCAGACACACAACGTCATAAGATGTTAATATTAGGTTAGATTTAGGTTGACCAAAATTCAGTGTCTAGCCAGCGTCTAGGGACAACGTTATTTTGATCACTAATAACAACTTCAAATGATATTTGGTTGATTTTAGGTTGTGTTGGAAAGTTACCAAAATCCAATGTCGAGCCAACATCTTAAACCAACGTCATGTTGACATCAAAAACTTTTTTGACATTTATTTGTCAGGTATGGCAGCCAAAATCTAGCATCTGATAGACGTCATAGTGGCAACATCCACACAACCCCAAGCTGCAACATCATTAGACGTTGACATTTGGTTGATTTTAAGTTGGATGCTGGACATTGACGTCGCCTGATGTTGAGTTTTGACATCAAAATGATGTTCATTTTCAAACAATATGCAACGTCCCCACAACGTTGGGGATGTCATGTTGATGTCTTGTGCCTGCTGGGTGTTAAAGGCCATTTCGATTATCATACAGTAAACATCCGTCATCTTCTCATCAGTGACATGCATCTAAACAGTCCGGGTCAATGTGTGTGAAGATTTTTGACATCTTGGCCGCTTTTAAAGCTTCCAAACAGTTTGCTGCAATTATAAAGTGCCCATGTCTTGAAGTAGCTCATTATGATGCAATTTACCTTCTATGTGTGATTTGATTGGACAGGAATCACAGGTTATTTTTTATTAATGCCCATAGAAAAGAAAAAATAAAGTAGTGACTGCAGGTTGAAGGAAAATAGTGGAGTAAAAGTACAGATACAGCACTACAAATGTACTCAAAGGAAAGTAAAAGTTTTTAAAACTACTCAGTAAATTACAATTCCTGAGAATTCCTGCACCAATTGTCCTGCTGTTTTTGTGCTCGGTGCTCTGAAGCGCCGACCAGAAAGTAATAGTTCAAACAGGAAGTGTGCTGGGTGTGAGAGGTCCAGAGTGATTTTGCGAGCCCTTTTACTCACTCTGGAAAAGTACAGTTCTTGAAGTGTAGGAAGGGTATTCGCTGTACTCTACGGAGGTCGGTTTTGGCAGCTGAGACAAACCAGACGGTTATTGAAATGCAGAGTGCAGGTTAAGCCAAAAAAAAAATAATATGATAAAGTGACAGTGTCCTAATTATATACAGGGAGGTAGTATGAGGTAACTAGCAGTCCAATGATACACAAAGTGACCAATGAATGAGTGTGTGTGTTATTTTTCCAATTTAATACACCAAAGACTTCTTTGATTGATCTAACTTACTTAAACGTGACCTTTAATAGAAAGAAGTGAAACTGAATGTTTTTGATCACATGTGCTTGTGTGGTTGTTTCAATACTTTTCCAGGATTACATTGTGAAAGTTTATTTTGGAGTAATTACTCGAGGATTAAAACTTGTGTTCTTTCTTCAATCTTTACTTTAAATCTTTTTTAGACGATACATCACCCATCCAAAAACAAATCAAATGAAGAGTGTGAATCAGAGGAACTCCGTGTCGACAGCAAGGAGCGAACAGTCATGAGTTTCAGCCTGCTGATGGTGAGAGATGTGGAGTTGGAGGCAGATGTGATACCGGAATCAGATTCAGAGTGCGAAGATGAAATCGAAGACAAGCTTTTCAGTGACAAAAATCTGCTGATTGTCTCCATGGAAGATGCAAGCTTCAACATGGTTGTAGCTCGAGGTTGTGACCCTGACAACCCTTGCAATGACTGTGGAAAGACCAACTGCCAATTGAATGAAGTTGTCGTCTTGCCTACAAATGCTAAAATTAGCTCTTGTAAGAAATGTGTTGCATTTATCGCCATTTGACTGTAAAAATGACAAGAATAAATCCTATGCAGAATGTAAATTAACCCTCTATTTTTTTCAGGTTCTGCAAAGGTTTTGCATTTCAAAAAAGAAAAGAAAAACTTGTTTTTGAAGAGTTTATTCAACGAAAAGTATGTCACACCAGATAATCGCCAAATATGTTTGAGTAGCACCATGTCAGGTCAGTATCAAAAAGTATTCTTGTACTCATTTTGAAACTGCCCTATTTCCATAACACTGCTTTATCTTTGCCTGCCCAATCTTTCATCTAAACAAAATTACACTTATTTGTTTACAACTTAGATTTTTAAGTTGCAGTGTGCTACATTATAATAATATTATTTATTTCCCAGTACTGGGTTGTAGCTGGAGGGGCATACGCTGTGTAAAGCATATTCCAGAATATTTGGTACTTCATTCGTCTGTGGGGACCACTGATAATTAAGAGACTAAGCCAAAGTAAAATTAATAAATGAATGAAATATAATTTACAATGCCTCATGTTTTTTTCCACCAGCACCAATTACCATCTACTCTTACCGTGTCAACTCAGTGGACAATCCAGGTGTTCCTGTTGTGTTGAACTTCACTGGAACACAAAACTTTTTCAGCTGCACCACGAAGCAAGGTGCAGACACGAAGATTTTAACCGTTGTGGTAAGTCATTGTTCATTGCTGATGTATTGTTATGTTGAAGATTATAACAGAGTTTAGAAAGCATTATTAGGTCGGGGTTGTGATTTGAGTATTTGAACTCAAGACACTTAAAAATAAATATGTATTCACCCTCACGTCCTTCCAAACCCATTCAGGATATTTCATTAATTCGTTCATTTTCTTTTTTAAGCTTAGTCTCTTTATTAATCAGGGGTCACCACAGCGGAATGAACCGCTAAATTATCCAGCATATGTTTTGCGCAGCGGATGCTTTTCCAGCTGCAACCCAGCACTGGGAAACACCCATATACTCTTGCATTCACACACATACATACACTGACAATTTAGCTTATTCAATTCACCTGTACCGCATGTTTTTGGACTGTGAGGGAAACCGGAGCACCTGGGGGAAACCCACGTGAACACAGGGAGAACATGCAAACTCCACACAGAAAAAATGACTGACCAAGCTGGGGCTGAAACCAGCAACCTTCTTGCTGGGAGGTGATCCTGCTACCCACTGCACCACCATAATGCCACCATTTTTAAAGATTTTTTGTTTTCATTTAGAAAAAACCCCAGTAAAATCTATTTTATCTTTTCCATTCCAAGGTTTTTGTTGCAAAACTCCTGAGGATTTTTTTACAGTATTGCTCAGCAGTTAGCTAGCTATTCAAATTAAAGATTTAATGATTTGGTTTATTAATGTAAAGGCTTGTGCACACCAGGATGATTTCGGCTTGAGCTTATAGTTCGCATTTATCTGTGTTCGTAACCATGTTATTTTCACTGTCAATTAGCAGAGTGGACGTGCAAAATCCCTTCCTAATATTAAAAAGCACTTTGTGAAAATAATTTTACACTTCTGTCACTCGTTTGTTGCACAGAAAAAGCTTCTTTCTTGTTTATTTATTGCATAAGCTTTTTTTAGTTCTGTTTCAAATCCTACAACTACAGCACACATTCAAATGTTTGCAGGAAAAAATTGCAAGCTATGAAATCAAATGAAGTGAAACTTACCATCAAATCCTATCTGAACTGCAGTTCCTGGGTGGTGCTTAAACACAAAATGGTCTAGCCAAGCAAAATAAAATGTTTGGTCCCACTTTATATTAAATGGCCTTAACTAATATGTACTTACACAGGAATTAATAGTTTGTTACAATGTACTTATTGTGTAAATACATGTATGTACTGTGTACTTATGCTTGATTAAATACATGTATGTAATTACATCTGTAATTAACTTTTGTAATTACATTTGTAAATACACTGTTGACCATCCCCTACACCTTAACCCACCCTTAAACCTACCCATGCCACCAAACCTGTTCATGACCCAACCTCTATCCCAACTCAAAAGCACCACAAGTGTTCACAAATACATTATAAACACAGTAAGTACATTGTATTTATTTTTATGTAAGTACATAGTAGTTAAGGACACTTAATATAAAGTGGGACCAAATGTTTTAATGTCAGTTCAGCAGCTAAAGGCTCATGAACAGAAGCACCAATCTCCTTGGTCAACCAGTTTTAATGCAGCGGGTCAAATACATTTATTGCCATTCTTCTGTTAGTGTAAACACTCAAATTATCAGCCTTTTAGTCACAAAGTGTTAAACATCATTAAACATCATTGATAAGTAGGTAACACTTTACAATAAGATTGTATTAATGTTACCTAATTGGTTTACTAACATGAACAAACAATGAACCATACATTGTTACAGTATTTGTTCATGTTAGTTAATGTAAGGTAATGAAAAAACAATTGTTCATTGTTAGTTCATGTTTACTCACAGCGTGTTAACTAATGTAAACAACATGAATTTGGATGTGAATAATGCATTAGTAAATGTTGAACTATGATTAATAGATGATGTACAGGTATTGTTCATAATTACTTAATGTTAGTAAATACATTATCATGAACTAATAAAATCTTATTGTAAAGAGTGACTGATAAGAGCAAGTCAATATATTTCTGGTTTGCACAGGCAACTTTGGTTTAAATAGTATGGTGGTAATTTTTGTTTTTATTATTAGATTTTTGTAATGTCTGAGAATATTTTTTAATGTTAAAGGAATTAAAAGAAATACTACTTCCAAGATACCATAAGCATGTGCTGACTTCCATTAAACATGGTATGTGTGCTGTCTTTCAGTCTTACAGTAAGAGCGAGCTGCAAAAGATCTGCGCCGGGGACACAGAGAAATGGTCACTTGTGTTCTACAAGTCTTGTGGACCAGACTGTTTCCAACGGTTTGAGTCGGCTCTCCACAGAGGATGGTTTATCTGCACCAAAAATATTGCCAACAATGACGCGAATGTGTACATGGGCAAAGGTGTTGAGCGTGACAAACCACTCAACACCTTTTTCGTCATAATTGAGAGTGAGAAAGCGATTTGCTAAAAGCGTCACAGTGATGTAACGTTTTTGTGCAGTAGATGTATACTGTATGTCTTGCATTAAGAGTTATGATATTTTCTTTATGAGCTATTCTCTAATTAATGTCTTACAGACACAATACAGACACAATAAGCTGACATTACTATCTAACACGATCAAAAGCCTATAGTGCTTTATTAAAAGTCTGAATAAATTTTTTGGATTGGCAACTAATCGACAGGCATACTGGTCAGATTGGGGTTTGTTGGAGACTATTCAGGAATTTAGCTTTATGTTGTCACTTATTTCAATTCAAGCGTGATAAGGTTGTCTAAAAGAATTCAGCCTTTTCCAAAGAGTGTTGTGTTTTACTGCCGTTGCAGTATTGCGTAGATATGAATCATAATATTTACTGAAGTTGTTTGTTTTATTTAACCTTGTTATATGCAGTTGTGTTTATCATGAGTGTCATTTTTATATTCAGCTTTTAAATAGATATTTTTGAAATCAGCATGTGTATTTTATTGTATTGATAGAGGGCATCCACAGGGTCTTAAAAAGTCTTTAATTAAAAAAATATATATATTAGGCTGTAAAAGTTTTTGAATTTACTGAAATCTGTGCTGTAGGTCTTAAACGGTTTTAAACAGGTCTTCATTGTTTCTCTGTCTATGTAAAGTTACCCAGTCAGGCTGACCAATCACCAATAATCCATCTCAATAAAGCTTTTAACAACAATGAAATATTTAACTCTATTTAGCTAAAATAGTGGAATTATATTTCTTGCAATAACTTGCAAACGTTTATTATAGATTTAATTTTTTTTTATTTAGATTTGTAAATATTTTAACTAGATTTTGCTTGTTTTGACACAATTAAAATATGTGGTTTTGGAAATAAAGTCTTAAATTTGACTTTAAACCTGCAGATACCCTGTGCTAAATAGTTACTGAAACATTGGTGATGGTTTTTATAGAACTGAAAACATACATTACATTGTTTAATAAATCGTATTACTTTATTTTGATGGTCCCTTTAATGCCTTTTGTAGAATTTAAGTTACATTGCATCTACATTCAAACTAATTCTCATTAGATTATAATGAAACTGTTATGGTTGGGGTAAGGGATAGTGTAAGTTGACATGTACTTGCAAAGTTACTTATAATCAGTTATTTGTCTGTTGAAGGAGCAGTATCAACCGATTTTAAGCAGACATTAATACTAATTAGTATTAGTCTACTAATACTTAAATGAGCAAATTGGCATGTAGTTGCAATGTAACTTTTTGTCAACAAAATGTGCAATAGGGGCATCAAAATAAAGTCCTACCCAATAAACACAGTCAATTTTTATTCACTTCGTCTGTATAAGCTAAAGGCTTGTAAGAACTTGACTGACTGCTTCTGTATCAAATGTATTTGTGTTTGAGTGTTTGTATAGCATGCATCGCCTTATGAAATTTCAATAAAACAAAATTTTAAAAAATAAGTTCAGTGTTTATGTATAATTGTTCATCCGACAATGTGTTTTATTAATAGTTGTGATCATACTTTATAGTATGATGTTTCTGTAGTCGCTTGTTAGCTCTTTATTCATTCATTTGCTTTTCGGCTTAGTCCCTTTATTCATCAGGGATTGCCACAGCAGGATGGACCGCCAACTTATCCAGCATATGTTTTACATTTACATTTACATTTAGTCATTTAGCAGACGCTTTTATCCAAAGCGACTTACAAATGAGGACAAGGAAGCAATTTACACAACTAAGAGCAACAATGAATAAGTGCTATAGGCAAGTTTCAGGTCTGTAAAGTCTTTTACGCAGGGTATGCTTTTTCAGCCACAACCCAACACTGGAAAACACCCATACACTCTTGCAATCACACATACACTACGACCGATTTACCTTATTCAAGTCCCCTGTTTTTGGGCATGTGGGGGAAACCGGAGCACCTGAAGGAAACTCATGTGTGGAGAACATGTAAACTTTATTTTTATAGTGCCTATTGCACATTTTGTTGACTAAAAGTTGCATTGCAACTACATACTAATTAATTCTCATTTGAGTATTAGTAGACTGTCTGCTTCATATCTGCTGATACTGCTCCTTTAACATTTAACTGACTTTGCAAAGTACATGTCAACTTATACTGTCCCTAACCATAACCTCAACCTAACAGTCTACTTATAATCTAATGACAATTAGTTGGCATGTAGATGCAGTGTTACTTAAATTCAACACAATGCATTAAAGGAAGCATCAAAATAAAGTCATGCCAAATACTTTGTAGAAATATATTTATTTTTTTTATTATAAGGTACAATTAAATAAATGCATTTAATTTACTACGGTTGCACAGCTGTTGATCCTAATTATGCTGACGCTAAAGTCCTTGCACCGATTAAAGGCAAAATTCCTTGCTTCATTAACCACTTGCTGTATGAATGAAGTAATAATATAAACACTGTCAAAAGGCTGGGCTGAACACAATACAAATTTAAGTGTATTGAACATAAAACAATTAAGCTGTCCCCCCCAAAAAAACTCAAGAATTGTGTTGATTCAGCTCATTTTAAATATGTACTTTTAACAGCAAACTTTTTTTTTTTTTTGAGTGTAACATGTTTTGCTGAGATGTGAACTCAAAAGAAGTTTTCCACTCCAAGCCAGTTAGGTGGTTAATGTAGATAGAAGTTTTTTTCCCCCTATGTGGTTAATAAAACTTTCCCTGCTTCATTAACTACATGCTTGGTAAGGAAAAACTTTTTAGGGGAAATCTTTTAAGTGCACACCTTGCAGGGTGGAGTGACACATACTTTCTTATGTCTTTATGATTATTAAAAAAAAGTTGAATGTTTACGATGGTGCAGTAAATAGCACGAACACCTTACAGTAAGAAGGTTGCTGGTTCGAGCCCGGCTAGGTTAGTTGGCATTTCTGATCGTCATAACAGCGTCAGCCAATGAAATTCAGTCAGCAATAGGCCACTGTCTAGCTAGTGTATTTGCATACAGCGATCTAATTGGCTGACGCTTCCATTGGTGCTTGAAAAGTTGAGCTAGTCCCAACTGCTGCAGCAAGCAACGCCACTGTAGCTGCGTTGACAGATCCACAATGCAGTTTGGCAACACCTGCCGTCACCCATTCAAACTGAATGGGGCTTGTGAATGGGGCGTGAATAAGTGTGTATGGATGTGTTTCCCAGAGGTGGGTTGTGGCTGGAAGGGCATCAGCTACGTAAATCAAGTGCTGGATAAGTTGGTGGTTCATTCCACTGTGGCGACCCCAGGTTAATAAAGGGACTTAGTCGAAAAGAATATGAATGAATGAATGTTTGTAAAGTATGCCTGGATCCATGTAAAGGCTAGTGCACACCAGTATGATTTCCACTCGTAGTTCGCATTTTTCAGCTTTCGTTCCCAAGCAATTTTCATTGCCAATTGTTATGATCATTAAAAAAAGAGAATAGAGTATATGATGACCTTAGTGTCATTCTACTTCAGAGAAAAACTGGAATAAATGTGTGTGATTGTTTTTTCTGTATGCCAACTGATTTGTTTCTTCAGGATCTACCCAGTCAGGTCAGAGGTCATGGAGATCTCTTGAGTGGACAAACTCTTGAAGAATTGCAGACAACTAATTCCTGAGTTTGTATGAAAGTTGCCAGTTTAGATATAGATTGTTGCAGTTTTGAAAAGGCGGCTGAGATTAAAGTCAGATTTGGGTAAGAAACAGTACAGTTCTGGGGTCAGCTCTGATGTGGCTGTCTGATGTTTGCATGCTTGAGATAATGTACACACGTACATGGAAATTTCCATCTTTCTATATCTGTGTTTTAACCAATCAGGTCTAAACACCTATATGTATGACACAGTTAATGACATTATGTAAGAGTATAATAGTGATGTTATTGTGAGTAGAGCGGCCTACGAGCTCATTGCAAGTGTTGAAGCTGGCTTCTGCTGATGAGACTGCAAACTATCTTCGGTAAACTTTCTTTAATTGAATCTCTGACTCCGGCTCTTCTTCATCTGGCAGGGTTCAAACTGTAATTATCCCCACACTGTATTATTAGCTCATACTTTTGATAGTTTGACATTTGTTTCGGACTTTTTGCAAATAATTATTCATGATCATAACATCTGTTACTTGTGACCAAACCTGACAGAACTGCTATAGGCTACTGCCTCTCACAACTTCCTTTTCCAACCACATGTGGACTGTGGCTTTGAAAAGGCACCGTTTCAGAGCAAAGGTTTACAAATCATTCGAGCAGCGCTGAGATCAGCATGGCAGACAAGGTATGCAAAATCAAAGTTACTATGCATGTTATTATGTTAGTTTGTGTTGTGTGTTATAAATATACAGTGCTCAGCATATATGAGTACACCCTCACTAATCTATCTTTTAAATTCATGTTTTTAATAGGAAGCTATACAATATTTTTGCATATACATTAGATTAGTCAGTACTAAAGCCAAATCTGGAGCTTATCTAACAAAGTAACTCAAGATAATAGTCCAAAAACTAGTACAGCCAAATTTATGTTTATAGAAAAATACTAAATACAAATTTTTAAAAAGAGGAATAATCAAGAGAAGAAAATAGAAAAAATAATTAGTTGAAATTTTGTAGGTTGTAATTTTTTTGCAACATTTTGCTTGAATTTACTTGTATTATGTTTCAATTTCTAAATGTGTGTTCGTGACTAAAATATTTTTTTATTAAATATATCTGTTTAATAAATCTGTTTTGCGTAAATGCACCAAAATACATTGCCTATTTACTGAGAAATGGATCAAAATATTTTGCTGAGCACTATATATATATATATATATATATATATATATATATATATATATATATGAATATCATTAAAATAATAATTTGGTCACTGAACATCTTTAAAAGTAGAAAGAACACATTTAAATTTAAACAAAAATAGCAAAAGTATCTATCTATCTATCTATCTATCTATCTATCTATCTATCTATCTATCTATCTATCTATCTATCTATCTATCTATCTATCTATCTATCTATCTATCTATCTATCTATCTATCTATCTATCTTTCTATCTATCTATCTATCTATCTATCTATCTATCTATCTATCTATCTATCTATCTATCTATCTATCTATCTATCTATCTATCTATCTATCTATCTATCTATCTATCTATCTATCTATCTATCTATCTATCTATCTTTCTGTCTGTCTGTCTGTCTGTCTGTCTGTCTGTCTGTCTGTCTGTCTGTCTGTGTGCACAATATCATTACTATTATTTGTTCTAGTTACAGGACCCACGTTCATTCACTGTGCTGTTTCCTCTTCTCAGTTTATCTAGTTCATTTAAATGTTAACAACGTGATCAAGAAATGAAACTAAACATTTCCTGGAGGTTTTTTTTTTTTGTCTAGTCTGGAAACTTAGTAATGTGTGGGAGGCATTTGTTTCAAATGTGAGCATCTCGCTGTCATTCATTCTAATTTTCTTCAAGAAGTCTGAAGCCAATATTCTCTCTCACTCTCTCTTTCTTTCTCTGTTTTGTATAGATCGGATGTGATTCAAACATTGTAAAAGCAGAAGAGTGTAAATCTGAGGACACCTGTGCCACAAAACGTGAGATGAAAATCAGATTCAGCCTGTCGGTAATAAGCGAGGATGTTTTGGATACAGCCTCACTACCAGACGACTATGAGGAGGAGCACAACGATTGTTTTCTTGATGATTCATCACTTGTGGCCCTGGCTAACATGACCCTGAGTGTGGTTGATGACCAAGATCCCGATGCTGATGACCCTTTCTGCAGCTGTGATCAGTCCTTTAATGAAATGGTCATCACTCCTGACCAAGCGGATTATGCATGTAGTAAGTTTTTCATTAGGCATTTTCATTACCATTGTGTTCTGAATTTGTGCTTTTTTGCAATAGGATAGGAGCCTTCTTCTAAACTTCCTCAATAATCTTGCTGTAAACTGAGTAGTTTCCATTGTTTGCACAAACTTCATTCTGTGACTGCTTCTGTAAAATTACATCTTTTCGCAGTTAGGCAGAAATACCAAAAAAGCTACATGGCAATGTGCATGTGAAAAAAAAAAAAATATATATATATATATATATATATATATATATATATATATATATATATATATATATATATATATATATATATATAATTGGAAGGAGAACATTGTCAGTTTAAAAACTAAACTGTACTGAAAGTATATTATTAAAAATAAACTTGCAGGAGTTAATTTACATCCTTTGGCAAAATTATTTGTATTATAATTTTAATGATCTGCTTGAGGTAGGTCACTTTATTATTATGCTTTTGATGTAGCAGTGTTCAACTCAAGAGCTCTTTAGTCCATGCGCCGGATCGTTTCTCTGTGTTTTGCTGGTAATATCTTTAAATAAATAATTATTTAGTTCAGTTTAATTATTTATTTATTACTTACGTACAATAATTCAGACATAAAATGAGATAGTAAAAATAATCAACAATAAAAACTTCAATGAAAAAGGTTATTGACTGTCTAATAACAAACACTGTACATCTCTCTATATTTAGACTAAAATATTGCTTTATTTATTTATTTATTTGAGCCTACTTATTTGAATGTATGTATGGACTTTCATTTTAGTTGTCTTTTATTTCTTAAATTTTACCTTCCAAAATTAATCCTCATTTTTACTTAACAAGTTTACAATGATAATAAAGCTTGTTAACAAGTTTTTAAGGTTTAATGAAGGCATTATAATGCTTTGTCTCAATATTTTATCTTCATTCACACGTAGGGAATTTACAGCTACTGTATATTTCTGTCCGTTCCCATACCGACCCTTTGTGCTGCCTGGCGGCATAGTCGCAAACTGCTGTTATACCTAAAAAAACATTCTTACTCCTTTAGTGCGGCGGCAATACGAGTTGTGGCGGTAATGCTCCTTTTAAAGTGTCACCCTCTGTATGTACAGTTTACTTTATAAAAAATTCATTAAAAAATTCTAAAATAATAACCATAAAATACTGCAATTTGCAACATTTATAGTTAAAACTGAACTGTTCCCAATCCCAGTCCAGTCATTTTTTAATTTCACAAAAATTCCGTAAAGATGACAACGCTTTCAAAACAGTACCTGTTAGCACAGATCCGAAACAAATGTCTGCAATTGCAATGACTGAAATGCTTTATTATGCCAGAATTGGAGAACAAACATTCATTCATTTATTTTCCTTCAGCTTAGTCCCTTATTTATCAGGGGTCGCCACAGTGGAATGAACCGCCAACTTATTCGGCATATGTTTTATGCAGCGCATGCCCTTCCAGCCAAAATCCAGTATACTGGGAAACACCCGTACACTCTCTCATTTACACATACACTCATACACTACGACCAATTTGGTTTATCCAAATGAGCCACCGTGCTGCCCATAGAAGAAACAGTGCACACCTATAAGCACATATACCATCCTGTAATTGGCATTATATCAATGTTTCTCAACCATGTTCCTGAAGGACCACCAGCTCTGCACATTTTCCACATCTCTTTAACCAAGCACACCTGATTCAGATCATCAGCTCATTAGCAGAGACTGAAAGAGCGGTAATGGTTGTGACAGACAAAGGAGAGATATAAAACATGCAGTGTTGGTGGCCCTACAAGAACGTGGTTGAGAAACACTGCATTATATGATATAATTGCATAAACTGCATGTACTTTTTTTCCAAAAGAACACTTTGTAGTCTATACTGAACATGATAATGATTACACAAACATGCCATATTCAGACATAGGTCTAGTGGTAATGAAGAATGAGTTGATTCAAGCCTTTTCTTTTGCTTCATTTTAATTATGAAACACATAGCTGTGCTTTGCTGAAAGTTGGGAAGAGATTTTTGCGAAGGGGTTTTGGAAATGTGACTATTAAGAGAAGGTCTTTGTCATTGTAAATAAGTCGAATTGTAAATATTCAAATGGACATTTATTGTTTATTATTTAAAAGAAAGCACAATCCCAATCTTCTGATGAATTAATCTTTGAATTTTATTTGTTTCAGTTTCTCTAGAAATCAAGAGACTGATTAAAGAAAAAAGAAATATGTACCTGAAGTCAAAAGAAGAATGCAAGTTTGTTTCTCCAGGCGGAACAAATGACATATTTTTGGAGGACACCATGTCAGGTTTTTGTCAAACTATGAAAAATTCTGTTTCTATAGAGTCATTTTTATCCCACGTTTTCTTATTCTGTTTATTTCTGAAATTTTTCAGCAAAAATCACCATCTTCCATGTCATGGTCGCTGAAGACTTGAATAAAGCTAAAGCTGTTGTGTTGAACTTTACTGACACCGAAAACTTCTTCTGCTGTATCAACAATGGGGAAGAGACTAAGTTAACAATTAAAGTAAGTTTTTAATTATGTTCATTTTTTTCTGGGTTGTTCAGTAATGCCTTACTAATTTAATGCATTATTATGATTAGTGTGAATCTTTTTTTCTTTTTTTAAATACTTCCCAAATTATTTTTAACAGAGCAAGGAATTTTTCCTATAATATTTTTTTCTTCTGGAGAAAGTCTTATTTGTTTTATTTCAGCTAGAATAAAAACAGTTTTGAATTTTTCAATATTATTAGCACCCTTAAGTTAAACTTTTTTCAATTGTTCATAGAGCATAACCATCATTATACAATGTTTTGCCTATTCACCCTAACCTACCAAGTAAGGGAAAGTAGAGTAAGTTTTTAAATGTCACTTTAAGCTGAATACTAGTGTCACAAAAGACATGTACTAAAATTGTATGTTCCGTCATTAAGGCAAAGATAAAATAAATCAGTTATTAGAAATGATTTATTAAAACGATTATGTTTAGAAATGTGTTGAAAAAATAATATTTCTGGTAAACAGAAACTAAACAGAAAATATACAGGTTGGCTAACATATATACTGTACACTTGAAGTCAGAATTATTAGCCCCCCTTTGAATTTTTTTTCTTTTTTAAATATTTCCCAAATGGTGTTTAACAGAGCAAGGAAATTTTCACACTATGTCTGATAATATTTATTATTCTAAATAAAGTCTTATTTGTTTTATTTTGGCTAGAATAAAAACCGTTTTTAGTTTTTTAAAACCCATTTTAAGGTCGAAATTGTTAATTCCATTCCTTCATTCATTCATTCTTTTTTTTCGGCTTAGTCCCTTTATTAATCTTGGGTCGCCACAGCGGAATAACCTGCCAACTTATCCTATCCAGCATATGTTTTAAGCAGCGGATGCCCTTCCAGCTGCAACCCATGACTGGGAAACATCTATACACTCTCATTCACACACATACAGCATGGACAATTTAGCCTACCCAATTCACCTGTACCACATGTCTTTGGACTTGTGGGGGAAACCGGAGCACCCGGAGGAAGGCTATGCCAACATGGGGAGAACATGCAAACTCCACACAGAAATGCCAACTGACCCAGCCATTGCTCGAACCAGCGACCTTCTTGCTATGAGAAGTGCTATCCACTGTGCCACCATGCTGGCCATTATTAGCCCCTTTAAGCTATTTTTTTTTCAATAGTCTACAAAACAAACCATCGTTATACAATAACTCCCTAGTTAACCTAATGAACCTAGTTAAGTATTTAAATGTCACTGTAAGCTGTATAGAAGTGTCTTAAAAATATCAAGTCAAATATTATTGACTGTCATCATGGCAAAGATAAAAGTAATTAGTGATTATAATTATATATTATTAAAACTATTATGTTTAGAAATTTTCTCTCCCTTAAACAGAAATAGGGGATTAAAATAAAAAGGGGGCTAATAATTCTGACTTCAACTGTATAACCTAAAGATACACAAATAATGCCTTCATCTTGTCTTTTTTTCCAGAGGTATAAGCAAGAACAGCTGCGCAACTCTACAAGTGACCCAGTAAAGCCCTCTCTTGTTTTCTACATGTCTCAAACCCCGGATGGTTTCTATCATTTTGAGTCTGCTCTCCACAGAGGATGGTTCCTTCACACTGTAAACTGCAATGTGAAAATGCAAAAATGTGATCGTAAAACCACTGGTAACCAATTCAACTTCATCGCAAGTGACTAGACATCAACTACTTTATATTAAGTCATATTTAGGATTTTATTTAGAAGGTGTCACTGTTTCCTTTCACACTATTACATTGAGCTACTTTTAATTATAATGTAGGAAACACTGGTTATATTGTTGTAGTATTTAATCAAACCTCTTAGAAAAACATATAACTGCTTTACAATATTAACCCCTATTTACATTGGTACCGTATGTATAAGCTTGCAATTTCTATTTTCATAGTTACAGTAATTGTATCTTATTATTATGTGTTCATACTATATATCTTTCCTATATCATGCATTCAAATAAATATTTGTAAAGACACACGAAAAAGACGTCTGTTCATTGTTTTAAAAAACAAAATCATGCAATGATGTGGAACCTTTCTGATTTTTTTTTTCTGAAAGCATATTTGTTTACAGTCCTGTTTGTTCAATGTCTTCCTCAAAGGCTTTGTTCACTTCACCATCATCTGATCCATCGTATGGGTTCTCAACTGAGGCCTCCTTAGCCTTCTTAGCTTTCCTAAAAAAAAGAAAAACAAATGTAATAATTCATACACAGTCAGCTTTTGAAAGAATTGCAGTTTTATAATCATGTAAGACTTTGGACATACCAAGTACATATTTAATGATTTACATAGCGATTAACTATTTTGATTTGTGTCATGTGACTTGTATGTTTGATTCTGATTGGTTGATGCACATTTTTAGTTGTGCACTTTCTTTCAGTAGTTTCAGGTAGTTTTACACTTCCGTAAAACAGATCACATTGCCAAAATTGTAGTTTTGTAGGTTTAACTAAAACCTTATATACATACAGTATACAGTGCCCAGCTTAAGGGAGTATTATATACAAAATAGATTAGTTAGTACCAAAGCCAAAACTGGAACTAATCTAATGAAATGACTTAAGATTATGGTCCAAATATTAGTAAACCTGAAATAATGTTAGAGGAAAATATATAAAAATAATAATAATAAGAAGAAAATACCAAAGGCAACACAAAACATATCAAATTTAGTTGAAATTTTGTTTGTTTAGTTAGTAAATTTTGTTTGTTTAGTTTTTTTTTTTTTATTAGTTTGTAACTTTTGTTTTTGTTTTAATTTGTTATTTATGTTTGTTAAGTTTCTAAGTTTTGTTTTGGTTTGTCATTTTTGTTTGTTTATTTTGTCACTTTTATTTGTTTAGTTTGTAAGTTTAGTTTGTCATTTTAGTTTGTTTAGTTTTTCATGTTTGTTTGTTAGGTTTGTCATTTTTGTTTGTGAGGTTTGTCGTTTTTGTTTGATTAGTTTGACATTTTGGTTTTTAATTTGTAATTGTATTTTTGTAATACCTCATTTAAATTTAAATGTATTATCTATCTATTCCTTAAGATGTTCAGTGACTGAACTCTTATTTTAATAAAACATATATTGAGATCTAAAACATATATTGTCTACATTCACTGTGAAACATATATACGTTAAGACCCTTTTTAAGACCCTTTTAAGACCATTAAAATTTTAATTTAATTTTAGACTTATACAGGGTTAAAAACTTTTCTAATGGTATTATCATGACAAATTGTGTAATTGGTTTCTGTTTTTTAGGGAATTTAATTTGGGGATTTAGCTGTAAAAATGACTCAACAGTTGTTCTTAATTGTATCTCATTGCAATAAAAAATGTCCGATTGAATAGTTTTACTTGGATAAAGCAAAATAAAGTTTAAAATGATTTAAGACCTACAACACAAAATTTTAGTGAATTTAAGACTTTTTAAGGCAATGTATGTAGTATGTATGTGTGTGTGTGTCTGTGTGTGTGTGTGTGTGTGTGTGTGTGTGTGTGTGTGTGTGTGTGTGTGTATGTGTGTATGTATGTATATATAATAAAAAGAAATACTTGTTATAAGCACACTATGAACAGAACAAGATGTTATACTGTATAATAAAATTAGTATATAAAAAGCATTATTCTCCTTATAGTCATATGTTGCTGTTTTGTTGATGCAGTTAGTTTCAACAAGCATACCATTATGTAATACAGACAAGAATTGCATCACCACTGATGATAAACTGATTGTAAACCAATTTCGCTGACTGACTGATTTTGAGGGGCTTCCCCTTCAGAACTTACTTCTTCCTATTTAATATCCCTGTGGTAACGAGGTAGATCCCCGCAAGGACAGTCACTCCCATTACTACCCCAAACACCACCAGCCAAATTGTGATTTTTTCCTCTTTTGGTGGTGCTAATGTTGCCATCAGACCAACAAATTCCAGAGTTTCGTCACTTAGTAGAAATGCACCATTGATGCGATCTCTCTCCTGCCTGTTTAATAAGGGAAATTCTGCAGTCAGGACAGTTGCACAAATATGCCATGGCAACCAATATTCATACAAAACATTAAATACCAGATAGCATTCTCTACTTCTGCCTTTGGAATAACTGTGCCTGTTTTGGTTGGATCCATCACAGCAAATTTAAAGGATATTCTGGCGGTTTCATTGTACGTGTGGATATTCTCTGGCCTGCATGCAATGAATATGTTAATTTAACAATGATACTATCAATATGAAATGAACAATTAATGGAGGAAAAGAAATGTGCTAATACTTACGTGAAATTTACATCTGTGTTCTTTTCTTTCAAGTAGTACTGGCGCATGGCAAAGGCCATAGTGGACTTAAAGAGATAAATGTCATTTGCGTTCCAGGTGTACTGAAGATAGAAATAATTTATATTCATAAATCATTTGCATTTATTATGTAATAAATCATGTTTGCAACATTTTTAATGACTTACTGCTTCATTTCCCAGGGCAGATTTAAGGCTTATTCTGACTTTGAAGGCATTTTCTGAAATTTCTGCATCATTTATAAAAGATGATGTAAGTACACCTTTAGAAAAAAC
Organism: Danio rerio; assembly: GCF_052040795.2. NCBI lineage: Eukaryota > Metazoa > Chordata > Actinopteri > Cypriniformes > Danionidae > Danio > Danio rerio. Next base: position 32,762,599 of record NC_141031.1, read on the forward strand.
ATGTTATAATTTACTATTACTAGCATACTGTAAAGTATATATTGACTGTACATTTGTGTAATTTAATCAATAGCTAAATATAATCAGAGACAACAGAACCATCTTATGTGAAGAAATAAGTACACCCCATACATAGAGCAGGCAACTTTTCGTTGCTTATAGCATGGTTAGCAATGGTTAACACCATTTGAATTAAAAACTAATCTATAAAAGTACTGTGAACTTACTCCATTTAAGTTGTTGTAATGAGGTATTTAATTAACTCATTACCTTTAACACTGAGTTCAAAACTCTTTTCAAGTTAGAATTAACTTTCAATACATTTTGAGTTAGCTACACTCATTTCACTTGATAAAGTTGACTGTTGGGTTTTACAGTGTAGGAGACAATGTACACATTAATAATGTTATGTATATTCAAATAGAAAACTAACCAGGGTTAACATTGACGTTCCAGCCAGGAACTCTGTTGTTCTTCTGGTTTTCCTCCTTCAACCACTCCATGAGAGTACTGAAGTAATGTAGCAGTGGCTGTGAGTCCATCTTTGTGGTTCCTGCAACTTCTTCCAAAGCACGAGTCCAAGACATGGATCGGCCTAACTCAAGCATATGCCTGCAAATATAAATCACAAAATAGTTATTAGCTATTCTGTTTATTCTATACAGGTCTCTAAAGGGATTTACAGGTCATTCTGGTTTTAAACAAGTCAGGTCTCTAGGGGAGTTATTACAAAAAAAGTATATTAATAAACAACATCAAAGGAATGAAGCCATACCTGAGTTTGTCACCAGCTTTGGTTGAGTTTGTAATGTCACATTTGTAAAGGGGACCGGTGTGGCCAGCTGCCTTACATAATGCCTCTTGAAACTGGAACTGATATATGGTTCTAGTGAAGTACCTATTTATGAAACAAGATATGGTTATTTATTTGGCTATATAGCTCGAGTTTTATATTCTGCTGAATGTATAATTTGTAGTAGTTTAATTCTGAAAAAAAAAACATTTTCTTTCAGCTAATTTTGTCAATTAAACTGTTATGATTGGCAGGGGGTTACCCTAATGGGCCGCTGTAGAACACTTCACCAAGTATCATCTTTCCGGACTACATGTCTCATCATACCCTGCATCCACACACCTGTCTCAAGTTCACTCTGATTACTCACAGCTGAAGGAAATTATCACTAATTACCTAGACTATTTAAACAATTAATCTTGTCTAGCTGTTGCATTCATTACAAAACGTTTCCTTGTTTTTTTGACCCTTGGACTGTTTATCTGTTCTGATTATTTGCTCCCTGTCTTGACCCTTTGCCTTTTTTAGGATTATGCTTTGGATTATCTCTGTTGTTGTGATTGTTGGTATTCAACCCTTTCTTTATAAACTCCATTTGGATCTAACCTGTCGTGAAATTTACCTTCGCAACACAAACCAGCCTCTCATTAAAAAAATATAGGGTTTTACAATTTAAAAAGGAATATGTAAAACAATATGTATTCAATATGATGAAATGGTAAATGTGAAGTACCTTCTTATTAAAAAAAAACAAGACATGACTGTTTATAAGTCAAAATGTTTACATTTAAATATATATATAATTTATTGACGCTGTGGCGCAAAGTAGTGCTGTCGCCTCACAGCAAGAAGGGCACTGATTTGAGCCGCAGCTGGGTCAGTTGGCGTTTCTGTGTGGAGTTGCATGTTCTCCCTGCGTTTGCGTGGGTTTCCTCCGGGTGCTCCGGTTTCCCCCACTGTCCAAAGACATGTGGAACAGGGGAATTGGATAAGCTAAATTGTCCGTAGTGTATGAATGTGAATAAGTGTGTATGGATGTTTCCCAGAGATGGGTTGCAGCTGGAAGGGCATTCCCTGTGTAAAACATGTGCTGGATACCCTGCTAAAAAATCCATCTTAAACCAGCCTAAGCTGGTTGGCTGGTTTTAGCTGGTTGACCAGCCTGGTTTTAGAGGGGTTTTGGCCATTTCCAGGCTGGTTTCCAGCCATTTCCAGCCTGGTCTTAGCTGGTCAGGCTGCAAAAATGACCAGCTAAAACCAACTAAAACCAGCTTGACCAGCCTGGTCTAAGATGGACACAACTGGTTTTAGCTGGGCATCTGGTCATCAGCCTGACCAGCAAAGACCAGGCTGGATATAGCTGGAAACCAGCCTGGAAATGGCCAAAACCCCTCTAAAACCAGGCTGGTCAACCAGCTAAAACCAGTCAACCAGCCTATGCTGGTTTAAGCTGTTTTTTTCAGCAGGGTAAGTTGGCGGTTCATTCTGCTGTGGCGACCCCGGAATAACAAAAGGACTAAGCCGAAAAGAAAATGAATGAATGAATTAATGCATATATAATTTATAATTTTTTTATCATTTGTTTTGCATCTATGATCTGCATTTTGTTTAAATCCAATAAACATTCTCTTTCAGCTAATGTTGTCAATTAAACATGCAAAGTTCATAACCTACTTTAAATTCAATTGTAGAAAAATCAGGCCCAAAAGAGTCGTTTTGGGAATCATTATAAAGAACCGACTCAAAACTGTTATTTTGGGTCGATTCACTACAAGAATCAATCAACTTGAAAGAGTCATTTGATTCGGGAATCATCCTCGGTGTATGTCGCGCTGTTTTGATTCAGTTACGTCGTTGAAGGAAGCGCGCCAATTCCGCCCTAAAAAGTATTCATTTCGGAAATTGGAATAACGTATGACGTATTTTTATTCGTAATTCTAGCTGAATCATTTATTCATGAATATGACCAGTCGCATTGTTTGTGTAGCTCGCGAGCATAATTTAAGACAATGGCGTTTCCTGCTTCCTCATTTTCACCTTTAGTAACGATACTGACGCTGAGTATGACTTTTAGCTGAGGACAAAAGACGCTAAATGCACAGTACACGCAGTATTTTGTTAATTGAAATGCGATATGAACACCACACTACATTACCTAATGAAAGAGTAATCTCCAGAAACGTGGAAAAGTGCTGGAGGGTCACAGTACGTCTCATCTCTGGGAACAGCCTCGGCCACTCCAACAAGTTCTCTCCTGTGGTAATAACAAATATTATTATCATGATCCATAGAGTCAAAGTGCAAATGAATAAGAGATTTTTAAGGTATGTTTTCAGTCACTCACTTCATCTGCCACCACTGCTGCATCCACTCATCTTTGGGGATTTTTGCTTTGAAGACTTGCCACCTCCATTCCTCCAGCATGTAGGTGAAGGGCAGAGTGCCCACTATGGTGAGAGCCTGCTTCAACAGGAAGTTAATATCTGTCTCTGTGCAATACAAAAAAAAAGAGCTTACAATCAATTTCTGTTATTTAGATGAAGTCATAGTCTCAAGTGGGTGTGCAATGGGCCTTTACCATAATCCTGTTTGAAGTCGGAAGGCAGAAGCCCCAGTGACTGCAGGTGAGACGGAGTGGCAGCAGAAAGCGACATGATCTCTCCAACAGCCTCATGGAAGCCCTCATTGGCACCATCTCTCAGCAGGTATGGGTGGTTTCGGTAAGCCATTTGGTACTGGTTGTGCCCCATCTCATGGTGGACAGTTAAGAAATCATCCATGTTCACTTTAGTGCACATTTTGATTCTGTAAAAATTTGAAAGTCATTATAATGATTGCTAATTGTCCAAACCACAAATGATTAAAATACATACGTTATACTGTTCTGTTTTTCAAAGATGTTTTTTTATATTTTTCTAATAGTGATAATAATATGAAATGCTTCTTGAGCACAAAAATTTGGATTTGTCCTAGCCAGATTACTTAAATTGGACCTGTAACCAATTACAAACCCATTATTGGGTTGAATGGTGTATGGAGCGCCTTTAGGTGTCAAAAAAAGCTTTTTTTAAAATTGTGTGTGATATTAATTAAAAAAGATATATATAAAACTGAAGCATTTTCATCAAAAGCAAATATTTATGAAAGTAAAATGGCTTTTTTTGTTTAAATATATTTTTAGAGTTTTCTAAAGTCTTGTTTTGTAAAATATGTATATTTAGATTTTATTATTTTCAACCTTTTTGGGAAATATAACATATAAAAATATATCAATTATAAAAATATAATTTATAATTATGTAATATTATTTACTTCTACTAATAAGTTTTTTTTATCAAGTAAATATCTTGATAAGTAAAAGTAAGAGAATTGCAAACATCAAAAATGACATCAGCAAAAATGTAATGTTTTTTTTCTGTCATCCTCAATGAATTTCTTTCAAATGGTATCATATCTACTAGTTAATCATTGCCGTGCATTTTGACCGAATGTACCAAAGCATTATCAGCCCCACCTGAAGTCCTTTCTGTTTCCCATATCCCATGCGGTAGGATGGCAAACCACATCTCTTTCTTCAGGTTTAATAAACATTGAGTTGTTCCAGAAGTTGTCAAACATTGCAGGCATGTTTACAGACATGAAGAATTTTTCTGCCTCTTTAAACAGACGGATTTCATCCCAACCCTGAAATAAAATTACAAATAAAACTAAAAACCACATTAGGACAATTTACAGCTCAGAATCTTCCGGAATACTTTATTGCTTCAGTTAAAGGAACAAAATGATTAATATCACACTACAGATTACATTTAATCTTTGATCCGATAAAACACGACCTTTAGCCCCGATTGTTAAACATGCGTAGATAAAGATAAATCCTCTGTGATAAAAAGATGCTCAATGAATAGAAAGAAAAATGGTCACATGTCCTACCTGCTCCACCATTGCGGAGCTCACATCAATATCAGGCCTGTCTGGATATGGGATCATGAGAGGATACAAGTTGGTCCAAAACCGTCCCCACATATCACCTGAATGTAAAATGTCAAAAATTAAGTATTAATTTAATAAAGTAAATTGCAAGGTTATTCAATTATGTATAATTTAATATGACTGTTTGGCCAATACAAATTACTTAAAGGTGTACAGTACCTCACCCAAAATGTAAAACTTGCTTTTAATTTACTCTCCCTTAAGCCATCAAAGATGCAGATGACTTGTTGTCCTTAGCAGAATATATATATATATATATATATATATATATATATATATATATATATATATATATATATATATATATATATATATATATATATTTTTTTTTTTTTTTTTTTTAATTAAATCTTAAGTCCCTTATTTATAAGCATTCATAGAAGTCAAGCCAATGGTTTCTTTGAAAGTCAAAAAAAAACATTTACAGGCAAAACTAAATTAATACCTGTGATTCCTGATGATACGTTTAAATCTTATAAATTGAAATAATTGGTTTGTGTCAGAAACGAAACATTATTTGCAAAATTATTACTTTTAATCCACAGCCTCGACAAACATTTTTTTAACACATTTCCAAAAGTCTGGAATCAAACTTTCTGATGCTTGACAACATAAATACAAACTTCTGTTTCTTGCACAGATCAGTCTGTCCACTTCATAAGAACTCGATTTATCATTAGGAGACAAGAGTATTAATTTGGCTTAGTCTGTTTTTTGTTTTTATTTGTGCTGGTAGCTATAGACTTACATTTATGAATTGTTACTAATGCCGAGTTCAGATTGCATGATTTTAGCCTAGATTTTGACTCACCGACAGGTTTTGAAAAATCCCAGACAAATGCCTGAAATTAAAGTCAAATTGGTGCTTGTTCACTTGGGTAACAATCACACAGTGTGAGCTATCAAAGACGCAATCTCAGACAATCGCAGATGATTTGCTGACACCTGTGAGATATATGGCATGCTAAATATCGTGACCTGTCGGTGATGCAAAATCATGTAAAATGTGCTCTGATTCAGAATAAAATAAGTGATTACCTACAGCCAATGAGAGAGCAGAATTCACTAGTATGGGTTAGGGTTGCACGGTTTATCTGTACGATGTTAGTATCTTGATATTATGGCTCCAAAATACTGGTAGTGCCACTGTAGTTTATAAACGATAGTATCCTCATTCACGGTCTGTCTACAATACATAATGTTGCATGTGGAAAATTCACTAAAATGTTCACACGTTTGTGCAACAATAGACCATTTTATTTGAATAGTCTGTGGAGCCCTTTAAGGTTACAAAACTGTATAGAATTCATGCCTTTTATTGTAGCCCATTGCAAGTTGCTGATGTTGCTGTTCAAACGCACATCTGAATCAGCCTATTTCTGTTCCCGTCTAATTGATTTAGTAGCTCAAACAACCGCAACAATCTCTTAAAAAGTACGACTCACAAAGTGAACATTTTGAATACCTGATCAAATAAAAATAAAAAAACAATAGATAAAAAACCCAAAAAGAGCAAGAGGAAACATTTACACTAATTTTTGACCACTTCATATAGCCTAATTTTGTTGTAAAAATACTCTTTTTGTAAAGTATTTTGTTCATTATAATTTGTATCTTTATTTTAATGCAGTTTTTGTTGGTCGGTTATCTACAAAATAGTTTAGGTGAAGTGATGTGCAGATACTTTTTTCAATAGTAAGGGAATTATGAATTCAGTTCAAGTAAGCCTATTATCATTCATTCATTTATTTTCTTTTAAGCTTAGTCCCTTTATTAATCCGGGTTCACAACAGTAGAATGAACCACCAACTTATCCAGCACATGCTTTACGCAGCAGATGCCCTTCCAGCTGCAATCCATCTCTAGGAAACATCTATTCACACTCATACACTACAGACAATTTAGCCTACCCAATTCACCTGTACCGAATGTCTTTGGACTGTGAGGTAAACCAGAGCACCCTAAGGAAACCCACACAAATGCAGGGAGAACATGCAAACTCCACACAGAAACGCCAACTGACCCAGCCGCGGCTCGAACCAGCGACCTTTTTGCTGTGAGGTGACAGCACAACCTACTGCGCCACTGCGTCACCCTAAGCCTATTATAACATATAAAATATAGTATTTCTAACAATTTTCTTTACTCATAGATTTGAGTTATGAATTACAGTATCGCAATACTACCTAATATCACGATTCTTCAGCTGGTATTATAACGTGAATTAATGGTATCGTGACAACCCTAGTATGAGTATCTGCTGGTCAGCAGGAGGTTGGGGAGAAGTTAAAAGCCCTTATTTTTGAATTTTGGACCCAAAAAATAACGGGAAAACTAGTGGAAATTTGGCATCAGCACCCGTGCCTTTTTGACGTGTCATCTGAGCAATACCACAACCGAGTCGAAAAAGTATTCAGTATGACAAAAGTTCTTTTTCAGTATGACAAAAGATATACTTTGTGGCTTTGCATTGTTTCCACGTCACTTCTTGCATGTGTTTGGTTGTGAGTTGTAGTTTGTGGACTAAGACAATGTTGTCGGCGATACTTCCTATTATAAAGTCATGCCGTGTGAAACCCCCTGTCGCCAATCCATCCTACAGTGTAAACACAGCACTGACATAATGCTACTCTAGAAAGTCATGCTGTGTGAAAACATCTGTGACACAATTACTTTGAATGTTGTGCAGTCTGAACTTGTCATAAGGACCACAGTTTTAGCTAAAAATTTTCTTTACTGAAGCAAAAATAAGCCTCTTGGATGTCTTGAGGCTGGGTAAAACAGAAAATGTTTCTATGTGGATAATTTAATCTACCCATTTAATAACATTACCAAGCAAATGTGCTGGAAGACAGGCATCAGAGCCAATGTGACCAGGATAGACGTCTTGCAGTTTTGCTCTCACGTAAGCATGAAGCTCTTTGTACAGTGGTAAGATCTGGAAAATCATATTAAAAATGCATTTTCAGAATCAGGACCCAAGTAAAAATGTCTACGCATTGATTTGACTTCTTTTTGCCAACCTCTTTGTAAATGCGCCTGGCGTCTTCTATAACTTGGTCTCGGGAGTAACTGTATTTGGGATCATCAATAGTTTCATAATCTCCCCTCCAATAATCTCCATGGTCTTCGTAGTCTATAATTAAACAAAAAGATTCATATTATTAATAACAAGTGAGTTGTTTTGAACTTTGTCATTAGCTGTCGATAAAAGCAGTGCCGTAAAACAATATTATCACTTATGGTTATTAAAACACTGTCATAAAGTTGAAAAAAAGCTTGTACTGTTGAGCTTGGCAGCTTCATTCTTCAGGTCGACGTATTTTTCATACAAGGGTCTCATCTTCATCCCTGTGGCCACTCTCCAGCCTTCCCATACATGCAGACGCTCATCATAGTCTCTGCTCTCTGCCATGATACTCTCTAGGCCTAGTCAATAAAAAATCAATTTTAGTCAGTCTACATTTGACTGGGAATTTCCTCTGTGTTGGAATCAAACCCTTCATGTGTTTCACTTGGGGTTGGAATCAAACCCTTTTGTATTTTCTATTGAATCCAAGTCAGGTGATTGGCTAGGCCATTCTACGGCTTGATTTTCTTTCTCTGAAACCATTTGAGAGTTTCCTTGGCTGTGTTTTAAATCATTGTCTTGCTGAAATGTCCACCCTGTTTTCATCATCATCATCTTGATAATGTAGATGTTAGACCGAAGCAGATAATATTAATTTACAAATGACAAAGGGCCAAATTGCTGAGTAACTTCTGAGAAATTTCAGCTTCTGTCTGGGCATTCACTGCCTCTCTACACCTCCCTTTTTTCATGTGTTCCATACTTTTTTCCGGTGTTGTTTAATTTTATTACACATTTATTATTACACACTTTATTATTGCAAACTATATTTTTTGCATAAATGAATTTCTTTGGTCGTTACCAACATCTGTAAAAAAATTTAAGTCAACAGCTTTTTAGAAATATGTTTTCTGAAAACTGGTGATGTGTTGAATACTTATTACCCCTACTTTATAGAAATATGTGAATTATATGGATTTAAAAATAGTTAAGTGGACTCCTTACATTTAACTGAGAACTGAAAAATAATTAAATTAGCTAAAATGGTAAATGAATAAAATACATCTGGCTCTTTAAACTCACAGTATCCCACTTCGTTGTTTGATTGTATTAATTTATTGTTGAATATTGAAGCATTTTGAATGCAAACCCTTTCTGGCTCTTTTTACCTTTGCTTCACACTATGTTTCATATTTCATATCCTCTTTTTTTCACATCTCACCACATTCAACAATGAACCTGAGAATGAAAACTGATGGTTCCCTATTGTTTTTTTTTTTTTACACGTGAATAAGTAAAGCAGATAACAGAAACCTCTTACACACACTCTTTTATTATTAAACAAGCCATCTATTTATGATCCTGAGATTTCGCTTTATCATTAGAATGGTATGCAAAGTTGATATTACCTGGCTCCAAAGTCTGACAATCGGTGGGGTCGTCTATTTTGCACACAGTCGCCGTGTTGTAAATAGTGCTCATCTCTGACATGATATTTCTCAGCTGTGATACATAAGTCATTCACACAATTTTAGTTTCTATGTTTGTCATATTACTACAGGAGAAGTGATACAGCACATGAAATTGCAATGTCATACTTACTTCACTAGCTTTGTCAGGTGAAAGGGCCCCAGATCCTTTATCTTGAAGCTTCTGGAGCTGCATTTTAATGATTGGATCCGATATTTGGTCTATGGGGTAGGCATTAGACTCTTCTGACATCTTGTTGTAGTACTCGCTCCAGATTGCATATGCCTCTGCCTGAAGAGAGAGTTGAAGAGAACCCATGATCACTAGTGGTGCAGGGATTATTGGTGTTCTCCTATCAATCATTTCAATAAACATTAGATATTTGTAATTTCAATAATTTAGTTAGTTAAAACTGTTGCGTAAAAGGGTTGAAGTTGATCGCCTTGTGTTGAACACCAATTTACAGTTACTAATGGTGTTGTTCTCATACTTTCCCCATATATTGAAACAGCCAAAAATACATTGTATGGTATGGGTCGAAATTATAGATTTTTTTATGCAAAAAAAAATGATAAGAATATAAAGCAAAGATCACATTACAGAAAGATGTTTTGTAAATTTCCTTCTGTAAATATATCAAAAAAGTTATATAATTTGTAAGTACTTAATTTGGACAACTTTAAAGGTAATTTTCTCAGTATTTAGATTTTTTGAATTATCAGATTATCTCTGTAAATATTGTCCTTTCCTAACAAAACATACAACAGTTAAAATATAATTTATTCAGCTTTCAGAGGATGTATCAGGGCACTAACGCAGGGTCTTAAAAAGTCTTAAAATGTCTTAAATTTAAAAAAAAAATGAAATTGCCCCTAAAAAGTCGCTGAAAATTCACTTAAATTCACTGAAATATTGTGTTGTAGGTCTTAAATCATTTTAAACAGGTCTTAATTTTATTCAAAACAGTAGCTTTATTCAAGTAAAGCTACTCAGTTGGGCCAACATCCATCCAATCACCAACAGTACATCTCAATAAAACCTTATTTTTTTACATGTAAGTTTTTATTGCAAAGAGATACAATTCATAACAGCATTTAAACATTTTACAGCAAATTCCCCATTAAATTCCCTAATCAGCAAAAGATAACTAAAGACAATTATATGATTCCCCACGATAATACCTGGTCTCTAGTGTTCAACCCTGTGTAAGTCTAAAGTGTCATTCTTTATGATCTTAAAAGGGTCTTTAAAAATCCTAATTTTGACTTAATGACACCTGCAGTAGCCCTGTGTATACATCTCAAGAAATACATAAAGACATTTATGACTGTTTTGTGGTCCGGGGTCACATTTAGTGATTCAGAACAGTAAGCAGAACATAGAATTAAAAAAAAAAACATGGTCATAAACACCATTTTATTCATTTACACTGTAAAAATTTATTTAAACAGTTCCCTTATGTTGTCCCAACACAAATCGATTAAGTTAACTGAATCTTTTTTTAAAAACTGAAGTGGACTGAACATAAAAATATTAATTTTCCCAAAACAACATAAGAATTGTGTTGTTTCAATCATTTTAAATGCGTAGTTTGAAGCAGCAAAATTCAGTTTTTTTGAGTGCATTACTGTTGTTGTATTACTCATAATTTTACATTTAGTGAATTCAGTAGTTGTATGTTAGATGTTCAACATGTCATAAATATTCATATCCAGGTATGATGTTTAATTCATTTTTATGACAGACATTTAATATTTCATATAAAGAAAAAAAAATTCTGAAAAAAACATTATATATGTTTGACTTGTAATAAACATCAATATCTAGTTATTACTACTCATACTTACAGTAAAATTACATAATAAATTAATTTTTTTGGAAGTTAAACAGGCCAGCTCGAGATAAGCACTTAACTTATCATGGACATGTATTCTGTTAATATTCTGATGCTATTCAATTAATAGTTTTTCCAAATAAATGATCAGTATATTTAACATATTTCCCCGAATATATTATCAATATATTTTATATATATTTCAATAGTTTAACGTCTTAGAATTGCTTGCGGAAGACAGAAAAGGCTGCTCAATGTGTCTTAAATACTCATATTCAGATATGTCATATTCAGATTATTTACCCCTAAAATACATATTTTGTGATTTCAGTAGCTGAAAGAATAAAAAAAAATGTAGTATTTACTAAATACTAAAAATAATAGTATTTTTACTAAAATCGTATTTCTATTGTTCAAATATTACTTCTCCTATATTTTCAGATTTCAGTAGATTCAGTTGTGATGCTTAACATCCCTCCTCTACTTTTCCACTCTTACCTCTTTATCTGCATTTTCCTGGGAGATATCTGTGTTGTAGGCCCAGGATGCAAGGGTGTACTGGTACATGATGTCAGATGCCTCTTCATCAAATTTGTTGAGGAATTCCCTTGCTCTGTCCTCCACAGTCTGACAGCAGGCCACAGAGGCCAAGGCCAAAAGCAGGAGCCAGCGAGCACACATGACCACAGCCTTGTCCCACCGATTCTGACGCTGTTGTTTTCCCCGTGTGCGCTTTTTATTGAAGACAGCTCATTTGCTTTGCCCTTTGACCAGTGCTATAACCCTAATGGTGCACAATCTATTTGAATGCAGATGGGATGATTCCAGGAACGAGTCTTGATGGACGTTGCGCAACATATTTTCTGCTTATATGACCAGATTTATAGAAAAGTTCTGTATGAATGAAACTTAGACTTTCACTGTGTGAGCACTGCAAGTGAGTAGAAATTAGATGTTGATGAAATCAGTCATGTTGTTAAAAGTAAAGTCATGTTGTTAAAAGTTGTTAAACTGTACTTTTTTTAATACAGTTTATTTGAAACAAATCTGAGTTTTATAGAAGGTAAACAAGTTGTAATGGCTACTGAAAGCATACATGGAAATAAGGAAAACACACTAAAATTATTTTCTTTGTGAAGAGACCACCTGTGAATTTCAGTTTGAGGAGCGAGTCCATCATGCAAACATAATGTAGGCCTATAAAAGCATAAATAACAGTGACTGTGAAGGCTGAAGTAGATCTTTATCAAGATAAGCCTATGACTCAGAGACTTTCAGAGTTAAATTACACCTTTAAAATATTAAATAATACTGCGTGATAGTGAGCTGAAGAACAAAGTGGACTATTTGATATCGAACCTGGATTAATTCCATGGACTGTTGTGAAATTCATACTAGAATTTTAAGCCTAAAATGTAAAATAAAAAATATTGTAAAATGTAAAAAATGTAATTCATTTATTGAGAAAATGTTTGAATGCCTTGGATGTATTTTTACTTGTAGCCAGAATATCAGTTTAAAGCAAGGGTCTCAAACTCAAATTGACAGGGGCCATTTCAGTTAATGACAGTTTATACGAGGGCCGTTTTAACATTTAAGCACTAGAAAAAAGTGGAAACCTGATATAATTGATGCATCTTAGCCTAGTACAACAGACATGATCTTTATATTGCAAGCATTACCTGTCACCAGTGATAATGCAAATCTGCACGTTTATTGTGTCGTATCAGCTGCTGAAATTTATCTGTGGTTGTTGTGTGTATTGCCGACACATTCAGCCATTCTTCCACAGAGTATATGCAGTCAAAACTCTAGCTTTTTGTTTCTTGTTGTACATATTGAAGGGGTAGTTTAAATTGCTAAGAAAATACTACAAATAATAGGCATAATAGTTATTATTATATCCCAACTAGTTGTATCCTCTCAATAGCATAAAAACAGCAGATATCAGTTTGGGTAACTTTAGTGACTTTACTGCAAATTGTTGATCTCAATTTTTCTTTTTTTCTTTTTTGTAAAACTACAACAAAGAGGGGACTTTATTTACATATTCATATTTACTTTAACATGCTTAATTCAACCAGCAGAACAATTGTACTAATATACTTAGTTTTTATGCAAACCTTAATAAGCATATGAGGAGACTCTATTAAGTGAGACCAATATTAGTAAATATTAGCAAAATGATCATATTTTTTACACTACCAACATAACGTGTAAGTCATGAAGTGTTTGTACAACAAAATATAAGTGGTATAAAATGATGATCAATGATAATCAAACAACCCTTGAATATTTACAAAAATATAGCTTTAGTAAAAATAGAGCACTTATGGACATATATTTTAACGTTTAAATTAGCCAGAAATAAAACGCAAGTGTGTTACTCTGAACCGTACACTGAGAGAAAATGAAAGTAAAACTAATCCAAATGCACAAATGTGCTTTAAATGTCGACTAGGTGGTTGGTCAAAACCACAAATGGCTAGACGCGACTGCACAACAATGATAGTGGTTAAAAAATATATATGTTTTGGTGGGTCGAATCTCATATTTTTACCGTCAGTTGCGGGCTGGAGGGAGGAGGAGGGCCGTAAATGGCCTGCGGGCCGGCAGTTTGAGACCCTTGTTTCAAGGAAAAGTTCACCCAAAATTGCACATTTCATCACAATTTTTTAGCACTCAAGTGGTTCTAAAGTTTTATGAATTTTTTCTTCACAAAACAAGATATTTTGAAGAATGTTTAAAAAAGAGGGCAGCAAGGTGGCTCAGTGGTTAGCACTGTCGTCTCACAGCAAAGGTCGCTGGTTCAAGTCCTGGCTGGGCCAGTTGGCATTTCTGTGTGGAGTTTGCGTGTTCACCCCATGTTGGTGTGGGTTTTCTCCAGATGCTCCGGTTTCCCCCACAGTCCAAACTCCAAAGACATGCGCTATAAACAAAATTGGCCGTGGCATTAGAGTGTTTGTGTGAATGTGAGAGTGTATGGGTGTTGTGTGTCAAGCGAGGTGACAAAGTTGAGAATCCTTCAACTTTATGCAAATAAAGAGAGACTTTCTTGAGCGACCGCCAATAGAAGCACCAGTAGAGCTGATGTGATCCTCTTGCAGTTGTATTCAGTGACAGGCAGCTACAAAGTCGCTGCTAGTGTGAATGAGGCATAAGCTGAAGTCGAATGAATGTTTAAAAGGCAGGCATCAAAGTTGACAAAAAATACTAAGGAAGTTAGTTGCTGTTTGAATCCAACAGTATTACTTTTAACAGCTTCTGCAAATCTTCCTTTGTGTTCAATTGAAGAAAGAAACTCAAAGAGTTTTGAGTAAATGATGACTATTAACTATTAATTTATGCAGTCATATTGTCATGTCCTCAGATGTTACAGTATGCCCTTTGTGATGGGGTATGTTGTCAGATTTCATTTCTACGGTATATTGATGTACATTTGATTTCATGTTTTTATTTGATTTGATTTATTAATTTTGAACAGAAATATCAGACATAATAGCACTTCAACAAAAAATACATTTCAACATGGCTGAAATGGGGTGGGCTGAAGCACAAGCTTTTCCCACCCCATTACCAAAAACATCAGTTGTCTATTACTTCAACTTATTTCTCGTATCTCTTCTTTTTACATGAGACAGATTAACTTTGCACGATACATATTTTACCCTTTTGGCATCTTTAACAAAATATATGTTTGATTCCATTTGTACAAATGTAAAGAGGTGCATTTGGAGACAAAGTTATACTCTGGGAACCCCGTGTGGATTTACACAAACGCAATGCTCTCCTACCTAATAAGTACACCCAATGCTAGTTGCCTGCTATGACCACCAGGTGGTGATGTCGCTTTAAATGTTTAAAACTTCAGCTGCTGATTCCTGATTCCACCACAAGAGGCTGCTCTACACACATCCGCGTGTATATAAATTCGCTCAAATGATTGCAGATGTGTTTTATTTATTATCCTTTTAATTCAAAAATAGGGAGTAAACGATCTGGCCTCCACATCTGCTTACAGGTCTCAGGTCTGTCCACGCCGTTATATCAACAGTTCAGGTCAGCATGTGCTTTTGAACGGTGTTTTCTGGTCCTAAGCATCTGTAAGTCCTTGACAAAAGAGTGGATAAAGTTAACCGGAAAACCGCTGCACTGACGTAACTCTGCAAACCTTGCGGTTCCCAAACGGAACAGACACATTACGCTGTCACCTTTGTAGCAATTACAATGGAGCATTAATGGATTGTGAATGAACTTTTTCATTTCAGCAGATTGAAAAGATATACACGTCAACTGCCTATAGGGGAGACTATTGTGCCATAACGCAGGGTGAGTATCTCTAAGTTAACCAGGTTAATGTTGTTTAAATCCCCATGATCACCACGTCTTGAGGTGACTACAAGTTTTAATACAATACCCTGACAAATCAAATATGGTTGTACTACAAATAAAATAAAGCATATATTTAAAAAAAAACATAGTAATTACAAATTAACCTTTTTGCTTCAGCAACCATGTTTGTAGTACGGTAGTTTGAAAAATTGTAATTAGCATGCAAAACACACATAGTTACCACTGTTTTAATAGACCTGTGGTCAATATTAAGCGTCCAGAAGAGCCATTTTTGCATTTTCATCAAGGTGTTCGAGTAATGAATAAACTGTATTATGTGTCAGAAATACCTTCTAGAATACGTGTGATAGGCCTCTGTAGATTATTTTATCCATTTTTAAAGCCTACTACGCGAAAGGTCTGGCTTATAAATATTAATGACACATCTCATTGGATGCTTACAAAGCGACGTCATCGTGTTCCGATTAATATTCAACAGGTACGCCTTCGTCATAGTAGAGTGCGTAATTTCTCTCCGCTCCTAGCGTAAGTAGACCAGTCCATGTTTTTGCAAAGCCTCTCTCCATCCAACCTCAGCCTCAAAGCCCTGAAAATACCCAGTAGCCTACCAAAAGGCATCCAGAACCAGAGGAGGAGCAGAGATATTCACTGAGAAACCTCCATCCCCGTGCGATCTCCTCTAACGGGAGAACTGAAGCGATGGCGGGTTGCGCGGAGGATTTGTGGATTTTTGCTTGACACGCGCCAGAATCTTCTGCTGGATTAGTTGTTTGGTTTATTTATGGGGGATTTTCATTTACCTGCTGAAAAATGCCTTTTGCCAAACGGATCGTTGAGCCCCAGCTGCTGGTTAGACATCCCATCCCTAATGATGAAGGGTTACTGTTCGAGGATCTGTGCTCCATCACCAATGTGGCTCTATCCCGGACCCTGCGGCAGCTCTCCGACCTGTCCAAACACGCTTGCTCCTTATTTCAGGAGCTTGAGAACGAAATAGTGTCCACAAACCAACGGGTTTGGGCTTTGCAGAACAAAATAGGCAAAATTCAGCAAACCGCCAGTGCGCTGGATCCAAAAATGGAGGCTGTGCGTAAGTACACCATTACGCATTATAGCTTGGATGTTTTTCGTGGGAAACTGCAATGTTTTGGAGATTATCACAAAAGAATGAATGAATATGCTGGTTATTTGTATCAAGTCACATGCCTCGAAGCTTTGCCAAGCAAATTATAATGTGTCACACGCCTGTATGCGTAACCAACACCTGCACCGTGACCGGTTGCGCTTTTCGCTCGCAAACGAAAAACGTCTTGCCACACGTTAACCAACGGCTCTGTATGTGTTTTTAGTAGATATGTGTGATCGCTAGGCATTAGGAAAGAGTCTTGGTCATTTTGAGCAGCTGTTTGGGAAGAGGGGCGTGTAAGTGCCATGACTGTTTAAAATCCTATATTGGTAAACCCAACAGCTATCTCTGCAGGTATGAAATGATCTTTATTCTTATTCTGGCGATCACAATAACGGTAGTAAGGATTTAGTGGTGTATTAATTGAAATCGCGTGATTGCATAGTCACAATCATCTGCGCTAGGACACGAGAAAAAATAGGGCTTTCTCCGCATATACCTATATAAATTCGGTCTAAGTGAAAATATACTATTTTAACCTTGTGAATTTTGAACTAACACCTCACCTCCCGTTTATTCCAAAATAATTAAAGCAAAATTAAACATACGTGCAGAAACATACTAAAAATATCTGCTAAATAATGCATTATTTAAATACTTATATAATATGTTTTTATTTTATTTAGTTTTTATTTTATCTGCGAAACAAATAACGCAATGCAACATAACGATGCCTGAGAGATTAGCCACCATACTCGTATTTTTATATTTTCTAACAGAAAAAGACATGATTTGGATAATCAAGTAAACCCCAGCTGCGTTAGTTCAGAGTTGATCTTAATTAAACACTGTATCCACCCATTCTTGAAGTCCAAGATGAATCTAACCTAAATATTATCGATAATGTGAAATTTAAAACATGAATTGTGAAATGTTATAACCCACACTTAAAAGTGAGCGAATTATGCATTCAAACCTCCAGGATTTTATGGGTGTGGAGAGAAAATATGGATGCAGTGCTAAATGATAAGCAACATCCTCCTTATATGCATGTAGAAATGTCCAGCAGGATAGTGAAAGAGTAAAAAGGGGCTCTAAAAATCTAAATGCACAGGCCAATGAAGCCAGGCCTTGCTTTGAAATAATAAAAGAGCCTGAGTGTCCTTGTCAAGCCTCCGAGGAGATCAGAGCCTCATGTGGATCACTGGGTGCTGCTGTATAGCTTTAATTATAAGATGATGTTAAGCTGCAGTGGGGCTAAATCCAATGCATGGATACAGCACCAGAAAGATGGAGATTTCCTCCAAGGCAAAACAGGCACATTTACAGACTAGTTTGAATAGGATGAAATCGTTTCATTCTCACTGATGGCATGAAGTGTGTTTTGAACTCGGTCAAGTCCAGGAATAAACTGATTTGACCCAAAAACAGATTAAGGCATGTAGGTCAAGCTAGGTCCTGCTGAATTAATCTTTTTCTTTCTGAGTGATTATTACCATCAGAGCCAAACTACTTTACCCCTACAGATTTTACTGTCGTTCATTTGCTTCCTCACAGAATCAGTGTCATTTTCTTGAAGACTCGTTCTTATTTTTTATGAAGTTTGTTGCTTGTTATCAAGTTTGTTGCTTGTCATGATCTTGTAGCTTGGCAGATTAAGGTAAAACTGGCAGTGTGTTTGGTTTTATTTGCGCACATGATTTGACTACCAACCTCACTCTCGGAAAACTTAAGGATGGTTTTCTTGACTGGAATAAAAAAGGGCTTTTTTTTTTATTAGAAATTTCTGTTTTGAAATTTGTATCAAAGTTGATCCATGGTTTATAGAATTAATCAGTGAAATGTATTAAAATATTAGCTTTTTTAGTGACCAAATATTGACCACTGTGAATAATATTCTTACAAACTGACTTTTATAGAAAGTTCAAATAGTTTTAAGTTATTTATAAACTGCAAAACCCAATAAGTTCAGTTAACTCAAACCATTTGAGGAAACCGATTGCGGCTAACTCTTTAAGTTTTGAAACCAAATAGTTTGAGTACTGTAAACCTATATATTATAAATCATATGCACTTATATTATTTGAATTCACATTGTCAAACATTTAGTGTAGTAACTTATACAGATATGATAACTGAACTTAAACTGTTTCAGTTCAGTTAACTTAAACTATTCAAGTCAAACAAATGTATGCTCAAACGGTTTTAAGAAACTGATTGCAGCAAATGGTTTAAGTTGACTGAACTCAAATGAATAAAATTAGTCAACTTAAATGGTTTGCTGCAATCAGTTTCCTCAAACCATTTAAGAAGCTATATAGTCGTTTGGACTTAATTCATTCTATTACCTGAACACAAATAGATTTGAACATTAACATGTGTCTAACACATACATAAAAAGGGGCTATTTTAAGCCAAATTTATTGAAATAATCCATTTATTTCAGTCAAGTATAAACTGTAAAACCCAATAGTTAACTTTATCAAATTAAAAGAGTGGTTAACTCAAAAATGGACTGAAAGTTAATTCTACTCAATTGAAAAGTGGTTTGAACTCAGTGTTGAAGGTAATGAGTTAATTTAATACCTAATTTCTTCAACTTGAATGGAGTAAGTTCACAGTACTCGTATAGATTAGTTTTTGAACTTAAATGGTTTGTTGCAATCGGTTTCCTCAACGGTTTAAGTTACCTTATAACTTTTTAGATGTTACAGTGTATTAAAAACATTAAAACATTTTAGCAACAGTATCTTAACAAATTTACTGTAAAATATCACATTTTATTTTAGGAAATCCTGTTTGTGTAATAAAAAAGCTTTTATCACGTTTAATTTTTTTCTAAATTCAAACTTTATTTCTGTGTATTCTGGTTCACATCTAACAGTCTTTTTCTTTTTTGAAATTCATTTCAAAGTTGATCCATGGTATATAGAATAAATTACTTAAATTAATGATATATTTGAAACTTTATTAACCACAGTGAATTCTCCCTTTTCTAAAAAAGCTAAAGTGTGTTAAGTTATTTATATATTGATAAACACTCAAAACTTTTATTTCACTTTTATAAAATTTTTATTTTAGGGAATCCCGTTTTAGTAATAAAAAGGCGTTTATCACGTTTATTTTTTTTTCTCTGAATTGCATTTTATTTTGTAGCTATTTATTTATTATAATAATATTTTATAATATTTTATTTTTTTGTGGTTTTATTTTGTTTTGCAATTATATCATTATTTCTGTGATTCACATCTAACAATTCAGACTGAATTGACCGATATGTCAAAAGTCAGAATTTTAAAAAATCATAGTAAGTATCACTTTTCATATTATTCATTAGTGGTGAAAACAAGCTACTAAATTATTTTGTGTGTTGTATATTGTTTACTTGTTGGTGTTTTCTATCAGTTTTTAAAAATCACTGTTCATTTTGTGAGAGAAAATAGATTCTGCATCATTTTTTTCATTGTATAAAAAGTTCCACATGATGGTGTTCATAGGCATATGTTCACTTTACACTTCAAAAGGCTTGATTTTCCCAAACATCAGACATATAAAAGCTTGACTATAAATCTGACTGTGGATTTCTGAGAAGTTCTCAAAATCCAGAGATTTCCAAAAGCCTGTTCCACATCAAAAATATATGATTCATCCCTGGTATTATGCTTTAGCCTGGCTATTGTAGATAAAAGCAACTAATTACCAAAAATGATGGCGTATGCTGTTCCAATGTTTTTGCATGTGCCTCGATGAAAGGAGGACGGTGTTGTGCTAAAGCTGGTTGCTGTGTCTGACTTTGCAGTCAAAATAAAAAGATTAAAAGAGAGGAGTTTTGCTGTCTTAGGCTTTGAGGAGCTCAAACGTGTCATTTTTGCATTCTTGAGAAGTTTGACTGCTCTTCTCTCTCAGTTTGAGATTCTTATATTTAATGTTTTAGATTAAAATCTGATATAAAACAGCAAGTAAAGTTACATTGCATTGGGTTAGAAAACACTGGTTGTAAACTATTGTCTCCAAAGCTCTCATTGTGCATGTGAGGCCTGTGTCACAGCTCTTTATGGCTCGATTAGCGTAAACGATCCTAATCCCGTAATTGTCGTGTATTTCTTGTTATTCCAATGATGGCATGTGGTGACAGGAACGACACCCTACTGAATGTGAATGGACTGTTGACCTGCAGGACCCTCGTATATCCCTAACTGTGATCTTTTGCTAACTTGCATACATATATTACCAAAAACAAATCTGGAAAAAAAGTTTTGATTGTTTTTCAGAGACAAAAATGTAGCAAAATGTGCAATTTAGAGAAGTTAGTTGTATTTATGTATATGGAGAAAAATTAGGATATATATCAATTAGGCGTGGGCCGGTATAATTGTCTGACGGTATAATAACCTTTGGTAAAAATATCACTGTTTCACAGTATTGTGATTACTGCTCTAAAATATGTTCTTTTTGATGGTCTGGGTAAAAAAAAAAAACTTTTTTTCCTCTTGAACACAAAATGTTTTATTTTGAGAAACATTATATTACTTTGGATAAGTAAACATGCCAGGATAAATAATTTAAATGAATCATTGACTTTTGCCGTCTTCATTTGTTTCAAAAACATTTTTTTTTTTTACAATCTTTGCATATCTTTTTCTGCTGGAGATACTGTTGTCCTAAAACACTAAAAAAACATAAATAAAAAAAATCTTACACATACTTTAGGAATAGTATAGCAGAAAATGTTGGGGGTTTTAAAATCTTGACTTTTCCAAACCATGATGGTATAGCTTGAAACCAGTTATCATCCCATGCCTAAAATCGATGCATTCTATGAAAAGTTAGTAATAAGCATCCAACTGTAGTGTGCTGTTTTATTATAAAAATGATTATTTTTCACAGATGTCTTACTTGTATTTTAATTTATTTTATTGTATTGATTTAACGAAAGAAATACTGGGAATTTGTTTTCTTCTAAATGTTATCTGGGGTTTTTTTGTATTAAAAAACATCAGGCATGTTGGCGTATTGTCAGAATCAATGGTATTTTTATAACACTAGGGGCACAAGAGTCATTTTGAAGTGTTGCACTACGCTGTTTAAATAGCAAATGCATTTGCGCTCATATGTGCGCCCATAGGTGTTCTGGTCTAAAAAAAGAGGTGTGTTGAGGCGCATTGCTGGCGCGTTGCTATTTTGAAGAACTAAAATAGTCTGCACAATAGACCAGCTGAGAGCAGGTCTAAAGTCTAGCGCAGAGCATGTTAGTTGTGCACCTCGCTTAAACATTGCTTAATACACACAGAATTACCCCATAAGCTCAACCCTGTTAGACCATGCATCGTGGCGCGGAGTGGATTTTTCCTTCGTTAAAATAGTAAAAGTAGAATCAGACACTCACTTACTGCTTTTGCACCCTGCGATTTGAACTTTGCACCTGGATCGTCAAAACAGAGCCCTAGGGCTGCATGATATTGGAAAAATTTGACATTGTGATGTTGCGTTTTGCTGCAATATATATTGTGATATGAATACAATTTCACCAGATAGCTTGAATGGCTTTCTTTGGACATAAATCATAGATTTAGACAGAGTGGGATTATTCTGGAATATAATGGAGATTATTCTGGATAACATTGCAAAGATAGAAGTGTCTCACAGTATTCAGGGACCTAAATGAAATACAATACAGTACCATTTAATGTGGCTAAATACTTTAAACTCTAGTGGCTGAATGCGTACGCAGTCACAGGCCTTAAAACACATTCAAATGATAAACGTTCACTCCAATACGGTTAAACTCTTCTCAGTGAATTCAAAAATTTTCTGTGTTCTGATCTTTGTATCCTGGAAAAACTATATTTCCAACATATAAACTCAAGATTGTACTTCTTGCGATGTGACTATTGCAGATGTGCACATTACGATGTCAATGCTGAAACGATATATTGTGCATCCCTACACTAGCTTTGCTTACATAAAATCAAAGAAGTATTAGTTTGTATAAATATCAGTCAATATATCCCATAAAGATATTTAAATGCTTAGTTTTAATTATGAAAGTACATACAGTAGTTTTCAGTTTTGTCTCTGCACAATTTTTTCTTCACCAGGTAGATTTTTTCTTTTGATTTATACTGAAAGTTTTTTTTTTTTTTTTAGAAGTCTGTTTGCAAGTAAAGAGGACAGAAGGTTTGTGGCGTTTTTCCCTAGAAACTAGAATTGAATTGTTCACATTAAGTCAAAATTTAAAATAGTTGTTATTTAATTGCATTTTTTGGAGGACAAATAGACAAAGAATTATTTTTTAAGAGACCAAACAACAGTAATTCAATGTTGCAAACTGTAAATAGACAAGGCAGACAATAAACAGACTAAATATACAAACAATAGACAAAGTCAGCATAAACAGCTACTGCCACCTTAATTAACAATGGCAGTAGTGTAAATTGCTAGTAATTATCATAGCTTTTAAATGGCTGGATTGAGGTGGATTTGAAGGCGCCTGCTGGAGTAGTAAATGTGATGCAACATATGTGCAATATATGGGGAGGGTCCATATGAGTTCTATGGTGGTCGTGTGTGCGTGCGTGTGTTTGTGTGTGTGTGTGTGTGTGTGTGTGTGTGTGTGTGTGTGTGTGTGTGTGTAAAATGGCAGACTGTGTTGTTAGCATTCCCTAGCACCTGACACTGTTTCTTAGATATATGTAAGATTTTTCCCATATTAGGCAGATTTCATTGCCATTTTAAAAAAGTGATCAAGACACTGCAGGCAAAACAACAAGCAAAAATAAACCATAATTTTCATACATCTTTCAATTTTGAGATTTGGGATTTTAGACTTTTTCAGTCTATTGTAAAGAAAACATTCAAAATACACTGCATTTCTTTGTCACACTTTACCAATTTGTGTCTGTAGGTTTTAATTACAATACATATTTTAGAAGCCTGTTTTCTCATAAATCTCTGTCAATTCTAATCTGCACTTCAGCAACACTAATACACACCAAACTTCCCAGTTGAATTAATATCTTTATTCTGGAGGTCTTTGCTAAAAGGTTTGTTCATCTGCCTGATTATATAAAGCATTTGTTTGCAGGACTTCTGAATTATGGAGTTATAAAGAGATACTCAAAATCCCCCTGTAAAAACATTTGACTCTAATGTGTAACAATGAAAAAACAGTAAAAATAACCATTTTAAAACTGACAAAATCGTATGTACGTGGTGTCTACGCGGTCTTAAAAAGTATTGATAGTTGATAAATCAATGTAGAAACATTAAAGGCTCATAAAAAGTATTTAAAAATCTAAATACTATTTTCCAAGGAATTTTATATCATTTTTGATTATGCAATGTATGGTTGTGTGACAAAGTTTGCCTAAAATTAAATCTGCGAATATCAGGATGCTGTGTAGTTTATGAAATCCTACTAGATTTGACATCATGCTGCTTTGTTCACTGCAGTAATCAAGGCAACACAATTATTTCTGCAGTTTTGTAGGCGCCAACCTGCTGAATTAGCTAGATTTAATAATCTTTTTGGTCAGTATATGAATAATGCTTTAGTTTTGGATTAGTTTCTTACATTATTATTTAGTAAATATACTGTAAGTTAAAATCTCGCCTGTGTTTCCGGTTGAAAAGTGGTTTTAAGCTCTTAAAATGTATGGAAAGAGTCTTAAAGGTCTCAACAGGTATTGAATTTCACTCTCTGATTTCTGATTATACTCTGTACGAAGTGTTGGAAAATATGCAAATGAGAACATTTACAAACTCAGGACTCATTTACATATTAATACTAGATATTTTTATTTAAATTTTATTTATTCATTATATTTATGTTTATTTATGTATAAATTGCAGTTTTTATTGTAATCAGTCAACTGGGGAAGTATGGTAACTTTTATTTTTTACCCTATTCTCCAGCGGTGTCTTGCGATACATGAAAATGTGTTCATAAAGGCCTGGCATAGTATAGTGTAAGTACTGTACTGGTGGTCCATTGCTTGTTTTTTTTTTTGTACCATAACTTACATAACCATCACAGATGTGTGCATAATTTGAAACTACAAATATAATTTGAAACTACATGAACTGCACGTCACATTGCATTAGAGCACAGAATAAGTACAGTTAGAGTCCCCTTGTGTCAAGTCTGAGATATAATCCATTCTGGGACATATTCTCTTTCTGTTCTGTGATCCTCCTCCCCAGTGAGGAAGGGTGTAGATTACCTCGCCTGCCCCCGGACTTGTTTAATTAGACGAGATCTTTCCTAGAGCACACAGCCGTTTGCAGGTTTTACTAATGAAGGGAAAACATTTGACTAAGAAAAGTCAACTCGCAGCAACTGGAGAAACACTTTTGACTTGTTACGTTTAACACCCACACCAATGTTTTTCAATAGGGAACTGGCTAAAATTTACTGTCGAAAACTGCATCTGTAAGTCCCCCCCAAAACTTTCTGCAGAAGAATTGTCATTATTATTTTTCTTGCAATAAATTTATGCAGTTCTTTTTTTAAAAATATATAGTGTCATCCCATGGCGTTACATAAAAGTTTATATATATTAGGGCTGAACAAGTTAACGCGCTATGATTGTTTATACGGTATTATTATTTATAGTGTAAATTGTCACTCATTTGTAAAATGTTGTATATAATTATAATAAATAACATTTTATGAATCCAATCATTTATATATAAGCAAATACATTTATTACATCTATTATAAGTGTCATTGCAAACAAATTTAACAAATATATTTTAATTAAATATGATTTTTGAATATTTATGATTTATAATATTGATATGAATATTTATATACATGCATACAGAGATAAAATATATATTTATAATTCATATAGTGCATATTATAATTTATTTGTGAGATTTAATAAATGCACATTTATTAAATGGCATAAATAAATGTGTTACCTAATTATCAATGTTTTTTTTTTTTTTTTTTTACATCTTCCAGCCATACTAGCACACAGAATCACAAGAGTAGCAGAGGCCTGGGGGAGAGGGGGTATAACCTTTTAACTGAGCCCACTGAGCATCCACTCTCTTTGCTCTAAGAGCCCCTGGAGCCAAATGTCCTGTAGCTTTAATAGCCCATCTCTGCACGCGCACACACACACACACTATAGTACTCATACACTCTTCAACAGAAACACATTTTGATTGTTCATCCAGACTGTAATACAATCAAATATACTGTTAATATACATATGAAAGACCCAAAGCAAGCAGCAAGCAAACACGTTCACCCCAGAAAGCCCACACGTGGCTCTTTTATTCTCTCTCTTTGTCTTATAACATGTGAAGGGCTCTCTGGCTTGTTCCGTTTTGATAAGTATCATACATAAATGAGTCTCAGTGGCCTGGAATTAAAGTAGCCATGGACGGCGCATCCTTCCCTCAGCTCCAGGCCACAGTGTGCTTGGCTCTGATTGGTCAGACTCAGACAGCGCTGCGGCTCCTGGTTTAAACACTCTGCATTTGCCCACCATTTGCAGTCTCTGAGAACTAGTCTAGCGTGAGCACTTGTGCATTGCCTCAGGTCAAAATGAGGAGATGAATGCTTTTACTTTTGATGTTTTGATGGTATGAAGCTGATGTTTGATCTAACTAACGTCTGAATCCATCGTGGAATATGAGAAATTTGCCAGAAAAGTGTTAATATAGGGTCTATTCTAATAACATTTAGCCATTTAATCATTGTCTATGCCAAAAAATCATATTCATATATGTATATAATGGGGTGGTGCAGTGGGTAGCGATGTTGTCTCATAGCAAGAAGGTTGCTGGTTTGAGCCTTGGCTGGGTAAGTTGGCATTTCTCTATTGAGTTTGAACCCTTCCTGAAGCAAGTTCTGCAAGGGTAATGCCATGCACACACTAGTAAGTGCATTGAAAGTTTTATTCCTGTTTTTCTTGTGCAATGTAACAGTTTTTTACAAATGCATGGTGTAAAGCTTTGTTGAATGGTTGAGTATATACTTTGAAATATACTAGACTATACAGAGTTGCAGTTGTCTTGAGGCTTGGCTGTCTCTAACATATGGGTTAACACAATGGAATGGGTAAGGGGTGTTATACCACTTCCTTTCAGGTCATTTATAATATGGTACACACAAAGGGTGAGTGACTCTTAGGTTATAATTTACTTTAAATATAAGCTCTAAATGACTTATTAGGCAGGTTCAAAGAAAGGGGAAGAGGAAAAATATATAATATTTATGGTCTAATAGGTGCTTTGGGTTAGTGTCAGGAATTTTTTATGCTGACCTGTACTGTAATTTGCTTTAGAAATGTAAGACTGGCAGATTGATATATCTTTGACTGAAATATGTCATCCATAGCTTTAAATATTCTTATTTTTTAAAAACAACATTTTTATTTTAAATATGTAAGAAATGTCATCAATAGTTTTCAGAATAAAACAAAAAAATGTCTTTACCTAAGCACAAACCTCATAAATCAATATATATATATATATATATATATATATATATATATATATATATATATATATATATATATATATATTTTTTTTTTTTTTTTGTGTGTGTGTGTGTGTGTGTGTGTATATAAGAACAAGAACAGCTTCATTTCATACCCTAAAGATCAGAAAAAATTTATCTGTGGCTTTATTTCTGTTAAAAGTGCTAATATTAATCTTGCAAATCCGTCAATCACTTTCAAGCCTAACCAATAGCATTAGTTTAGGGGTATATTTATATTTCATAGTCTAAGCAGCACTTAATGCTGTCACTCATTCAAACATCTGGTAAATGACAGAGTTTAAGTCCTGGCCTCATGAATTATTAGTAACACCAGCAGGTCCAGCACGAATCTGTTTCTTTTATTGCCATTAAATATTGATAAAGTGTATAGTTTTGAGGGCGGTGGTAAAGGCTTCGCTGTGTTAAAGTAGAGTGATGTGG
The DNA here is from genome assembly GCF_052040795.2 of Danio rerio. NCBI lineage: Eukaryota > Metazoa > Chordata > Actinopteri > Cypriniformes > Danionidae > Danio > Danio rerio. The sequence continues at coordinate 32,790,177 of NC_141031.1, forward strand.
AGCAGAGTGGATCTTCCAGCTTTCACTGATACTCTGTCAAGACTAAATTAAGCCAATGGATTGTTCAACCCGCAGGACCACAGTGAATTCATTTGAAAAAAACACACACACACACCATCCGCTATCTGTCCTGACTTGTTCCAAGCGGAAATTCTACAATACCCCCATCCTAAAGAGCCCAGCAGACTGAGTACAGACACATACTCAAGTCAGGGAGCACCTGTGTGTGTTTGTGTTAGTGGCAGGTGCTGCCTTTCTCTGCCAAGTGTATGACTGGTTAACCTAGCCTTATATTTGCAGCAAAGCATTACTGTTCTCTAATATTTCAAGTTTATTTGATTGGATAATGTTTGAGGAGTGAACATACCATACTTTTCAATCCAACTGACTTACATCCAAGTGTATACGAATGCAGTAAACTGAATGAAAATTATGTTCCAAATTAGGTTTTCAGAAGAATTTTAAATTTAAGAATTAGCTTTATAGTTAACCCTGGGTTATTATGGCAAAAAACAGCGGCAAGTATTTTAAGGGGTTTTCAGTTTAAACTCCTGAACAATCAGACATGAAGCATGTGTTACACTGTTAGACATCTGATTGTATATTTGTGGTAACATACTGGTATCACTGTTGCCAGAAATTTACAATAACTGTCCCTTTACAGTAACTTACCTGTAAATGTGTTTTATAGTAGCAGTTCCCTACCGCAATTTTATTTTACAGTAAGATATCCCTACTGCAACATCTTTTTATGCTAAAATGGTCTTAACTATTTTATTTTTACAAAATGACAATTTTACAGTACTTTTACTGACATTTATTTACATTGTACACTAGTAGTACAACACCTTTACAATTTTTTTTTGTATTCAACTACAGTAGCAGTACTTGAATACTTTGAATACAGTAGAATACCGCAAATGCAGTAAGTTATATGCAGTAAGTTACTATATAGGTTTTAAAATGACCCACATTGCATTGCATATTACAGTAGCGAAATGTAAAGAATGTATGTGTTATTTTTACTGTGCATTTTAGCAGTACATAACTGTAAAATTGTGGCAAAGTCTAACAGTGTATAAGATAGCATGATGAACTTTAGGGCTGGGTCTAATGACAAAAATCTCATATCGCCATTAAACCACATTTAAAGGATTATTTATTTTTAAGGAACATTTACATTTTAAGGAATATACTCAGAAACATACTCATTGAAATGTGATCATATTTCTCACTTGATTTAGAATATATATATAACTTGAAAACAGAGAAGATACTTGCCTATTAATTAACATATTTAAGTATGCATGCTAATAGAAGAGGATCATAAAGTCAACATTTTTGCCTTGTGCCTTCTAGCCTTCTCAGTGCTCTACTTTTCCCTTAGAGTTGGTCTACTTCTGCGTTTGACAGTACTTTTAATGTTTAATGCACTTTGATTTTCACTGGAGACACATCAAGGCTTGGTATGAGGCCTGTCTGAGAACTGCTTATCATGATGGAAAAGAAAACTGCAGCCTCTTAAAACAAAGGCACAGAAATAGAGGTTGAGCTGAGAAATAGACAAACTAGTAAATGAGGAAGAATAATGTTTCCCGGAAATGCAATATCTTAATTAACGGTTAGCTCTACCTCATGATTCAAGGGTGTTTTTCAATTACCCATGGAATTGGATTGTGGGGTCTTCATCTCTGTTAAAATGTAACTCTACAGTTAACAAACTGACTTTTATTGACATTTGTGGTAGTTTAAAACATTGTTTTGTTTAAGAAAAATATAGATGAACTTACATAATAAAGATAAAAGTACTTAAAGCTCAAAGCCAGGTTTTACTGTAATTAAATGGACAAACACAGAAAATATATAATTTCAGTATACTGTAATATACATCTACGGTAGTCCTCATAATGCAATTTGAAAGATCCAATGATCGAAAAATGCATGAATCACAAATTAGGGAAAATTATTATTTAATGGATATTTTTCATGTGCTGAATGGACCAAAAAACCAAAGAGAGACTGAAAAGTATTGTGTGCTAAGAGTATACTATATGCTAATAAATAACACAGTAACTTGTTTGTCAGATATAATCTGAAGTCTTTTAGGGAATGAAGTGGGTCCAAAAATAAAATATAAATGGACTGAACCATTTCTCAGTTGGGGATTGTCACCACAACTTAACTATAACTATATTTGTGTCAGTTTCGGGTTGCTCTCTGAAGTAATCACAGCAGTGGGTCCATTTTATATTTCAGGTCACGTCCCATTTTTAACGGGGTAACTGAGATGAGAAGTGACAGCCTAACCCAAAGAGTGAAGATTTGACCAGTTAGCTTCAGCTGGTAGATGTTTTAACTACAGCGTTCTGGCAGAAAAAAATAAATCTTAATTTTAACATCTTTCTTTTGTTTGTTTCTGTACATGTGGGCACTTGAGAGATTGGTAAACATTTCTGTAATAAAGCACATTTTGAGGACACCTACACAAGAAAAACAAAAAATTCATAAATGCAATAAATAAGATCTTATCTGGTATCTTATGTTAGTATTACATGTAAGCAGCTCATATTAAAGGGTTAGTTCACACAAAATTGTAAATTCTGTTATTATTACTTTACTATTTGTCGTCCCAAATTCCTGAGATACTGAGAGCAACCCTTACTAAAAATAACCATGGTTTTGTTAGCGTAATGTACCATTAGTATAACCACAGCTTTACTATCATTACCATACTTATTTTCACTGTGGTTAGTTTAATTTTTAAATGAGTTAGTTTAAAGTTTAAAAGATTTTATTTGTAGTAAAACTATGGTTTAATTTAAGGATGCAATGGTGAGAGACTTTATAACAGTTAAAACTACCCTGTAAAAATTCTTTGTTCCACACAATCAATTGGTGTTAGGACAACTTGACAGAATTAAGTTGTAATTGTTAAGTTGTGAATTGAACATTTAAGTAGTAAGAATGTTCATGTTGTATGTTGTAAGAAGTAAGAATTAAGTTGTTCCAAAAAACACCCCAATAATAGTGTTGTTTCAGGTCATTTTAGATAAGTAGTTTGAACAAGCAGCAAAAATCTTTTTTTGAGTGTCTTAAGGGCCATGCACTCCGGGACGCTTTTTGCTCGCATTGTCTGTTGACGTTTAACGTCTCTTGACTAAATAATGGGCACCGATGTAATCATGCACACCAACGCACAAAATGGCAGGAGCAAAAGCGTCATTTTTAAATAAACGCCTAATGCTCGTTTTTTTGTTTTGACGCGCCACATCAAAACCTTCTCTACCAAACAGGTTGGCACTTTATTCACATGCACGGAGCTGCTGAAGTTATAGTTAACAGCATGTGGAGGTGCTCAAGTGCAAAACTGTCAATGCGAGCGCACATTGAAGAAGATACCCAGAGACGATTTGAACGCAGAGCTGCTTATTGCATTGGTGAACAATAATCCTTTCTTCATTGCTAGAGCTGTAGCTGCTGCTTAAAGTTGTGTAGCGCCATCTAATGTCAAGGAGTGATTTTGCATACTCCTCTGCTTGACGCCAGTGAATATCACTTGGGTTTGAATCGGGAAAAACGTCTTAAAACGCTGACGATATACGCAAACGAAAAGCGTCCCGGTGTGTACAAGCCTTTAGAATGGCATTACAAGCAACAAGTTAGAATAAATCATACTGTACTTTTATCCAGGGTAGATAAATCAGAATGTGAGAGTACATGGGTGTTTCTCTTTACTGGCTTGCGGCTGGAAGGGTATCCGCTGTGTAAAACATATACTGCATAAGTTGTCTGTTCAATCAATGGCGATCCCTAATAAAATAAAGGGACTAAGCTGAAGGAAAATAAATGAATGAATATACCAAATTTAAAAATTCTGTTATTAATTATTCTCCTTAATGTCCTTCCAAAGTCCTGTGATCCTAAGAGCAACCCTTAAAAAAATGACCATGATTTTATTAGAGTAATGTACCATTAGTAAAACCACAGCTTTACTATTATTACCATAATTCATTCATGGTTAGTTTAGCAAAATGATTCTTAATTTGTGGTTATCATTGCTTAACTTCAGTAACCATGGTTTCATTCAAGGATATAATGTTGGTAAATTTTATAATAGCTAAAACTACTGTATAAATTTGTTTTAGAACAGCATTAGAAACAACAATATTTTTGCAAGTTAGGATAAATCATACTGTACTTTTTTCAGACTAGATTAAATCAAAACTGAACCAATTTGTGAATAAACCACTATTTTGTATGTTGAGTATTGATTCTTATTGATTCTTTTCTGTGAATCAGTCAGACAGGTATACATGATTAATCTGCTTAGAAACACAAGTATGGTGATTCATAATTGAATCACTTTTAAGCCAGTTCTGTACAGTGAATCAGTCAAATCTGGAATGTAATAATTTTGATTCTCATTTAGACGTTTAACTGTATAATGTTGTCTCAATATTTTATGGAAAATCTTTGTAATATGCAATGTTTGTGTAGGGCATCTCTGTACTGCTACTTAAGACATTTTTACAACTATAGCAGAACATCTACCATGATATTGCCTTTTTTGGGCCAGTTGGCATTTCTGTGTGGAGTTTGCCTGTTATCCCTGTGTTTGTGTGGGTTTCCTTCAGGTGCTCCGGATTCCCCCACAATCCAAAGACATGCGCTATAGGAGAATTGAACAAACTAAATTGGCCGTAGTGTGTGTGTGTGTGTGTGTGTATGTGTGTGTGTGAATGATTGTGTATAGGTGTTTCCCAATAATGGGTTGCAGCTGGAAGGGCATACACTGTGTAAAACATGCCGCAATAGTCGGCGGTTTATTCCACTGTGGCCACTTCTGAAATAGAGACTAAGCCGAAAGAAAATGAATGAATGAATGTAATTCCGAAACTATATGGGGATGGTATTAATTTAGGAAAACGTACTTTTTCTGTCATTTTTGTAGAGTGACAAACGTTGTGACTTGAGTGAATATCACTTAAGTATGTGCTTAACTTTGGATTGCAAAACATCGTGATCTTCACAACAAACAACACCATAACGAGATTTCTTGTTAGTTCAGAGAGAGAGAGATAGCGAGAGGAAGCTTCTGGTTTGAGCCTGCTTGGTTTTTCTTGCCTGTGTGTGTGTGTTTACTTTCAGACTATAATCAAGTCTTCTGCCTGGGAGCTGCCAGTAATCTCAGCATACCTTTGATCATGCAGCTATGATGATGAAACAAGCAGAATTCATACATGTGAACCGAACGAGCTCAGTTTTTCTCCCCTCTCTCCTTGTAGACACACAGCTAGAGATAGACGGATTTATATTGATGTGCCCTCGTCTTATATCTTTGATGGTTTTCAGTCAGGTTACGCTGGAATGACTGACGCCGTACTTGCATGTGTTTTTATGGCATGCTGCAATGCTCAAGAATTTTGGGAATTTTTCATACTTCAGAAGGACACCTTGGGAAATCATTAAGTGCTTCTCCGGATTGACTGGATGTATGGATGGGTTAAACTGGAGTTCGGCTCGAGCTGGCGATCTGCCCAGACTGAGCACAGTTATGCCCTGCAGACAGCGAGAGATGTGTCTATCATCATTTCCAAATGCTCTACTATTTCTAGTCAGTTGTATTAAAACCAAAAAGGGACTTAAGAACTATATAAAAATACAATATTCAATCAAGTCCTGAAATTATTGCTTAATAAACAACAGATGCGATTTAAAACGCTGTAAAAAAAGGAGTAGTTGGGAGTACACCTGTTACCTTAAAAATGACAAGTAGAGAAGAAGATGAAGTCTTTATTTGTCACATACACTGTTACATATAGCAAAATTGGACCCCTCCGACCATACACAAACATCACACATTTTAGGGAAAGACTGATCAGATGATAGGCAGCTTTAGAAAGAGGAAATAAGATACATTAGGGGAAAAGGGAGGGCGAAAAAAGCCCCTCCCAGACTGTACTTAACGTAGGGCTGTGTGAGATCAGGGGAAAAAAGCCCCAGCAACGTTGACCTAACTTAATTTTTATAGTTTTGCACTTACTTAATATTTTTCAAGGCAACAGGTTTACAAACGTTTTTGAGAAAAGCCAACTAATGGTTTTAAAAAGCAACAGGTTTACTTACATTATAAGTAAAGTCAACTAGTCGCTTTTTAGCAGTGATATTTCTTCCCTGTCAATCGGTAATGGTTTAGGATTTCACGTTACAGTGATTTCAGTTTTTTAGAGCAGATCAATTTGCAACTTCTGTTCAACACAAACTGCATTTTAATACTAAAAATCAATCAAAAAGTGCTCAGGGGTAGCTTAAATAATGGATCGGTGCTCGTTGGTTAAGGGATTCATCAGAAACAACAGCAAAAATCAGTCTAAGGCACTCGAAAAATGCGGACAAAACATTTTTGAAATGTGCATTAAAAAAACAGTTGATGGAAACGCCAAGATGCGCATCAATTTTGAAAAACCAAATGTCAGTGTAAAACCCAGTACTTTTTTATAGTAACCTTTCTAATTATTATTTTTATTATTATTAGAATTTTTATTATTATTAGAATTTATTATTATTATTTTGGGTACCTATAAAAAGCTCAGTACTATAGTAAATTTGAAGTAGATAATAAATAAGTAGATAATAAAAAAGTCAAAAATGGGTGTTATTCAATACTTTCTGGATGACTTTTATGAAATGTTTTGATCCACTTTAAGTGTTGACAACTGTATACTATATAAATAACTCATTTGTAACTAACTATAATAAGCTTTATACCAGGGCTGGGCGATACAGCAAAAATGCAGTCTGGATAATTATTTTCTATATTGAATAATAACGATATATATTTCGATATGTTGTTAATGCTTCCACTTTTAAAAGAGTATCCTAACTATGATCGAAGGCGAATACTGCTGGCGGGAAAGTGAAACGAGCTGGCTGAACAATACTGGGTGACGTAGCATGACCTATTTTTGGCCGATAATTCTCAGCGACCAAATATTTGTGAATCTATAATATCAACACAATTTCAGATTTCTGTTGCATATTTCTACTGTGTGATTGTCTCTTAGGATCAATTTAGAGTAAAAAATGTTCAGAGCTTATCATCATTATCAACATATATTTTACTGCAATTCGATATGATTTCGTTTTATCAATAAAATATTCAAGAAAAAAATGATCTGTCCTATTCCATTGGCTATGCTGATGGCACAGACATGAGTGTGAATCCTCCTCATTCTCTCAGTGACTAAAGGAAAAGCTAGCCTGTGTCAGAGGAACAGAAGGAGAAGTGTTTGTTTGGCTGCTCATGCTGCAAGAGAGAGAGAAACTGAGGGAAAACAGAGGAAAAAACTTGGCTGATTGAGTCACAACAGAGGGAATAGCCATAATTAAGACAGACAGACAGAGGGAGAGAAATGAGAGAGGGCTGTGATGATGACAGTGCATCAAAGCTGACACTGAGCCGTCTTTAATCTACTCCACCAACAGATCAATGAAAGTCACTGTACGGTAATGCTGTTTGTGGCATTAAATGGACACCTGACCTCTTATTACATTTACAAATGAAATTTATTATTTGCTGAGGCATTTCTTTACTTACTCTGGCTTAAGTTAAATACTTAATTATTGAATCTATATTTAAATATGTGGAGATTAGTAGTGTTATTTTATATTTATGGTGGCTTGAGAAAAGCAACATACTGTTATGCATAAACTTATTAAGCTTCCAGCTTCTTCTTCTACTGAGATAAATTTCTTTATGCGTCTCCTCCTAGACCGTTCGCTAACATTAAACTAACATTAAAGCTCCAAACTGGTCTGACTCGGATTGTTATATCTTTTCCAAGTGATCCGACTTACAGTTTTTCAAAAACCGACCCGGAAAATTCTAAAAAGTCCCATTGACTTAACATTGGACCAAATTTTTGACCTCATAACTTTTCACCATACAGACTTAAGGTTGAGCTCATTAAACTCAGACTACCAATCTGTCAATCACCGATGACCTTTAAACTTACTAGCCACACCCTAGCAACCACTTTCGGCCCCCTAGCAACTGTCCCATAGACTTACATTGTAAAAAAACTGCCATTGACTTTACATTGGACATACTAACAACATACCAATTCATACTAGCAATAAACTAATCATACTAGACACATAGTAACAATATACCTGTCAATACTAACTACATACCTGAAACATACTAACAAACATACTAATCATACTAGCAACATGCTAATTCATACTAAATTCATGCTAACAACATGCTAGTTTTATTATTATAGTTGTGCAAAAACTGATGGCAGCTGTGTATGAAATTTAATATTCGTAATATTCCAATTTGAAAGATTATTAATAAATGACTATGGAAAAAATAACCTCTTTAGTTTATTCAATCATCATATATCATTTTATATGATATTATATTATATGGTTTTATATTATATTATATTATATTATATTATATTATATTATATTATATTATATTATATTATATTATATTATATTATTCAATCATTCATCCATTTTCTTTTTGGCTTAGTCCCTTTATTAGTCCAGGGTCGCCACAGCGGAATGAACCACCAACTTATCCAGCATGTTTTTACGCAGCAGATGCCTTTCAAGCCGCAACCCATCTCTGGGAAACATCCACACACACTCATCCACTCTCATACACTACAGAAAATTTAGCCTAGCCAATTCACCTGTACCACATGTCTTTGGGCCCTGGTGGAAACCCACGCGAACACAGGGAGAACATGCAAACTCCACACAAAAATGCCAACTGACCCAGCCAAGTCTCGAACCAGCGACCTTCTTGCTGTGAGGCGACAGCACTACCTGCGCCACTGCATCGCCCTATATTATATTATATTATATTATATTATATTATATTATATTATATTATATTATATTATATTATATTATATTATATTATATTAACAGATGACAGCTGTGTGTGAAATGAAATATGCATATTGAAATATAAATTGATACAAAACCAAACGACTAAAAAATTTTTTTCTTTGGGACCGGGCAAGCTATATTTATCCCTTAACAAAAAACACATGCCACTTTGAGAAAGGAAAGTGAGCCAGAAAAACAACTCATTCTTATGTAATAGTTCTAAACTGAGTTTGCTTTTCTGTGGGACTTCAAGAGCCGTAGGGAATAAATCTCTTTTTGAGAAGTTTTGACCATGTCTAAAACCCATTGTATTGTACAGTACAGCATTATAGGGTGTGACTAAAGCAATACAGCATCTGTTTTAAGATATGCCAGGAACATTCTTACTGACTTTTGGCATTGTAGTTGTTTTTACTAAGGTTGTTTTGTTTAATCCACTACCGATCGGCTGATAATTGCTTTTAATACTTGATCAGCAACTTCTCAGTTTGCCAATCTCATGTGGATGATCCCAAAAGACATATGCATCTGCTGTTAAATCAGATATGCTGTTTTATAGCTGTTAACCAGTCTGCATTAACAGCGGCAACTCATTAGTCAGCAACCGTATAAAAGCACAACTATACAAGAGTCTCTGCTGAAATTTTCATCCCCTTCATTATTATTCTGAGTCAGTGTTGCTAGATTTTACACTTTATGAAAGGTTAACTTCCCAAAAAAATAAAAGCTACATAAAATAAGCAGATTTGGCAACACTGCTCTTGAGAAACAAACAAAGAAAATGTAAATAAACAACATCCAACAACTAAAATGTGTGGAATGTAATTCATAATGTATTGAATTATATTTTAAAATTTAGATAGTATGCTTGATAATAAATAAAATTATAATACTTTTGAATAATTCATAAACCCTGGGTTATTATTAGCATCTATCTATCATTAAGCATTGAAGGCTCTTTTCTCATAAGCTTATACATTTTACTATTGAAAATAATTTAGTATGTCTGTTTTTTGTTTTGTTTTTGTTTTTTGCACACCCAGCCAATCAGAATCAATCATTTCAACAGACCATGGATTAAAATCATTTAATGCACAGGTAGTTCCAGCTTTGATCACAGCTTGAAAAAAAGAGCTCCCTAAACATTAGTAGTAACCATCATAACCATCAACCATCTCTGTTTAATCTAGAGGACACTGATGAGTGCTTTACCAGGTTTCTAACGGGGATAAATCAACTCACAAATCTGATCCGAGATATTAGTGAAAAGGTAGCTAATATGTTAGTATGAGCTATTAGATATGTCTGTTTCATTTAAATGCACGCACATTACCTCTCTCTTTTCCTCAAAAATCCTGATCAAGAGCATGTGTAATTTTTTTACACCACACTTTTTAAAGTCTGTGTGAATCGGAAGTTGCTGAGACTTTTATTTCAGTATGTTGATGTACTTCCATCTGAAACGGAATGTTGAGTAGGGTGCAGGGTTTTGTTTGTGCATAATTCCTTCATAGCAAACTAGTGGGGGTGTGGTTAAGAATATTAATATGCAGTTGCTATGAAAACCCTCAGGTTGACGTCAACAGAAGGATCGTCACTCCGAATGTGGAAGCAAATGGTCAGACTGTGATTGAAGATTAACAAAATTCTTTTTTTCCAATGGTTTCACTTGCAAAGATTACCAGTCTACCTTAAGATTAATAATATGAGCTAGTCAAAATAAACAGCGTAAATTTTCATGCATACTTTAAAATATAAATAAATTAGCTCTTTATTTGACCTATAACAAATCCCTTGTGTCTTTTCTCCTCACTGCTCTGCTCAGGTTTCAGGAGCATCTCTATAGGTAAGTTGTTTGTCAAGTGTTGAAGGTAGTTTTCTCTAGCAAGGACTGTAGATCCCCATATGTAGTTTAGAGGTGTTGTGTGTGTGTGTGTGTGTGTGCTTCTTGTGTTTGTGTGTGTGGTGGTCTTAAACCACACTATTTGCTGAACAGATTAATTGTGTCCTAAATGGAGACCTATTGACCTTATTCTGCAATGCGGAAGTGCACTCGTTTTGCAAGTTTTAAAACTTCCGATTCAGTTGCCTATGGGAGAAAAGACTAATAAACGGCAGAAAAACAGTCAAACTGCTTGTTCTACAAACAAGTGTGTTCATGACTATACATAAATATATAATAGTATAATAATGAAATATCAGTTTGCTGCATAACAAGCTGTTTTTAACGTCTAAAAATCATTGAAACGAAATGAGACCGGAAGTCTCGAGCCCAAAAAAATCCTGATGGCTGCACCCACTTGTATGTAAAGAATAAGGTCAATATAATGCACTAGTACACTCAACCATGTAGTGTATGAGTTTAGTGACATCCCAAATAGAATGCTAATGTGTTTTTACTAAACAGAAATTCAAATATTTTCCCAGATGACGTTTAACAGTTGCCAAATTAGTTAACTAATGACCAAACTACCCAATAGTATCTGTAATGAGTAAAATAGCACTCACATAGGAGAATTTTCTTTTCACAAACCAAAATAAAGTAACAACCAACCTCAGTGCCTGATGGCTCAGATCCCTCTCCTACACAATAAAAATGATCAGTTAATTAATAGTTTCTGTATTTTGTGATTCACCTGGTGTTTTCTGTTTATACAGGGTTGTGAATTGCATTATGGGAGTTTTTATCTCTGCTCTGTGAACTTTGTTTAAAACTCAACTCTACAGTTTAACAAAGTGACTTTTATTGGCAAATTTTAGTAGTCTGAGAGAGAATATTGTTTAAGAATATACACTACCTGACAAAAGTCTTGTCGCCTTACTAAGTTTTAGGAACAACAAATAATAACTTGACTTCTAGTTGATCATTGGGTATCAGAAGTGACTTATATGAAAGGCAAAGTCCTCAAGATTTTATTAAAATAAAATATGATCATGCTTTTTTTTTAATGATTTAATTAGGACAGTAAGGTCTGACTTTGCTTAGACTAAAGTCTTGTCACTTAACAGAAATAATTTACAGAATAAAATATAAAGTCATGGTGCAGTGGAAAAAAAATAATATTGTGTATGACTCCCATGAGCTTGGAGAACTGCATCCATACATTTCTGCAATGACTCAAATAACGTATTAATAAAGTCATCTGGAATGGCAAAGAAAGCGTTCTTGCAGGACTTCCCAAGAGTTCGTTAAAAACCTTTGGATTCATCTCCAATGCCTCCTCCTCCATCTTACCCCAGACATGCTCAATATTGTTCATGTCTGGTGACTGGGCTGGCCAATCCTGGTGCACCTTGATCTTCTTTGCTTTTAGGAACTTTGATGTGGAGGCTGAAGTATGAAAAGGAGCACTATCCTGCTGAAGAATTTGCCCTCTCATGTGGTTTGTAATGTATCGGGCAGCACAAATGTCTTGATATCTCAGGCTGTGTATGTTGCCATACACTATGCAGATCTTTCGCATGCCCCCATACCGAATGTAACCAAACCATGATTTTTTCCTCACCAAACTTGACTGATATCTGAGAGAATATGGGGTCCATGCGGGTTCCAATAGGTCTTACACAGTATTTGTGAGAATTGGGCTGCAGTTCAACAGATGATTTATCAGAAAAATGTACCTTCTGCCACTTTTCCAAATGATCAACTAGAAGCCAAGTTATAATTTGTTGCTCTTACAACTGAGATTGATGACAAGACAGGTAGTGTAGAGAGAATTAAGTCTGTAAAGTAACAGAAAATATATCGGCAGCTTCTTACCAGGCTTTTTTACTGTACTTTACAAAACAAACACAAGCAATATATGACTTCAAACTATAAAAAATGTCAACACAAGTGCATTTTTAAACTATTCAACAGCAAAAGATTTTGAAGGAAAGATCAAGATGCTATAATGCAATTCAAAAGCATAAATAAGTGAAAAAACATTAATCGCAAAATACGAAAACCTGCTAATTAATGTTTTTTTTTACAGTACACGAGCAAAGCTGTGAGTGTTGAGTCCGTGAAGTGTTCAACATTCAACACTTCTTTTAAAAGGTTAAATAAGTGCATAATTTGAGTATTTAAAGTGCACTTATTGTGAATGCACTACTTTTAATATTTATAAGGATGATTTATAGTGATTTGGAATGCACACTTTGCCTTTGTTAAGCATCTTACAGCACTGTTCCCAGTCTAAAGGACAACCGCACGTACTGTTCCTGAAAGAGACGTCCTGTGGGGTCACATGATGTTGAAGTCATATCTGGACAGATATAGGGATATCAGCGTGAACAGATTAGGAGAAGCTTAAGCAGAACAGACACCAAAAGCAAAACGCTAATCCGGGCTCATTAGTTGAGGAATTAACTGCTATTACTCTATTACTGGGGCACAAATTAAAGCAATCTCCTGCCGGGACGCTGAAGCGCACAGTCCAAACATCCCCTGCCCACGTGCCAATGTGGATTGTCCTTTTTATTTTGACTTGCCCTCAATTTCAGATGTGGGCTTATTCATCAAAGGCTCCAAAAGAATATAAGATATTTTCTGTTATTTTAAGATGGAGTAAATTGTAGTTTTTGTTAATAGGATTTTTTTTTTTAGTTTTAGTTATTTGGTTTAGTAATATTATTGGTCTTTTATGCCTTTATAGTTTTCATTTATTCCTATTTCAGTTTAAGTCAATTAAGCCTTAAGATAAACTAAATAAAAAAGTTTAATCTTTTTTTTTTAGCAACTAGGTTTTTCAACTAGCTGGTTCTTAAATTATTATATTGATTGATTGATTGATTCATTGATTTATTTATTTTTTGACCATATTTAGTTAACCATATTTAGGCCTGTCACAATGAGGAATATTTGTTGTGCGATATTCTGTCACAGAAACTGGTACAATAAGTAATATTATTGTCATTTTGAGATCATTTTGTGTCACTGATTACAAAACATAATATATGCAAATAGCCATAAACACTTTCAACAGACTAAGGCTTTTCATTCTTAAGGTTATTTAGATTCTGTCATTTGATGTCAAAAGTGATGTGAATGTCTTAATATATATTCTATTAAGGATGCTTTCACACAAGTATTTTTGCTCCGCACCCGAGTTTGTTTCTTGTCAGAGTACAATACGTTTAGCTAGTGTGAACGTTGTCTTCTGAACTCGGGTGTGCACCCATGAACCGTACCCAAGTCCGCTTGAAAGAGGTGGTCTGGGAACCGTTTCATGCAAACTATAGTCCGGTTGCTTGTCTCCTCCAAAAACAGCTTCTGTAGACATCGCCTGATGTTCTGAACGTTTATAAAATTTTTGCGGCAAATAGATGTGAGTCGCTTTCTGTATGTCCAAAACAGAGCGACGTCTTTTATTTTGGGCGCTTTGCTTTAGTGTCCGTCACCTAGTAACAGCCATATATAACACAGCAGCTCGATGACGCAAGCGTACCGGGGTTCAGAAGGAAAAAAGACATTGTGAACACAAACCAACCGAGAAGGTGACAAGAGGGGACAATGAACTAGGGTACAGTCCAGGCAATTGAACCAAGTGTGAGAGCACCCTAAACTTATTATTAGGTAGAATTCCAATTATTAATTTGACATCGGTAAGGTAAAATGTAATTGTCCTTATAAAATGACTTCAACATTATTTGTGAATTTGTGAATATATATTGCAACACCGAAAATTATTGAGATCATGCACAAATATTTGCTGATATATTGTGACAGGACTAACCATATTTATTTTTTTATCAAAGCTAGAAGGGCAAAGTCTGGTTGTTTGTGTATTATTAGTTTATAGTAATTTTAAACTACAATTTATTTCATTTAAAAAAAGAAATTAATAGTTTTACAGAGAAAAAAAATGTATTGTGATGATCACAGTTGAGTTTTTTTTAGTATCTAAAAAATCTGTTTTGGAGAGCCGTGTATTTAATGCATGAAAATCAGCTGGCTTTAAACACCTTCCTTGAAGTCACAACGGTGAACGATAACAAATGATTTTAAGCCCTCTTATTTACCAGTCCAACCATTGAACCTTTTGCCTTCTTGAGGAAAGGATGTGCTGGCAGACAGCTGGCCCCAGATCAGTCTATATGAGTTTATTTGTGCGTGGTCTGCTGAGTGGGCTGATGTGTCGTGTGCTGACAGCAGTAGTGGTGTGTTGCAGGCCTGCAGGCTTGTGCAGCTGCTCCACTGTTAAAGCACACTCAAAACAGACATACGTACTACAGTAGATCATGCAATCGCACATTAGATGAATAGATTCCACCTTTTTCCACACATGACTGCGTTTTGGGGAGCATACAAACAAACTCAAACAAATCATTTTAAATAACGAGGTTGTACTACAAATAATCCATATACATAGTGAGGCTGTGTTTCACTAGTGTTTTTTTTATTTATTGTAAAAAAAGGCACATGAAATCCAGCTGCAACCCATCACTGGAAAACACCCATACACTTATTCACACACATACACTACAGACAATTTAGCTAATTCACCTATAGCCCATGTCTTTGGACTTGTGGGGGTAACCAGAGCACCTGGAGGAAACCCATGCGAACACGGGGAGAACATGCAAACTCCACACAGAAATTCTAACTGACCCAGCCGAGGCTCGAACCAGTGACCTTCTTGCTGTAAGGCAACAGAGCTACCCACTGCGCTTCCGTGCCGGCCCCTCTGAGACAATTCATTCATTTTTTGTCAGTTTAGTCCCTTATCAGGAACAATAACTATTGTATTGCCAACTATTCCGGCATATGTTTTACGCAACAGTTTTTTAGTGCGTTTTAGAAAAACGTGTAGATTTTGGTTGCACTGGTCATATGAGAGAGGCTTATTGAAATTATGGGATGATACGCAATTGTCCGAAAGACCA
This sequence comes from Danio rerio, assembly GCF_052040795.2. Classification (NCBI taxonomy): domain Eukaryota; kingdom Metazoa; phylum Chordata; class Actinopteri; order Cypriniformes; family Danionidae; genus Danio; species Danio rerio. Next base: position 32,805,951 of record NC_141031.1, read on the forward strand.
ATCAAAAAGTGATTGTGGATAGCCAAATCTGAATTTCCATCTGTCTTTACTTTTCTAAGGGTTTACAAACGATGTTGTCCAAACATTCCGTTTTTGCGGGTCAAATATGCCAAAGTAGTGTTGATTCACGGTGTAAACATGAAATATGTACAGTATGTGCTTTAAAACAAAAACACACTAGTGTAAATGGCGCCTGAGGTACTGGATGTTTAGCTTTGGGCTTTTTGTCCTATCGTGATAATTGGTTGTAACGTAACATGGGGCAGATTTATTGATTTTTATTAAATTCCAGCCAAGGGGCCAAACAGTCTTCAAATTAACCGTTTGTTCTTTTATTTATTTATATTGGTGTTTTTTTCTCTCTCCTTTTCTATGATTTATCCCATTGCAATCTCTATATTTGAAATGATTTTTTCCTTAAAATATACTAAAAATAACAAATAAACAATAAGATCTTTACTGATTTGACCACTATTTTTAGACCCTCACCATACAAAACATGATATAAAACAATGTTATATATGTAATTTATAAGTATAATTTATACTCCTAGGTATTTACACAAGGTTGTTTACTAGGAGTGTCAAAATTAATTGTGTTTTCGGTGCACCGCAATGCACACACGGACAATTCGATATCAGTTCAGTAATTATCATAACCAGTTACTGTGCACTGATGTCATTTATCTCACATACGCTCTGTCGCAGCAGCTTACTATGGTAAGGGAGGCATGTGTGATTATTTAAAACGCTCAATGCATTTAAATTTCACTGCTTGTGTGTTTGCTGGACAGTCTTTCACTGACACTTACAGCAGAAGCCCGTTTCACTGTTGTGGAGAAACTGAAAGTAAACTCTCTCACTCTCTCACTGTGGACCTTTGACCTGCTGTCGTGAGGTAAAATTTCCTCTCTTCTCAGCTGTTATAGTGATAGTTGTGGATCCAGACACGAGCTCATGCCTGCAGAGCGAGTTTTCTCCTCCGCATCTGTCTTGGATCAGCTGTGATTACCACTGCCGTTTATCAGTGTCACTCATTGGTGAACAACGCCAAAGCGTTAGAGCCAATCACAGCCCTTTCAGTGAGCGAGTGACCAATCATAGGGATGTAAGAAAAAACTTGCTTGACAAGGCTCAGAAAGCGAGTACGATATTTCATTTGTTCATTTGCTATGAATATTTGTCCTCAAGGTTGTTTTTCTTTGTGGATATAGAATGAATGTATTACCACAATACAGTAAGGGTACAAAGACTTTTAGGAGCTTGTTCAAGGTCTGCTCACAACAATTGTTTTAATTCTGATATGTTTTTTGAATGAACTTTGAGGGGAATCACAACATCATGGGGCATTGGGAAAATGTGGCTACTGAAGCCTCATTTGTCTGATAGATCCAGATCTACATCCACTCTATGATCAAGTAATTGAAGGCGACTATTTTTACGCAGTTGAATAATTACAGCTATGCCAATCTGCAATTAACTTGCCTTGTAATTTCCACTGGGTTCCCCCCTCCCCCTGCTTTATTCAGTAGTGTTAGTAGTTGTAAGTGTATGTGTTTGAGGGAATGTGTGCTGTATTTAGGACGCGTCCCGTTTGCGTTAGGAGGGGCTGAATTACTCTCTCTGGGCGCGAAGTGCAGATCAGCCATATGGTTTTAATAGATCAAGATGGGTGATCCTGAAACTAACTAAGGTCATTATATTTCTCTATCTGTGGCACCATCTGCTGTTGCTTTTGCCCGCTTGTTTTGTTTATCCTGAATCTACAGATTTTAAAGCACAGTCAGGCTGAGAGGATCATTGACATGCGGTTATATCCCGCATCACTGAAATGTTACTCTTGTACTCTGTTAGAGCAATATTTAGGTATGACTCTGGAACTGTATTGATTTATCATCATTTATTCATTGTCTTGTCTGTAGTTTTCTTATCCACGTGAAAGCAAAATGAGAATTCTTGAAATGATCAGACAGAAAAGATGGAGTAATATTACGTTGGGTGTACACCAAATGTGAATTGAAGTATTCGCATGAGGAAATTACATACAAAGACAGTGCAAACATATGAATAAAAGAAAATTTCTGCAAACATGCAGAATTCCCATATTTCACATCTTCTGCACATGGTAAAGTATTCAGTTTGAGTTGAAACTTGGTGAAAAACATCTCGCAGGCAATCTAGAGTGAATAATGCAATGCTTTCTTTTATTGTGGGTTTGCTTTTATTTTGAGGTTTATTCTAGCAAGATCTGGCAACACTAACCTTGTTAAAAAAAGGACAACTCTGATACATCATTAACAATTAGTTGTTCAGTTTGTTTCTGTACACATTGCTTTGACGTTTTGTAAATACAGTTCATTTAGTAATTGACAACGGTTGTACTGGTGTGTGTGTGTGTGTGTGTGTGTGTGTGGGTGTGTGTGTGTGTGTGTGTGTGTGTGTGTTTGTGTGTGTGTACAGAACAGGATGAATTGACTAAATTTAGCTGCGCTGTGTGTCCACAGTGTTTAATCGTCATGAATCCACTTTGTATTTTCTCTCTTTCAAAAACATGATATTTAAGAATATTTTAAGCAATGGAGAAAGTCACTATGTTGGAGCTACATGATGAAAATTATGAATTTATACATTTATTTTTTCCTTTAGCCTATATATACAAGATCATTTTAGCAAGGCTATATTTCTCATTGAACATAATGAGAAAATGACTAGTAGTTAAAGATCCATCTGTAGTAGCTACTTTTGTAAAGAGAAAAACATAAACAGTAGTAGTTTTTTGCAGTGGCTAATTATTTTACCATTTTGTTTTGACCTCATTGTGGCCGCTACAATATGTGCTTTCTCTTTGTATGTAAGGCGGTACTATTTAACATGCATAAAAAAGGGAAAAGCTCAGAGAACTTTTTTTTGTATTGTTGTTTTGATTTCAGTGCTTGTTTGTTAAGCCTCTGGCTGTATTTAGCATATGATTTGAATATAATAACAGTGAACGTGTATGGCCCATCTGACCACAAATCTGAAGAACTTTACAGTTCGCTCTGCCTTTCTGCACTGACCTCTCAGTAGATGTGCTGGTACTAAGCCAGTTACCAGCATGAGCTTGATCCGAGCCACGCAAATCTCCAGATTAGACGGAGGCGATTGAGCGTTCCGATCAGATTAATCTTCAGGGTCTGTGCCATTGGATTGGCCTTGTCACACGCTAATTATCCCCAGCTCATGTGTGCAGACTTTATGTATACCATGATTTCAGACTGCTTTGCGCCATAAAGATTTGCAATATTGATAAGGAAGCATTGTCTGCTTTGAGAAGTGCACACGTAAAGCTTCTTTAAACTCAATAATGTGTAAAGAAGTTTGGGATTAGGGGGTAAATGTTGAAAGGATGGAGTGGATTTGGTTCTCCTCCGCTGCTCACTAAGATGGCTCAGCCACATAACAGTCAACCAGCGTTAATCTCGCCAATGGAATTACTGACAAAAAGGTTTATTTGCAAGGTTTTATGTCAACTAAAATTGATGAAATACCAATCATAGTGATGATTAATCAATGCTGATTACTTTAAAGCAACCTCATATTTGTTTTTGCAAGATGCATTGTACATTTCTTCTTGAGCTCAATATGGGTCATTTATTATACTGTGTTGGCCGTTTTTGAGTAAAAGGGAAAGTGTACACACTGCTGACACATTTATGTTCAAACACTGTGTACTGTAAAAGTGAATATTAGATGATAAGTTCCATTTAAAGGGCACCTATTTCACCCCTTTTTTAAGATTTAAGCTGTCTTTTGTGTCTCCAGTAAAGTGTTTCCACTCTGTAAAGTGTAAGCTCAAAACACCCATCAGATTATTCATTATACCTTTCAGAATAATGACATTTTCTGCTCTGAACACATTTTAGCTGTTTCTGTTGCCTGTGCCTTTAATGCTAGTTCTCCCCTCCCACCGTTCCCATGTGCCTGTCAGAGTGTGCCTCAATCTCTGGCTACGTCAGATAAACAGCACAGTGACAGACATGAAGGAAGCAGATCTCACATGTTTGTGAGAAATACTACAGTAAGAACTTTCCAAATGATTATTCGATGTATTTGTTGTGGAGTTAATTCCAGCCTTTCTGCAACGATGAGTCACACACAATGTTGTTACAAAGTTCAAGCACACACACAGCAGACACAGACACACAGCGCACGTGTTTAACTTTGCACTCAAATGTGACAGGATAATTGTACTGATATGCAGCTGTGGTGATAAAGTAAAGACGGTAAAATCACTGTAATTTTAAAAACGTTTTAAACTTGTAAAACTCATTGTTGATTACATTTAATGATTGATGATAACAGAGAGCTGAACAGATCTTTTAATCTCAGTTGCTTTGTGCACATCCTGTCTTGTTGATATGATTATACGCATTATTATGGAGACATGTTCATATGCAGCTGTCAATCAATTCAGTGGCCGGGGAAACCGCACTCCTACATCACATTGCAGTCGGCCTCAAAATAGGAGGCATTTGGATCCAATTTTACCATCAGAAAATATTAAAAATACTTAATACTTAAAAAAGACTTAAAAAGACTTAATTTGTTTTTACCACTCTAATATGATTGTGGACACACTTTGCCTTCTCACAGTTCAATTCAAACAGCTTGGAAAAGATGATTTTCATCATAGGTGCCCTTTAAAACAAACTGTGGATAAAACATTGAAATATTTTGTTCATTATTATTCACTATTTCACTTTGTATTTTGTTTATTCTGAAAAATCTATGTTTTATGCAGTTTTTATAATTTTTTTAATATTTATATTAATTTATCATTTTACATTTTATTTAATTTGCATTTCATTTCAATAAAATTATGGGAAGTTAAAATATGAAAAAAATTGAATTAAGTTTGATAGAAATAAGACAAAAACAATAACTAAAATAAAAATCTGTGTTAAATGTAACACTAATCAACTGACAGGAATGTGAAACAATATATTTTATTCCAGGAATTTATGTTAACACTTTAATTCTATTACACATATTAAAACACCTAATAGATTTAATATGGTTTCATTTTAAAATGTGTGAAAATTATTTAGTTTATTCCAGTCTGATACTCTTTTGTCATTTAAAAGTTGTAAAAATGAAATGTAAGAGAGAGTAAAATCAAACCTATGCACAACCATACACTGCAATGAAGTGACAGAGATGTAAGTGATATGACTTTTGCATGATAAACTGCAGCGATTGTGCCATCGGTGTAACAAAGATGTTTTGTGCTCCGCTGAAGCTTGTGATTTTAATTGTGGTGTGCTTTTCTCCAGGGTTTTCATTCATCATTCTGTACTCGATCTGAACCACGTGTGCCTCTGACACCTGGAATCACTGCTGCGGAGGCTGAGAGCGTGGTTTCAGTCCATAGGTTGCGATGTCCTCTGGAGACTGTTTTGTCTCCCTGTCTTTCAGCAGCCTCACACATGGCTAATGTTGTCGGAGGGCGTTGCGGAGGGCCGAAGGGGGCAGGGGAGTTTTGGTAAAGGGCCTGGGATCTTTACAAATTCTGTCAAGGTTTTAAATGATGAAGAAAGAGACGCGTGGGGAGGGGTGAAAAAAGCGGGGGTGAGACAAACTCCAGTTTGGGCTTTGGAGAAACAAACACGCGTACACAAGCACACATGCCCAGTCTCAAGTTGTAAAAGGAGCTCTCGGTGGCATCTGCGCTATGGTCTGTCACGGGGTCAACGCTATAACAACCGGAGCTAATTAGCCAATCACCTGCAATCAGTCAGCAGTGGCATGATAGTCGTCTGTTCGTGCTGCTCCGCTTTTAAGCTCAAAGGTTGAACCATGGCGTCGTCTTTTCCTCCTGACAGACTTCAGTCCAAGCCTTAATGCCCCGGCTTAGCTTTCTTAAGTATAGGCAAAAGACTCCCAAGGTGACTTGGGCAAACTAAGAACAATGGAATATTAACTTCAGGTTAATACTTTAGTGTTAAGTACTGTCGCTGATCCGTCTAATCTTTGCTTATATGATAAGTGAAATTTTGAGTTGCTTTTTTACTGTTAGATTAGCATGTTAGCAATAGGGGTGTCAGAATTAATGGTTTCTTCAATATTCAGTATAGCTTCTGTTATAGATCATTAAAGGATTGTTATTTACTAATGTCATTTATCTCATTTGCACTATGATGTGGTATCTTACTATGTGACTGCTAGTAATTAAACTACTTAAAAAGCAGTTTACAATTCACTGCTTGTGAGTTTGCTGGGACAGTCTTTTTTCTGACACTGAAGTAACAGCAGAACCCAGAAGCCACTATTTCATTGCTACACTCTAAATAAATTTACAAAATCTATCACTGGGGCGGTATCTTTTCAAAAAGGAACATATTAATAACTAAAAAGTACAAATGTGTACCTTAAAAGTACTAATAACCAGAAGTTGTTCTTAAAGCTACAAAACGGTACCCTAAAGTTACTGAGGCCCACCTGTATGGTACAAAAGTAAGTTCAGCCTTTTGAAAAGTTACCACCCCAGTGACAGATATTGTACCCTTATTTTTAAAAGTGTAGGGAGGAAATGATAGCTGTAAACTCCATCTCTGCTTCTCTTTCTCACTGTGGATCTTTGACCTGCTGGCATGAGGTAACAGTTCCTCTCCTCTCAACTGTAACAGCGTTACTTGTGGATCCTTCATAAAGAGCCACACTACTTCGGAGTTCTAACACACATACTTACTTACTCCCAGGGCCATTTATATTGAAGTTAATATTTAGCCGCACCATATTAGTGTTTCATAATATCTATTGTTAACCCAACGCTCAACTCCCAACCTGGAGGTCCAGGACATACACACATACACTATGGAAAATTTAGCTTATTCATTATTATGTAGCTAATTCACCTACAGCATTGTTTTTGGACTGTAAAACTGGAGCACCCGAAGGAAACCCACACGAACAAGAGGAGATCCAACACACAAACCTTGTATTTTTTAAATAAGCCAGAATGATTTGGATACCTGGATCAGATACGTTTAATTAGGGTTGATTATAAACTCTGCTGGGCTTTGGCTTACATGAACTGTATTTGACACCGCTGTTCTAGACTAAGCCGTTCTTCAATACAAATAGTACACTTAAATGCCCAGGTGTTGCACTTATTTAACAGAAGTATGGAATGTCAGATTTAAGTAAGTACTGGAGGGGATCGTGCTTTTAGACTCCAATGATCAAAGACAATTTTGATTAAGATTTTAATGCTATTGGTGAAGTTGGAAAGCAATATCTGATTTTGATTACTTTATTTTCAGCTATTTTTATTAATCATTTCTTTTTCTTTTTTTTTTATCCTTTCTTCAGTGGAAGGGTACCAACCATTTTGTACACCTATGTGTGTTTCTCATCTAAATACATTTTCTAATAAATCCAAAATTTCATGGTGCAAGCATTTTGGGCCTTATCATACACCCAGCGCAATAAGGCGCAAGATGTGTTTGGTGCGGTTTGTTGCTATTTTCAGACCAGTGCAACCCTAATTTTTACGTTTTACACCACGTTGTTGGTGCAAATTGGTGCAAATCCTTTTGCACCAATTTGTGCACTTATGGGTGTGCTGGTCTAGAAAATACATCAACTGATATAGACTGCGCTATTGACCAACTAAAAGCTGGTCTAAAGTCGCCTATGCAAGTCCAAATGCTTAAACTTTGCTTAATACACACAAGCTGTATTGCAATACACAAATATCTTTACAAATTTTTAATTTAAAATTTAAAAGATTAACATGTTACATATTATAATTATATTTTCTACATAAATAAAAAAAAAACACCGCCTCCATGCCGTCTTCATCTCAGGGCTTTTTTTTTTCAGTTTATTCATGAAAGTTTGCTTTTGTATATACTATTATCAGTTGTAGTATAATTTATTATATGCATATTTATATTTGTTTTAATAAAAACAAGTTTAGATTTGTCCATCAGTCAGATTTTGGACCATATTGGGCATTGGATGCGTGTTTGGATATAACTTAGTTTTTTGATCACACTTCGTTAATGTTCATTTATTCATTAGCTGGAAATAAGAACTGAATTTAGAAATAGTTTTGGAACAAATATTTGTGGTTAACAAACGAAATTAAATATGTAGGCTAACTATGTATTCAGTGGAGTGTGTACAACCCCATTTCCAATCAGTTTTTTCACTGACAAAGTCCGCCATGTAAATAGCAAATGTGCCATGGCCCGATGCAACTGACTCTTGAAGGTAATGGGAGAGGAGACTCTGATTGGTTTAATGCACATTATTCTCAAAACACACCCATAACTCATTGAGAGAATAAGCACAACCCTGTTAGACCATGCACCATGGTGCAGAGCGTATTTTTCCATTCTTAAAAATAGCAAAAGTGGATTCGAACACGCCCTTAGACTTTGCGCCTATATCATTAAAATGGAGCCCTTAGACTTTAAAACACTATGAATGACTAAAAGCCTTATCAGATATTCAGATTTTTATTCACTGTTTCATTCACTGTTTTCATTTTCCAGACATGTCTGTTCTCTCGCCATTAGCATTTATTTTCAGCTCTCTGCTGTGAGGCTTTAAGTTGGGTTGGTCTAGCCATTAACATAATAGCAGCTGTTGGTTATTATACAAAATAGTAAGGCCCCATCTGATTTGTGAACTTTGAATAAACAATCTATCCAATGTAATTTATTGCACCTCTCTGTGATACAGATATTGCATATACCTTTGATAACAATATTGTTTCATTATATTGTGGAGCCCTAGTTCATACACTTGACAGTTGAGTAAATTCATAGAGTGTCATTGGCAACAAAACTACTTTTACTGTGATCGCAGGGAAACCCAAAAGCAACAGATGACAGAAGTTTCCCCAGTTTCTATTAAAATAAATAAGCATGGCCATTGTGTGACATTGAAGCAGTGTTTGGTTCTGCCCCCCTTTAGCCTTCTTTTGACCTTTACCCACCTCTTGCTCCATTTGACCACTATGTTCTGCACTATTACAGTCATATAGCTTGTGGCTTTAGCAAACTGTGGTGATTCAGTTAACTAGTATGTATTGCACTCAAAAACAGCACACAAAAAAGTGATTATGTTCTGTGGCATGTGTTTTTCAAATAAACAAAAATTAAGGAGCAGCCCATAATCTGACTTGGTTCCCGCTCTCCACTCAAATCTGCTCTATCTGAAGGGATTACAGCCCTCATGCAATCCTTCTCTGCTTTTAAATCTGTGTTTGTGTCTCCAGCCCACACAAACATTTCTAGGCAGTCGGCTGAATCCTGGGTAGATTATTTTTGTACCATCATGTAGTGAGAGCGTTTAATTTAATACTTTTTCTAGCGACTCACTACACGGTTGCACTATTTGCATTGAGTGCATGACAAGTGAATGAGAAAAATGTGAATTAGAAAGGGTATTATATAAAGATTATGTAGCTCAACTATTTAAGTACTTTTTGCCGTTTATTTTTATGCTTTTTGCAATAAAATAAAAGTTTATTGCAAAAATAATGACAGAAGCATAGCACCACTGATATAATTCTTAAATAAGTGATATTATGAGTAATTCAAAAATATAAATAAAAATGCAATGTTTGGTTGGCTATAACGTTAATTTTAGAAGATTCGTTCAGTTGTTAAAGTTTTAATTTATTTGATAAGATGTTATTTTTTTATAATATATTTCTGCAACTCAGAGTAAAAATATAATAAAAACACAGAAACCTATGGGGAAAAGCATGGATTTCGTGGGCTTATTCTGCTTATTCTGTGGCTTTAAGTAGTTTTCAATTTAAAAAACGCACATACAAAATGCTGGGTTCCACACAATGTATTTATATAGATATAAGAAATTATAAAATTTATATAAGAAATTAAGTTAGCTTTTTAGTTTTTTTTTTACAAATTTAAGTGGATTGAACATAAAACAATTAAGTTGTTCTCCCAAAAAAACTTCAGAGATGTGTTGTTTCAGCTTATTTTAAACTAGTTTGAAGTTAAACAAACAGCAACGTTATTTTTTTTCTGTGAGTAAAAAAGTGCATTTGCTTCTTAAATCCCAAGAATCAATACTGTATATTGCTCAGCCTTCAAAATTATCAAAAACTACACTACCTGACAAAAGTTGTAAGAGCAACAACTAATAACTTGAGCTCTAGTTGATCAATTGAAAAAGTGGCAGGAGGCAGATTTTTCTGATGAATCATCTGTTGAACTGCATCCCAATCATCACAAATACTGCAGAAGACCTGTTGAAACCCACATGAAAAAGGCAAAATCATGATTTGAGGTTACATTCAGTATGGGAGCGTGCGAGAGACCTGCAGAGTGTATGGCAACAACAACAGCCTGAAAACATTTGTGCTGCCCATCACATTACAATCCACAGGGGAGGGCAAATTCTTCAGCAGGAGAGCGCTCCTTTTTATACTTCAGCCTCCACATCAAAGTTTCTGAAAACAAAGAAGGTCAAGGGGATCCAGGATTGGCCAGCTCAATCACCAGACATGAACATTATTAAGTATGTCTGGGGTAAGATGGAGGAGGAGGCATTGGAGATGAATCCAAAGAATCTTGATGAACTGCATGAACGCTTTCTTTGCCATTCCAGATGACTTTATTAATAAGTTATTTGAGTCATTGCAGAGATGGATGGATGCAGTTCTCCAAGTTCACGGTAGTCATACACAATATTCATTCTTTTCCTACTGCACCATGACTTTATATTCTATACTGTACATTATTTCTGTTAAGTGACAAGACTTTAGTCTAAGCAAAGTCAGACCTTACTGTCCTAATTAAATAATTCAAAATCAAAGCATGATCTTGTTTTATTTTGATAAAATAATTTTGAGGCCTTTGCCTTTCATATAAGTCATTTCTGATCCCAAATGATCAACTAGAAGTCAAGTTATTATTTTTTGTTCCTAAAACTTGGATAGGCGACAAGACTTTTGTCAGGTAGTGTATCCAATCTTTTATTTATGAGAGTAAAACATTTTAAATTGATTGTGCAACATTACTTGCATAATCTTTCTTTCCCTCGTCTTGTTTTCTCTCTTTTAGTGACCCTAATCTAACCATACTCTAAATGCATTTTCCCCCTAACAGCACTTGTGTTTGTGGTTTTAGCCGTGAACTATTAAAAACAAAACATTGTGCAGAAAAGCAGAAAATACACTCATAAAATTACCCCACCTTTTTCCTGTCAACCACTTTTATTCCCTTGTTGGAAAGGTGAACATGTGAATGCACATCAGTGTACTTTCTTGAACACGGATTCTAGTTATAAAATATCAAAGCATATACTTCTACCTTGGATTGTGTCATTTTTGTATTTTAAGAGTGTAAAGCTATGGCTGTTCTCAGAAATCCACAACTTCTTTACATTGCTTCTTATTAGAAGCAGTATGTGTTTTGGAGAGCTTTGTGTAAAATACGGGCAGGAGTAATGGGCTGGTGGACTGGATTGACCATATGCAAGCCTGCTGTGTAAGCCCGGCTGGACAGCAGGTCGGTCTGGCAGGCAGTTTAGATGGAAATCCTTCCAAAAACTTGATTGGTTGAGAGAGCATTTTTATCACATGGTAGACAGAGCATGTATGAATGGAGTTTTGTTTTGACTGCGTGTAAATGCTTGAATCTAATCTAGGAATGTATGTGAGAATGGGAAATGGGAATTGAAAAATGCCCTTTGTTTGACTAGTAATTTAGCCTAATATATTATATATGATAAAAATGTTTTGTCATTTTCATAAATGAAATAAGACACCGGTGAAGATAATCATAAAGAAACCAGATCAATTATATTTGATAAGCTGAACTTGTTTATATTTTTATATTCAACGTTGGGTAAGTTACTTTAAAAAAGTAATAGATTACAAATTACTGACCACTACTGGAAAATTGTAATCTGATTACATTATTAATTACCTAATGTAAAAATGAATCAGATTACTAATTACTAAACGTCAATAATTACGTTTGTCTGAGGTAATGAGTCTACCGAAATGTGTATATTCAATACAAAGCAGGAAGCTGATCGGTCTGTTCTTGTTGTCACAGTTTTCAACTGGTGCGCTTGCTTCGAGTATTTGTGGGCACTCACTTTGGGACGGAAAGATGGCCCCATAAGCAGCTACGCTTCTCTTCACATTCAGAAGATAATTTCACTCCTGATCCTGCACAAAAATTCTATTTAGCCTGGCTGAGTTGAGCCACTGTGTTTTTGGGTGCCGCTGTGCTCCTTGGTGACGAGTGTTGTCATAGAATGCTTTCTTTTCTTGTCATAGAAGTGCTTGAACAAGTTTCTGGTCAAGTTAAAATCAGTCGAAAGTCCTTTAAAGACTGGACATAAACTGAGTTTCACAGCAATATTTTCATTTTTACGTTTAATGAAATCAAAGTAATGTCTGTATTTCCACTTGAAGAAGCAACCACTCTCGTCAGCAACCATTACAGCTCGCATTCTTCAGCAATTTAAAAGCGCATGCTTAATAACTGATGCTGCAGTGGAAAGCGTTATTCAAAAGATTCTTTTTTCTTATATATGTAACGTAAGTAACGCAATTACACTCACTTTAGTAATTGTAATCAAATTACACAAATTTAAAATGTTTTTCATTGCATTAATGCATTCACCAAAAATGTAATTAGAATACAGTAACATGCTACTATGACACCCAACTCTGATTATTGGGTGATTATTAAAGTATTCTTCGGGCCCTATCATACACCCTGCACAATGCGGCGCAAGGCCAGATGCAAATGTTATTTGCTAGTTTCAGCTTGACACAAGTGTGTTTTGTTATGTTGCACCACGCTGTTTAAATTGTAAATGCATTTGCGCTCAAATGTGCGCCCATAGGCATTCTGGTCTAAAAAAGAGATGTGTTAAGGTGCTTTGCTGGCGCGTTGCTATTTTGAGGATCTAAAATAGACTGCTCAATAGACCAGCAGAGAGCAGGTCTACAGTCCAGCGCAGAGCATGTTAGTTGTGCACTTCGCTTACACATTGCTTAATACACACAGGATGTACAGTAATACACAAAAATCTTAACAAGTGAAAAAGAATTAAAGGAAAAAAATATTACAAAATTATTACTTTCTACATAAATATCAAAATTACCGCCTTCATGCCTGGCTTTTTTAGTTTATTCCTGACATTTTGATTTTGTATAATGTCATTATTAGTTGTAGTATTATTTATTATATGCAAATTTATATTTGTTTTATTAAAAACAAGCTTAGATTTGCCCACCTGTCAGGTTTTAGACCATATGGGGCATAGCATGTGTATTTGGATATAACTGTTTTTCGACCACACTTCGTTATTATTGTTCATTTATTCTTTGCTGGAAATTAAAACTAAATTTAGAAATAGTTTTGAAACAAATCTTTGTGCTTAACAAACAAAATTAATTATGTAGGCTATGGATGTCTGTGAAAACAACACGTTTCCTTATCCATGGAAGAGATTGAAAGTGAAAAGAAAGAATAAGGAGGCTCATCTCACATTATCACGCTGCAGATGGTCTGTTTAACTCTTCTCTTGCTAGTTAAGCTCTCAGTTTTTCCACTTACAAAGTCTGTCATGTAAATAGCAAATGCACTATGGCACGACACAACTTACTCTTAAAGGGAATGGGAGATGAGATGTTTTTTTTTTCTCAAAACACACCTACAACTCATAAAGAGAATATGCTCAACTGTATTGTATATGTATTTTAATTGTATTTAATTATTTAAAAAATGAAGACTATACATCCCATACACCTGTTTACTGTTGAAGTCCTTTATTTGTAAATTTGCTCTACTTTATTTATCTCTGCTTGTTGTTTTTTTATTAGATTTTATGCAGATGCACTCCCCAAAAAATTATCCCAATCAGTCTAAAAACATTAATTCAGTTACCTTGTGAAATATTGCAATACAAATTGCAAAAAATCTAAATATTACAATGTAAATTTTTTCTCATATCATGCTGCCCTAATATCTATTTTTATGCGACAGTTCTGTCTGATTCTTGAATCTGATTGGCTGATACCCATGTGATATTCTGCAATATCAGAACTCGTACACCTATTTTACTCTTGTCTATTGCTCCTCCCACACTAGTGGCAGGAAGAGGACTACAGTTTGACAAATATTGCAGCTGTTGGACAACATAATGTTCTTTTTAGGCAGGAATATAGTTTTGTAACAGAGCAAAGATGGTTGACGTTATCCATTCACAAGATGGCATTAGAAATCGCCTAATAAGCCCTTAGAGGAGAAAATTCACCGTAAAACTACAAACTATAGCTGATCTAATCATTATAAAACTGGTAAATGACATTCTAAGTTGATCTCTCTCTTTTTTTTTTGTTGCAGTGCTGTATTTATATCATAATAAATGTAGTGTTTTGAGTGTGAGATGGGACTCAAATCAGGAATATATGTACTTTGTGTTGGCCACTCTTTGTATAACCCTGATTTTTTGGTTATCCGTCTGTTTGTTTCTAATTGTCTCCTGTTTTCCTTACTGCGGATTAGTTCAGTAAACAGAAAGAAAGAAGAAATACCCGCATGTGTTTAGCGTTTTTCAATTATCGCAAACATAACCGTAATCTGGTAGTGTTTGTGTTGCTTTAGCCTTTTCGAGGTTAATCTTTGTTATCTCCCAATTGCAACAGAGAAATACTGGGAAATATCTGTAGACTGATGGCATTTCATAAATCACCTGCTTTGTCATCACTTTAGACATTCAAAAATAAATCATTCAAACACTAGCTCTAAAGTGTCGTTGGTGAATTAGTAACGGCTTCTGTTGTTCTGATGTCAGCTGCAGATGTGAAGGAATAGCGGAAGAAAGTAGTTTCTCTTAAGAAACGATTTTTCCGTCAAACTGTTGTATAAAAGCAATATCACACTCGTAGCAGTGCGATATGGCTATATATCGTCCATGATGGAAGACTAAGGCAATGCACCCCTCTCACCGGTGCCTATATACAGCCATATCGCACTGCTACGAGTGTAATATTGCTAATTTAAAACCTACATTATTATATTCATGATAAATTGCAGTACATTAAACAGATAGCATTTGTAATTGAATAAAATACTGATTGTAAGATGGACTTATCAACCTCGCTTGCTCAATTATGCTTATGTACTGCAATTGCAGTTAAAAATCAGGAATTCTTGCTATATAAATTGCAAGCAGATGAATTGTTTTTCCAGTTTTATTTTTTAATTTATCCTCATTAATGTGATACCATCATTGTAACGCATTAAATTCATTACAAATGTTCTACCTAACGGTCCGATTTCTTCCACAAGCTTCTTCTTTGTTCTGAAATGTTTGTGTGCGTTATAAATAATGGAGGTTGAGTGCATTGCAGGAGCAGAGAGGAGGATATATAGGTCACTGTGCGATCGCTGATGCTCAGGGAGCTAGAAAACACACACACACTCGCACATTTACACACACATGCACATAAATGATTCTCCATGGAGTGTTGGCATTGGCTCACAGCCTGACGTGAGATGTGTTGCCTTTCCCCGCTAAAAGGGAAACCTGTCCCTCAGGGCCACCGTAGAAACAAACCTCATTTTCTTCGAGGTAGTTGCCACAGTCTAATAATGGTTATTTATGTTTATCCTAACGTTTTTTTGTGAATTTCAAATGCAAAGATAGATGGTGGTGTTTTGAGGAAATATTGTTTTTTAGTCACATGATCTTGGTGAGTGCGTCAAATGTTTCATAATATGATTAACAGTGTCATTTCATTCATGTCAATTTTATATTTTCTTTTTTCTGCTTGTTGTATAAAGAAAACACCCCAAAAACACAAATTTAAAGGCTGTTTTATAGAAATGAGCCACAAACCTCCAATTCTGCAGCACTTACAGAACAAAATTGAAAATTGTATTCAAATATTCTAATTCTTTTTACAGAGGATGTTATTTTGTTATTTCATAAATAATTTGCTTGATTATATATCTCTTATTTTAAACATTATTTGAAGTGATAACCAAGAGATAAACAATAAAAATGTGGTCATATATATATAATACACACACACCCCAAAATGTATTTTGGTGCATTTAAACAAAACAGATTTATTAAACAGATATATTTATTAAAGTTATATTTTAGTTACCAAACATTTAGGAATTGAAAGATAATACAATTAAATTCAAGCAAAGTATTGCCAAAAAAAGTTACACCTTCAACATTTAAACAAATTTTTTTTTTTTTCACTTCTCTCGATTTTTCCTCTTTTTTAAATTTGTATTTAACATTTTTCTATAACATAAATTTGGGTGTACTAGTTTTTCAACTGTTATCGTAAGTTATTTTGTTAGATAAGCTCCTCCAGATTTGGCTTCAGTAGTGACTAATCTAATGTATATGCACAAATATAATATTGCCTAGCTTCATATTAAAAATATGAATTTAAGATAGGTTTGTGAGGGGTGTACTTGTATATGTTAAGAAGTGTGTGTGTATGTGTGTGTGTGTGTGTGTGTGTGTGTGTGTGTGTGTGCGTGCGTGTGTGTGTGTGTATGTGTGTGTGTGTGTGTGTGTGTGTGTGTGTGTGTGTGTATACAGTTGAAGTCAGAATTATTTTTATTTATATTTCTCATATTTCCCAAATTATGTTTAACAAAGCAAGGAAATGTTCAGAGTATGTCTGATGATCTGATGATATTTTATATTTTTTCTTCTGAAGAAAGTCTTTTGTTAGAATTTTTTGTTTGAATTAAAAACGGTCAGATTAAAAGCAGTTTTTAATTTTTTGAAAGCCATTTTAAGGTCAAAATTATTATCCCCTTTATATGATTTTTTAAAATTTTATTTTATACAGAATAACCATTGTTATACAATGATTTGCCTAATTACCCTAACCTGCCTAGTTAACCTAATTAACCTAATTACCCTAACCTGCCTAGTTAACCTAATTAACCTAATTAGGCCTTTAAATGTCACTTTAAGCTGTATAGAAGTGTCTTGAAAAATATCTAGTAAAAGTATAATTTACTGTCATCATGGCAAAGATAAAATAAATCAGTTATTAGAAATGAGTTATTAAAACCTAATGTTTAGAAATGTGTTGAAAAAAGTCTTCGCTCCGTTAAACAGAAATTGGGGGAAAAAATTAACAGGGGGCTAATAATTCTGACCTCAACTCTGTGTGTGTGTGTGTGTGTGTGTGTGTGTGTGTGTGTGTGTGTGTGTGTGTGTGTGTGTAATACCTTATTTAAATATTAACCATACATTTTAGAAAACTTATGATACAAAAAAAATCTTAATTCTTAATGTAATCAACTGTGGAAGTACAGTGCTTATTTAATGCTATTTACCTGCCGTGTTTCGCCTTTAATGATTCATTGTTGATTTCCAAGCATTTTTTGTCAGCGAGTAACTGTGTTGTTTCATGCACATCAATTTTATAATTTGTGATTTTTATGGATTATTTTTCAGTCTGATGTATAAAGAAAACATCCAAAAAACATTTTTCATTTTGTCTGTTTTCTCAAAATGAGCCATAAATCTCCAGTTCTGCAGCACTTACAGAACAAATGTCTTATTCATATCTATATTTTGATTCTGGTTTTTACTGAGGGATTTATTTTAATATTTAAATAATTTGCTTATTATAAAAATTGTAAAATTAAAGTATTGAACATAACCAAGAGATAACCAATAAATAATTTGGTTATTTATTTGATTAATAATTTTTACTTGAATTCCTTCAATGTTCGGATTGTTGTGTATGGGGGTGATATATGCAGTTTTTTCACAAAAATCTGAATTCAGGTTCAAAATTATTGTTTCATATCATTTTTGTTTCATATATTTCGTAATACAATTTCATTTGTATTCATTTCTAAAATTAAACAATGATATTAAACCTGACTTCAGATTTTTGTGCTACAAATAAAGGCAATTTAGCTCATATTTGATGTAAAATATCTTAATTAAATATTAACCATACCATTTCAGAAAACTTGCAATACAAAAAAATCTTATTCCTAATGTAATCAATTAAGTGGGTGAAGTACTGTGTTTTTGTGCAGTTTACCTGCCGTGTTTTGCCTTTAATGATTCATTGTTGATTTCCAAGCACACGGCCCTTTGGAAAGTTGTGAATTATGTGTGTGCCATGTGTAGTAGGGCATATGCGTCTTTCTTGCACATGACCTACATTCGCCGGGCTCTGGCTGTTAGCATAAAACTGCCTCCATAACATCGTCACCCAGAGCGTGTTGTTGTTGCTGCCGTACCGTTGGCTGCTCTTTGTTGAATCCAGTTTGCATTACAACAAACCCAGTTGTTCTGGTACAAACCGTGTGTTTGATGATTTTTTTTGTCCCTGCATTTAAAGAACCACTTGTATTTTATTTTTTGTAACAGCTCGAAATGAAACTGTTTAAAGAAAAGATGAAGGTGTACATCGGTATCAAGGAGGGTTGGCTGTGGATGCAGCTGTTACTAATGCACTTATCTTTAAGCTGTTAGCATAGTAATAGAGAAATTCAGCTGGGATTGAATGGTAGCCTGCTTGGCAACCCTACTGAGGAGCAGAGCAACCAAATTTTGCACAGTGCTGATCTGAGGTCAGGTTACATCATGCATCACCTTTTAACTTATAAAGTGTTTAGATACTGGAGTGATAATTGTATTCAGATCATGTTATTAATGGTGCAAACCTCTACCTACTGTATACAGACTTTTTGGCAATGCAATCAATAATTGCTAGTTAAAGGGATAGTTCACCTAAAAACGAATATTTACTCACACTAGAGTGGTTCTTAATTTGCATGAATTTATTTCTTCTGTCAGAATGTTGCAAAGGAGAGGCCATAATAGGAACAGTAAATACTATTGCTTCGTTTACACTGAGTGGTAAAGTACGGTATGGTAATGTTCAGTACGGGTCACCTTTATCAGGCTTATGTCTCCACTGCCAAAAGGGTACCAATGGCACGCTTTTGCTAGGCATGGTGTACGACAGAAAGTTGCAGTCGACATCATTGTCACTCGAGAAAATGCATACAGTAAAGCTGTACAGGTTGTTCACATATCATACGAGAAACACTTCTTACTAAACAGATGCTTCATACACATACATACTTCTGTATAAATGTTCATTACTAACCTTTCTATGAACATGATTTGATTATAACTGCAGATCTGTTATAGGGTGAAATAGCCTACTGTAACGTCTGTGATTACATTAAATAAATAAATGCAACATATATGAACACATACAGACTCTTACAGTCTCTGATATGTTACCAACTAAAGATAAACTACACGCAGCAGACATTTAGTCATTATTTGGGTTTATCTTTAATTACCTTTAATCTTCACCCAACACATGTAACGTTAACATATTGTTAGAAAGAAATTCCGGTAAGTTCATAATAGTCTAAAAGGGGTTGATAATAGTTAAACATGGCAGTTTGTTCATGTTTTCTGGTTGCTGAAAGAATCATTTGCTCTGTTTTTTCTGGTTTCTCCTTTGTTTTTGTTTTTTGTGCTTCACACTCACGTTTGTCAGTTTCTGAAAGGACGTCAGAAGCATGTCAATAATCACGTTATTATCAACAGCTCAAGTTCATTATTTTAAATATAGACGTGCAGTGAGCGCAAGCAAGCTCTCTGGAGAAAGTGAAACCACTCGCGCTTTTTAGGCCTCGTAAACAACAACAGGACACAGGGTAGATTCTGCTCTTTTCCTTGGCTCTGTGGCTGTTTATCAAGAAGACGACAAGGTTTGTTTGAGCTCGGGTCAACCATGGCTTGTTATTATATGTATATATTATCACGGTGCAATGTCTCGGCTGTGTATTTAAAAATGGCGCTTCATTTGTTTTCATTCACATGCATGATAGTGACGTATCTCCGTAAACCAATAGTGTTCTGCTGTGCATCTGGCTCTGCCTTTTGATGCCCTTTTGTTGTGCAAGGTACTCTTGGGAAAGGATACCAAAAAAGTAATATGGTCCATTTTGCTTTTTTTTTAACAGTGGAAACTGCCATAAAAGTGTACCACACCATACCAATCTGTGGAAAACAGGCCATCAGGTTGCCCGCTACTTCTGTTTATTTATTTTTTTGGTGTTTTGTTCAACAGAAGAAAGAAACTCCATTACTGTAGAGTAAATGGTGATAGAATTTGCCATTTTGGGTGAACTATCTCTGTAATGTTTTAATTGACTCATCAGAATTAAGTCTCCAGCTTAATCCGCACCCTCAACATAAATTTGGTTTCAAATGCAAGTGATTTCTTACATTGTAGAGGGTTGATCTTTAAATATGTTGTAGCTCAGTTTTTCTGTTTGTATATGTGTTTTTTTTTAGCATTCCTACTTTGACTTATGTTTCTACTATTTTTGTCAATTGAAGATATATGGAGTTGGTTAAAGAGAGTTTATAAACTAATGGTTTTTTTTTGTTTCTTTCTCTTTTCTTTCATGTTTTCATAACTCCTTCAACATTGACTTCTGCACTGCATAGGTAAGTTCATTTATTCTTCTTCAAATACTAATAAATGAAGTATAACCTGAGTTTTTTTACCAGTGGCTTACAGCAGAAATTATTTACTTGCTCCCCCAGGCATAAAAATTGGTCGCTTATATGAGAAATTGCTTGCTATCCGTTTGAAAATAGCTTCAGTAAAATATAAGTAACATGATGCTTTGGAAAGCTACAGTATAAAAGCAGCTCCTGCAATACTCGCTTCATCATTACATCATGATCAATCATCATTAGATTAGATTATTAAGGATTGAAACCAAAAACTTTTTCACTTACTGTAATAAATTGTCATTTGTACATCTTCAGAACAGGACAAAGTTTTCAGGATCCAAATTAAGATATTTTGAACCAAATCTGGAAAGTTTCTGGCCTACCATTGAAAGTATGTCGACCCAAAACGGATACTTAGAGATAAAATAATGAATCCATATTGTCTTTTAAAGAGACTTGATCAATTTATATGGATAACAAATTTAGTTTAGGTTTTTACTTACTGTACATATAAACATCAATCAATCTTTACAGCATCCAAATTTGATTATAGCTGCTCAATTATCCTTTTTTATTGCACAAATACCAATGAGAATCATTTATTCGAGTCATACAGTATATGCTTGAGGATCTTCAAACCAATGAGATTTGTACTAAAATGACATGGGTAGATTTTAGTTTATTATCTTTACTGTATATAAACTCCAGCAGGTCTTGTGAAGGAATATGGCTTTATACACCATAAATGCCTGTCAAAAATGCTTCTTTTTGGATTGATAGTGCCAGTTGGGCATATGCTTGAGTGTGAATTGGCTCTGTGTGTCATGTGATGAGCTGATAATATCATTGTAAATCTAAATTGTGTCTGTGTGCGCCAGATACTGGTTTGTGTTTCCCTCTGTTTGGTTTTCTTGGGTATGACATACTAAATTGCTTATGCTCTGTATGCTTAATCAAATGTGATTTTGTGATTTGATCTGACCTCCTAAGACACACACACACACACACACACACTGCGGCAGACATGCGCAACGTGTGTGTGCTTCCTCCAGATGAAGCAGGATAAACTGCTGCATCTCCACACACACACACACATACTCGGCAGGGTGCATCGCTCCCAGCATATGTGCTGGTTTCCATGGAGACAGAGAGTTAAAAATAACATGGGCGACGGCTTTATTGTACCATTCACCAACACGTCTGACACAAAATGTCACATACGCATATACACACACACGCGTGCACGGAAACCCCATCCCCCTCGGTGATGAGATGGGACTGACGTTACGGACGATGATAACGGGCAGAAACGGTGAACACTGGACTCTTGTCTCTGGCTCGTTGTCGTGCACACACATTCACTCACACACTCTCGGTTTGCCCCATGGGCTCTGCAGTGCTGCTGCACCCCACCCTGCTGCAGTGGCATATTCTTAAACACACACACACACACACACACACACACACACACACACACACACACACACACACACACACACACACACATGTGCTTCATAAGCTCTCTTTACCCACATTAACTCATTTCCAAACAGAAGAAAACCTCACTCAGAGCGGTAAAGCATATGCAGATCCTCCATTTTCACATCCTAGCCATCTCTTGATGTAAAAGAATAAGGGAGACAGAGAGATGTCGTCCCACAAGCACTTGACTGTACGACAGTGGAACTTCATTAACCTAAATTTAGTCCCATGAGCATCTTTGCTTTTAGAAGAATTGTCACTTCTTTAGACAGAGAGAAAGAGATGTCTAAGAAGATGACTTATTACTGCTAACAACTTATTTTTATTTACACTTTTTTTCCTTTTGTCTGCTTTTAAGCGACAACTAAATACCATATTAACCTTTAGCATTTGTAGCAAATACACACACTGTAAAGCAACTAATAAAATCTTGATACCTTAATGATAAAGATATTTATGTCATCATCATGTAGATATAGTTAGACGTTTGAGGCAATACAATGTATATTACCATTATTATTATTATGTATTAGTTCACAATACTTTATTAGTATTATTTTATGTTGTTTTATAATATAGTATACTTAAATTTTGAATATTAGGGTAAATATTCAAACATTGGCCCTATATACATTTCTGGAGATCGCAAATGATGTAGTCAGAAGTACGTATTGCTGCATTTTGTTTTTAGAATGAACGCTACTAGGTGGTATGATGCCGTTCCTTTTCGCGCTTATCTGGTGGCCACTTACCTCTGTATAGGAGGTATTCCTGTTGTTACCAGTTTGTCAGACTTGAGACGCAGAGCGGAGTTGACCATGACAACGATCTTTGAGTTTGGTAAAAAAACAGTTCCAGAAATCGTGTAAGACAAAAAAAGAGTGCAAAGAATGAAATAAATGACAGGGGAAAATGTGGTAAAACATGGTAAAAATCAGGCGAGGGCTTTTCTTTTTCTGGATTGCTTTTTAAACTTTTGGTTGAAACTTTTGATTACCAGCGCATAAGAGCCAGTTGCACCCCTTTCTGTTGAGCAATCAAAGGGGTGTAAGAGAACTTGGTAAACAAGGATCATAAAGCGAGCGGGATATTTATTTATATTATTTGCTATAAATGCTCGTGTTGTTTAAAGGTACACTCATCTGTGAAAAGCGCCAGTGCGCAAGAGCCAATCGCAGCCCTTTCTGTTGAGCACATGACCAATCAAAGAGGTGTAAGAAAGAACTTGGTAGATTTATATATTAGACATTATTTATGTATAGATTCGGGATATTTATATTTGTTTATTTGCTATAAATGCTTGTGTTGTTTAAAGGTACAGTTTATATATCTGACTGTATTAAAGGACAAAATTGTATTACAAATAGTATATAATATAAATGTATTTATACATTTTTATACAAGAATTGCTGTAAAGACAATATAAAACTGTGTTTGGAAAGCATCGTCAATGCAGGTATCGAATTGAACTGAATCGATGGCATGGTAATCATAACCGAACTGAACTTTGAGACCAGTGTAGGTTCACATCTCTACTATTGGTTGGGTTTAGGGAAGGAGGAGGGTGGGTCAGTTGATTAATCAGTCAGTCACTTGACAGCGGCCTCTGGTGGATTTATGTGAGAACAGCAGGCGTGAATGGCACTCATGAGAGAAATTTGAGATATCAAAAAGCGTACACAGTGGCTTCTGGTGGATTCGCAAAAACAAAAACTGCTAAATAAAATGTAGCTTCTGGGACTTATTAGGCACTCTCCAGAAACGTTTATAGAGGTAGGTTTTCAGAATAAGCCTGGGTTGAAAAATTCAGCTTTGCCATCTTATGTTTTTTTAAACTTAATTGTTTTATGTTAAATCCATTTAAATTTGTAAAATTTAAATGGATTTAATTTAAATATATTTACTATAATAGTTTTTCTTCTGGAGAAAGTCTTATTTGTTTTATTGTGGCTAGAATTAAAGCAGTTATTTTTTTAAGATCAATATTATTAGCCCCCTTAAGTAATATTTTTTTCAATTGTCTACCGAACAAACTACTGTTATACGTCCCTAGTTACCCAAACTTGCTCAATTAACCTAGTTAAGCCTTTAAATTGCACTTTATACCGAATACTAGTGTCTGAAAAATAGTCCCTTATTCATCAGGGGTTGCCACTGTGGAATGAACCGCCAACTTATACAGCATATGTTTTACACAGTGAATGCCCTTCCAGCTGCAACTCAGTAATGGAACCCAAACTCTCTCACATTCACACACATACACTACGGACAATATAGTAATTCAATTTACCTATAGGGCACGTCTTTGGACTGTGAGGGAAACCGGAGCAGCCTGAGGAAACCTACGCCAACACGGGGAGAACATGCAAACTCCACACAGAAATATCAACTAACCCAGCCAGGACTCGAACCAGCGACCATTTTGCTGTGAGGCGACAGTGCTAACCACTGAGCCTAAACCTCAGCATGGTAGTTAACCTGACCTTACTGGGCTTGTAAAGAGAAGATGAATGTGGAAATGCACAGGTGTGTTTGTGTATGTACTGAATTCCACTGTGGTGGACTGAAGTGTAAGTCGTTTCAACAAAGAGTCTTGTGTAGAATTCTGTTCCTTCCTGTTCTCTGTTTTTCTGTGGTTGCTGTGACCACATGTAAGATTGAATGACAGCGTATTGTATATGTATTCTGGACCGTGTTCTGAAGTGCATCACACTTGCTCATTAATGCGCACAAAACGTTGAATATTTGATCTTGGCATATCAATATTTTTGTCCTATAAACACACACAAGCACTCAAGTTTGCATCAGTTTAAAAGTCAGCATGTGTCTTCCTGTTAGAGACCATTTGTATATATTAGGCAGCAAGTGACAGACATGCAGTGGGCCATCTTTTGTGTCTGATTGAAGTGTATTTCATTATGGATGGGTGTGGTGTATGTGTATAGACAAATAATAAATAATTTATACAGCTGTGGGAAAAAATATGAGACCACTTGAATCTGTATATACCGGAGTGTATGGATGTACTAAGTATTTGGGTTGAGTAAAATTAATTTTACAAATTGTATTCTGATAACATGGATAACACCTAATAAGATTTCTTTCATATTTTAAATAAGTATATTGACATTCAGAGATTTAGGGTTACCGGAACACTCTGGGAAATTTTTTGGGGGGGAATTATTATGATTGACAATCAGGGTTGTTCTATCCAATATTGATTTATTAACTCTTTCTAAGTTAAAACATTGCAATTGTATTGTCTAAAAATGAATCTAAATATGTCTGAAAATGTGACAATGATTTTATTTTGACCAATAGTCATTTGATTCTCTAAATGATTTTTTTATTTATTTTTAATTAAAAAGATATGGCATGCATATATGACTGAAAATGAATAAATATGTGTTAAAATGGTTATTAATGGTTATGGAGAAAATGTTTTTTTTAAAGCTGAAATATTGAATAATACAAATATTTAGCTTTATTATTTATAAAATGTCATAATATTATTAATACAATTATTATTATTATTATTATTATTATTATTAATAATAATAGTAATAATAATAATATGTAATTACAAATAATTGTACAATGTTATGTAATAATGTTAATATAATGTGGTAGGAAACATTAATATTTGTATTTATTATAACAACTTCAAATTAAAAACCTACTTAAAAATACCACCATACTACATGTCCATTACTAGCACATAAGCATTCCTTTAAGCATAACTCAGATTTTTATGTAAAAAATGTTAATTCTTTGAAATATCCCAGTTTAGTCAGAAGAGATGACAAAATTGGCTCTGTGGCGCTTTCAACAATGATCTTGTTTGTTTTAGCAGCATTGACTGGGCCTACAGTACCTGAAGACAATTAGCATTAGCATTTCTATTTATTTCAAGAAATCTACTGGCATTTCATCTTATATTTACTGGCATTTCATCTCATATCATCACTGTTGTTAAACACTATTTCAGATTCTGCATGTGCACACTTGCTCTTAATTTGGGCTTTGAAAGGGTCATGTCTGGAGGTAGTTTTATGATTAGCATAATTAGCCTCATCCTGCTGTAAACCGAGCATGAAGAGCTGAGGTGTCGCGACTGATGACGTGCTCTGTGATCTTGTGTTGTAAATGACAGATTGACGCATTTTTTTACCTCAGAGGTGTGTGACTCTGATCACAAACACTGATAAGTCCCTGTCCCTCCATTTGTTTTGTTTTTTTCTCTAATGAAGAGAAAAGGTTTGCCAGGAGGTCAATTCATTTTTATATGATGTGATTAAGAATTGTATTCTATTTATTTTAGGTTAAATAATAACACACATTTTTGTTTACTAACATTAATCATACAATTTTTGCAGATTTTGTTAAATGATACAGTCTTCTTTAATATGACATGGTAACATACAGAGTATTAAGCCTCATAAACAAATTAGGTCATATCTCTTTTCAAGCACTAGGGGCCAGTGTTGAGAAAATACTAGATTTCATGAGAAAAAGAGAGAAATGAGAGTAGTCTGACTCCCATCTGCCGGATAAACATTCATACAGTATATTATGTATTTTGTTACTGACCCATTAGCCGTGACAAGAGCATATTGTAGCGATATTTGTTTTTCTAGCAATATATATTGTGATATAAATACAATTTCCCCAGATAGCTTGAATATATTTATTAGGAAAGAATTAATTTATTTAGACTGAATTGGGATTATTCTGGGTATGAACCAAGAATAAATCATTTAAAATTTTTTTTAAAAGTATAGATAAATACAGGAGAGCTGTCACCTCACAGCAAGAAGGTCGCTGGTTCAAGCCTCAGCTGGGTCAGTTGGCGTTTCTGTGTGAAGTTTGCATGTTCTCCCCCATGTTGTCGTGGGTTTCCTCCGGGTGCTCCGGTTTCCCTCACAGTCCAAAAACATGTGCTATAGGTGAAATAAATAAGCTAAATTGTACATATGTGTGTGAATGAGTGTAAGGGTGTTTCCCAGTGATGGGTTGCAGCTGGAAGGGCATCCACTGCGTAAAACATATGCTAAAAAAGTTGGTGGTTCATTCAACTGTGAACCCTGATTAATAAAGGGACAAAGCTGAAAAGAAATTACAATTGGAACAATTTATTGTGCCTGCATGCAGAGTTACAGGCCTTATAAACACTTGCAGGTAATAATCTTTTACTCTATTATGGTTAAAATACACAAATCTCATGTTTTTGGAATTATGGCTCTTGATAAAAATAAAAAAAATGATATCAATATGTGTTGTATAATTCATATTTTTATCATCAATAACTTTTACTGTTTTGTAAAATACAGTAAAATAACTTTTACTTTGTTTAATTAATGTAAGTGCTTCTCTCTCGCGTTTGTGTTTAATAATCATCAAACAATAACTATTCAGATATTTCACTTTTGGGTAAACTATCCCTTTAATTAATGACTGGAAAAAGCATTTTGGAGGCATTTTTCCACCACCTACTGGAGGACACCTGTATGACAGGTGAGGTGAAATAAAGGATTGGGTTTAGGAGAGCCTGCTTTTGATCTGCTCCCAATACTGATCCTTAGAGATCGACTCAGGATATCCCCAGAATATATCAGTGTGTTTATTCACATTTAGAAATATTTGTGTGTTAGTGTGTTACTAGAAATACAGATGGGAGACAGATAAGAAGAGTGATCCCTGGAAAAAGGGATTCTGGAAAGAGAAAGCAGACAGCTGTTAGAATTTATGGGGGGATGGGGGTGGGGGGGAATGGCATTTAAGACTTTCTGTGAAACCTAAATGCCTTTTTGCTCTTAAAAAATGGTACATTTTAGAAAATCTAACTACAGTGAATGGCTTGTTTCTGGTCCATTTGCACATATTAAAAGGTGATATTTAACAGAGCCCATGGAAAGGTAGAGGAATGGTGTGACTTAGGACAATGAGGACTGAACAGAACAGGTGTGCTTCATGCGGGCTGCTCAGAAGCCATTGTTAGCACTGGCCATGTTTTCTGACTTCTGCAAGTCAGCAAAAGATGAGGTGTCCATTTAGGTGCCTTTCATTGCCAGTCAGTGCAGAATGACTCTTTTTATTATCATGGACTGCAATCCGCTCTACTATTGCCTATGTTTAAGCCTGAATTTACCACAGAATAGGTGCAATTTAGCCTCAGTTGTCTGTCATTGCAGTAGCAGTGTTGGCTTCTGCCCAAGTCCAGGCATGTGAATATGTGCTGTTAATGGCCATCTTGCAGAGCCACAAGCTGCCGGCCGGAGCAGCCAGACCTGTGTTTCTAATGTTTGCCAATTCGATTCTGTCTCTACTAAACACTCACCTACGGTCAGACCATTTGACGCCAAGGTCACAGGCACAGGATGACCAGATTAACATGGATTAGCAGGAAGGTCTGTATTATTCCATGCAGAGGGGAGCGCGGTGTGTTTCACAAACACACACACACACAAATGCATGATTGCACACGCACACATGAGGATGTTCAATTCTCAAATATGTACACATGGGGGCTCTCATGCACTTTGATGTATAGAAAGAGCATAAAGCTATGATTAAGCCATAATAATTACAACATTTTGAATTTCATTCTTTTTATCGATATAAACATTTTTATGAAAAGTTTTGAGATATATTTTTTATGACGTGTGCATTTTTCTGAGATTACCTTTCATGAGTGTGTGATATATCTGTTATGTGAATGTAAAAGTCATCTGACCAATCAGAGCAGAGTAGGCTCTTAAAGAAGAGAGGTTTGTAGTAGGGTTGGGCCGATAGACGATGGCCAATAGACAACACAATGCTGAGCCAACATCGCCGATCCTCCTCCCCGCCCCGGTCGCAAACCCGCAAAATACAAATACACACTTAGGCCCTGTTTACACTAATAGATCTGAGTATTAAAATGGTATTTAAGAACAAAAATGATCAACATCCACACCGTGTTTTACCTAGCATTTTTGAACAGCCCTCTGTCTGCAGAAAACACACATCACGTGACCACACACACAGCCACAGCCACACACTCCTCTGAGCTCCAGAGAGTAGTGCACATCGGACAGTTTATCAAGGATGTACTGCTGGATCGTGTCTCACTATAGTTGTTAAACATGATATTTAATTAATCTTGTCTCTAACGACTCTTCTGTTTATTTAATCTATCAGGTAATGTGTCACAGCATCAGTACACTGCTTCAATTTTGCTTTCACACTTGTACTTAGTCATTTTAGTGAAAACCTTAGATACTGTTGGTTGTGCACCTTTTTTACTGACCAACCTCCCGTGGAATAAGCGAGTGACAGGTGGTAATTTGTGTGCAACTTATCTTTATTTATTTATGATTTGTTTATGGGTAAAACAAAGACCATGCGGGTCAGGTAGTTGAAACGGTAGGCTACAAATAATTATTTCTTTATGAATTAATTAATTATTCATAAATAATTAATTCAATTTCCCCTATGACGACAATGCCATCATCCATTGCGATGTTTCACGTTAGACATTGTACGATGCCAAATTGGTCAACATCGCCGAACCGAAACAATTAAAATAGCAAAACAGGGCACTTTAATTAAACACTCCTAAAGTTTTTTTTTATTTTTTATTTTTTTTGCATTATGCCAGTTTACACAAACTCTGAGCTGTATTTTGCTGGGAAAATCACACCAAACTTGTTTATTTCTGGTTTAAATTGATGTTCATTTGTAAAATTCTGCAGCTCATTTAGGGATAGTGATCAGTTACTTTATGGCCTCCAATCTGTTGGAGTGGGATTCACTTTGAAGCAATTTTAACACAGTTACTGCTAGTAAATTTTAAACATTATAACTCAATTTTCTGAATGTATGGATGCAAATGTTTGCTTTATATATAGAAAACAAAATATTTTGCCTTTAAAACCTTCTATACAGACAGTATTTCAGGAATAATCATATCAGTGCACTGGTCTTTTTTATATTCCTGATTAATATCCCCCATCGGACCAGCTCTTCCTCTGGCCCATTGGAAGATTAAGGGCAAACAGAGTGTAGACTAGACTGTACCACCTGCATTATGCCTTTAGAAAAAGGGGGTGGACTCGGAGTTAGAGCTGGAGCAGTGTAAGTGCAGATGCTGCGGATGGGTTTATTTTGGTCTGTTGTTGTGGTTGAGCGGCTGCACACCGCAGCAGGTGAGCTTGTGCCATAGCATGTTTCCGCATGCATGAAGGCAATACGGAATGAGTGTTCGAGGAAAGTTGACCTGGCTAAGGAGCAGTTGGATGTAGCTGTCCTTCCCGAACTATGGCTTTTGCCTGCTGTGTTCCTGTCAGATCGAGAGGTATGTCATTATGTGCATTACTTAACAGAGCGTCCAATCAGATAATGATGTTGCGTGTGTCTTCCTGTGGTTTATATTGCTATTCATTTTCCTATCGTGAATAATCTTCAGATGAGGATCATGGCTGTTTTGAAATTGGGACTCTATAAAATGACTGATATACTGTATAACTGCATCTTCTTTTCAGGTTTCCCCCTGTAATACATGGCAAAAATGGCATGGGTTATTTGTTCATTGAAGTTGACATGCTATTTTTGAAGTAGAAAGACTAAAGTTGTATTTATTTCAGACTCCAAAAAAAAAACATTATAAATTAGAACAATCATTTTTTACATTGTACGTAATCCATGCGCTGCTCTTGTTTTCCCCTATCTGAGGTTGTCTTTAGCAGCTTAGCCTGCCATAGTGATGATGATGTATCTGTCACAGAGTGTCTGTCCATGTTTGGTCTGACGTGTTTGAGCATGCAGTTTTTCACACTGTAAAGTGATGTGTTGTTGCATGCTGAATTACAGCGTTGGCCATCTTGATTGATTGTTGTCTCTTTTTTGTGTGTGATGTCCTGCAGAAGTATATTATTCTTAGTTTGAGTATTAAAATGACATTTTGTGAAAAAAACATTGCAGTATATCAGAGATTCATAACTATTCTATTGAAGTCCTGTTTTCATTGGCAAATTATGTAGTATTGTTTTAAAACATAGTTCTTATAACTATTAACGTCTTGTTTATTAAATGGTTCAGTGTAATCAGACTGTGCATCACAAACAGTGCTTAATTTGAGCCGGATCTTGTTCTGGAAAGTGTCAGATATTTGTGTTTTGCGTTCCGCTATTTATTTTAATGAGTCCAGCATTAACTTGTGCGTTGTAAATACCAATCCCTCTCATTGGTTGGTGATTATTGTTTTGAAAATAAATAATGGCATAGGGGCCTACCAAAATAATATTTGCATTTTAAAATGGCAAAGAGGCAGTCAAGCATATTTTCATTTTTAAAACCACAAGTAAATCTGATAATGACCTTGATCAAAAGAGATCTCAAGAAGATGAAATTGTGCAAATGGATCAGGATAGCGGGAGACAGAAGCAAAACTATCTTAGGTCAGCCAGAAAACATGACAGAAGAGGCAAGTGTGGGCTTTTCTTGAAGATTAGACTGAGTGAGTCATTCTATTCAATTCATGTTTATTTCTATAGCGCTTTTACTATGTCGACTGAGTCAAAGCCGCTTAACATAGAAGTTCTAGTAATGTCCAGATTTAATTATTCATTTAATTAGTCATCAGTTATTATTTTTGACTTGGTACTTAATAGTGAAATGAACTGAATAGCCATTGTTAATATGTTTTATGTTTGTAGTTACATGATTTTATTAACCATGACTGACCTATAACATTATATAGCACAAAATATTAAAAGATCGCTTTTGCGCCATCACCGTTAATTGACATCATGTTCTGGGAAAACTGAAATTGTATGGTGGACATCGGTCACAATAACTTTTATTTCCTAGTTTTGTTCCGGGTATTATTTACTTACAAATTAAGCACTGATTACATATATATATTTAAAACATAAGATATATGTGACATTTTCACCCTTATACATTTATTTTTGGGGCATTCTTGCAGAAACAACTTCTTATCATACATGCCGAAGCATGCTAATAGGACTTTTAATTTGCCATTAACCTGGGTTAAGCGCTTCCGGCGAATTGAATGCCAATGCAAAATCTGGTGCGTTTAAGGTCTGAATCAGCGATCTCCACTAGCTGAGTGATATCCGATTTAAAGTGGGTCTTAGATTGTACAAGAAGCACTGCATTAAATTACATTTCCCCCGCCTTATTCTTATAATATGAGCATTTATTTTACCCCAGTATATTCAATGGAGCTTCTGCGTAAGCCTGCCGATTCTGACGGGCGCGTGCGAGTAAACAGCTTTTTGTCTCGTTTTACGCTTGAGCAACTAAATAAATTCTAAAGTTTATTTAACTGAATGTATTTTAATGACATTACAAAATCGATGCTGTATAAGGAACCGTATAAAATGGGAAAAAGTTCACAATAACAGCTCACTGGAAGTGTATCAGCATGGGAACAGCACTAGCTCGGCATATACCCTATTAGCTTCTTATTTTATTAAATCTCTATCGGTTTTATCAATTTTCTCTTAAATCCATAGGAAATATTTGAATTTTAAGAAGAAATGTGGGCGAGGCAGTGGCGCAGTAGGTAGTGCTGTCGCCTCACAGCAAGAAGGTCGCTGGGTTGCTGGTTCGAACCTCGGCTCAGTTGGCGTTTCTGTGTGGAGTTTGCATGTTATCCCTGCCTTTGCGTGGGTTTCCTCCGGGTGCTCCGGTTTCCCCCACAGTCCAAAGACATGCGGTACAGGTGAATTGGGTAGGCTAAATGGTCCGTAGTGTATGAGTGTGTGTGTGTGCATGTGTGTGTGGATGTTTCCCAGAGATGGGTTGCGGCTGGAAGGGCATCCGCTGCGTAAAAACTTGCTGGATAAGTTGGCGGTTCATTCCGCTGTGGCGACCCCGGATTAATAAAAGGACTAAGCCGACAAGAAAACTGAATAAAGAAATGTCACTTTTGTTAAAGAATAAGTTGTAATTAACTTGGCAGAAACTGGTGTCCATACATTGTACACATAAGGGAAAAAATATGCTCAATTAAAAGAACATGCTCAGTGATAAAACAGCTATTGCAATATACATCACAGCCATGTATATTACAATATACATCACATCCACATTTGTTTCAGACCATCATGGTGTTATTTTTGCAATGAGACACTTTAAAGGATCCCCATGCTGTAGCAGTTTATGCACAGCAAACAATGGTATAAAAAAATCTATTGAATGGTGTCAAAAAAGTAAGTTATATGGACGCCATTTGTGGTGCTTTTAAATGCTCAGTACGAATTATGAAATTCATGCAAAATAAATGTGAAGAATCTTTATTAAAGTACATTTAAAACATAGTGAGAGAATTTAAATTTGGGGGAACTGTCCCTTTAAGTAAATCTGAATTATTAAACTCCAACACACTTTATTAAAGCGGTTGTGTGTATGTGTGTGAGAGAGGGAAAACAGACAGTGCTGCCCTACATCTAAACTCAACAGCCTATCTGATCTGCTTATCCTCTGTCTGAAATCTGTTTATTGCTCTCCTCTCTTATTTGCAGAGAAAAAGCAGCGGAGTGAAATGGTGGTGCTAAAACAGGAATCAGATTTATAAGTAGCTTTCAAAAAATCCATCCATACCCAATATCACATTGTAATGTTTTGGCTGTTGTGCAATGAGTTTGTGTTGTGAAGTGGCAGTGTATGTGTGTGCATTGGTCAGCACTACAGGCAGCGGTCAGTCTTCATGCTTCAGTGGATCTGCTATGGCTCATTTGTAAAGGTCTAGAAGTCAAGTCTCAACAGGGCTCCTCATTCTTCACCCTCTGGCCAGCAGCATTGTCCTCAGATCAGGCTTATCTTATCACAGACCCCCTTTAAACACACACTGGTGATAAGATTTCAGAATCAACTGATGAATTTGACGTAATGCACATTTACGGTATGAAGGATCGTGTTAATTACTCATTTGAGGCTCTTTTTTATTAATGATGTTTGTTTTCTGCAATGAAACAAAAATTAGAATTACAAAAATTAAAAAAGTTAGAAGATATTGCAACATTTCTTTAGAAATTCTCATTGTTTGTTTGTCATGATTCTGATTTCTCAGAATTTATACAGAAATTTAAAAGTATGAATTTTGAGAAATTCAGACTTTTTAGTAAAAAGTGAGATATAAACTCTTTTGATATTAAAAAAAAATCATAATTGCAAGATATAAATCAGAATCAGAGGGGGAAACAAAATTGAAAATGAATTTTTTTCCAGATGCATTTATGTTGTGCTAATGATTGTGACCCTGGGGCACAGGTATATTTTGGCAGTAGCCAAAAAAAAAAAAAAAAACTGGTATGGCTAAAAAAAATAAATGCTTTCTATTTATAATAATAATAATAATAATAATAATAATATATATATATATATATATATATATATATATATATATATATATATATATATACACAGTTGAAGTCATAAATATTAGCCCCCCCCCTGAATTATTAGCGCTCCTGTTTATTTTTTTCACCAATTTCTGTTAAATGGAGGTAATATTGTTTCAGCACATTTCTTTCAGCATATTAGTTTTAAAAACTTATTTCTAATAACTGATTTATTTTATCTTTGACAAGATGACAGTAAATAATATTTTACTTGATATTTTTCAAGACACTTCTATACAGCTTAAAGTGACATTTAAAGGCTTGACTAGGTTAATAAGGTGAACTAGGCAGGTTAGGGTAATTAGGCAAGTTTGTTCTGTAGATTATTGAAAAAAAAAATTGCTTAAAGGGGCTAATAATTTTGTCCCAAAAATGTTTTTTAAAGAATTAATAAGTGCTTTTATTCTAGCCGAAATAAAACAAATAAGACTTTGTCCAGAAGAAAAAATATTATCAGACATACTGTGAAAATTTCCTTGCTCTGTTAAAAATAATTTGGGAAATATTTAAAAAAATAAAATAAAATCAAAAGGGGCTAATAATTCTGACTTCAACTGTAATATGTTATAAATATTTTGTATA
This sequence comes from Danio rerio, assembly GCF_052040795.2. Classification (NCBI taxonomy): domain Eukaryota; kingdom Metazoa; phylum Chordata; class Actinopteri; order Cypriniformes; family Danionidae; genus Danio; species Danio rerio. The sequence goes on from NC_141031.1 coordinate 32,840,968, forward strand.
TTTTTTACCATAAATACAACAAAACTGCAAAAAATGCACTGCTAAGAACTTAATTTGGCCACTTTGAAGAAGATTTTTTCAGTATTTAATTTGTTTTATTTAACAGAATCTAGATTTTCAAATAGTTGTGTCTTGGCCAAATATTGACATATCCAAACAAAGTACACATCAATGGAAAATATATTTCATTTAATGCAAAATGCATAAATCTCAATTACCAAACATGTACACTTAATACCAAATTTGGACACTTATGACTGGTTTTGTCATGCAGATTTAAAGAGCCCATGTTATGGGTTTTTAAAAATAGGCTTCCATGCACTGTGTAACACAGGTTTAAGTGAATGAAAACATCCAGCTGAGGTTTACATCTGAAAGTGCACCTTGTTTTAAAATATCAATTTTTTAAATAAAAGATTAGACTCGAAGTCGTTGAAATGATTCGGCATTTGTCCGGATCTTTTCCTGATTATATTGACACCGACACAAACCAATAACAAATATGTAGTGCCAGATCTGGTAAAACATGAACGTGCCTTTCCCTTCAAACGCTGGCAGAGTGCGGGTGTGTGTGGGACTGGTCATGTCTGAAGATGAGAGAACATTAATAAGTGAACATTCTGGTGATTATTGCAATAATCTACCCTGCAATGGGGGATTTGTTGGCTGTTTGTTAAAGGATCAGAAAAGACTATTGATGTATGGCACTTTGTCAGAGCTTGATAGGAACTTTATCAGTATACAGTTCATGGATCAGTTTCTTCCTCCATGTAAGCGCGATTAAAATGGTTGCCTCCTTGTTTTCTCTAGCTTCCAAAATATGTATTTAATTGTGTTTTGTTACTTGTAATCGCTCCACGCAGCGTGAACTGTATCTTGTTAACTCTTTATACACAGATATTGCCACTTTTTTTACCATTTTAAATGTGTTTGTGAGCTTGCGATTTGCTGTTTGTCATTGCTATGGCCAATGTCAACTGTTCCTACACAGGTTTGGCCGTCAAGTTGCCACTTTGTGGAATAATACTGAATGTGTGTCATTGTGATAATTAGTTAAAAATAAATGCATATTATGGAGTGACAGTTGGCGTTTCTGTGTGGAGTGTGCATGTTCTCCTCTATTTGCGAAAAGAAAATGAATGAATGAATAAATGCATATTATAAGACAATAAAAGTGTTTTTTGACTTGACATGCATATCAGTCTGTTGTTGGAGACCCTCAAAAACAAAATATGACCTTTTATAATGCAAAATAGGGGTTCTTTAAATGTATTTTCCTATGACAAAAATGTATGGGAAAAATGTGATAAATTCAGCATTCTTCATTTAAAGGAAAGACGAAAAGATTATTACCACTAAATTCATAAAAACAATTACTAATTTATATATTACATTTACACGTGTCTTAATATCAGCAAGTACTTATAATTTTCCAGGTCACACAAGGTTCAAGTGATGCAAAGATTGAGATCCCCTGCTGTAAAGGGAAGGATAGTGCTGCTCAAAGCTGCCCGAATATATCGATATACGTAGTCCACAGAGTTGTTAGTGCAGTGTAGTGTCAGTGGGTATTAAGCGCTCATGCAGAGGGACCAGCTGTGAGTCTCCCAGCCCCCATCACAGACACAGACACACTCAATGTCCAACAGTCTCCAGTTAGACAAAACAATGCAGCTTATCATTCATCAGTTAGTGCATGAGGGTTTCTCATATTTCTGGTTAAATGCTTTTAATATTAAGTCTACCAATAGATCAATCCATTATTTGATCTTCTGCAGCAAGATCTCAGCAGTGTCTTTCTCTGAGCTCTGTTGGGCAAGGTTGACCTAGATTCAGCCATGCTAGCGCTCTGACTGCTAATGACTAGAGCATCTGTATTAATAAAAGAAGAACTGCAACTGATCATTTGTGTAGCGTCAAAATATCCTTTGTTTGAATATCTGTGATTAAGCTCATATTTGGATAAAAAAAATGCCTATACTGTTTGGCATTAAGGTATGTAAATGTTCTTTAAATTTGCAAGTGTACCTGTAGGCTGTAGTCTGGCATCTTTTATAGCTTGCTGTTTTTGAGAGATTCTCAATATATTGGCAGCCATATTGCAACATAGGCTCATTCTGAAAACGTAGCCCTATATGCATTTCTGGAGATCGCAAATTATGTAGCCAGAAGTACGCATGGCTGCATTTCATCTTTAAAACGAACATCAGCTGACCGTTTACCTCCGTATGGATGGATTTCTTGCAGTTACTGGTTTGTTCAGTTAGCTCTCCATGTTTGTTGGCGGACTTGAGACAGAGAGTTGATGGGTTTAAGTCTGGCAAAGACTGGTTCCAGAAAGCGGGTAAGAAGCCAAAAAATAAAATAAGTAAATAACGGTGCGAATGTGGTAAAATCGGAAAACATGGTAAAAATCAGGCCAGGGCCTTTCTTGTTCTGGATTGCTTTTGACAACTGTTGGTTGGGTTTAGAGAAATGGGTGGGCGAGTCAAATCGATGCTTTTGAAAGCACTATTGGTTGGGTTTAGGGAAGGAGAAGGATGGGTTGGTCGATCAGTCAGTCAGTTAACAGTGGTCTCTGATGGATTTACGTGAGAACAGCACGCACAAATGGCACTCGCAAGAGAAATTCGAGATCTGGAAAAAAGCGTACACAGCTGCCTCTGGTGGATTCTCAAAAACAAAACCTAAAAAAAATGTAGCTCCTTGGACGTATTTGTTGCTCTCCAGAAATATATATAGTTATAGTTATTAAAACTATCATTTTTAGAAATTTGTTAAAAATCTTCTCTCCGTTAAACAGAAATTGGGGAAAAAATTAAACGGGAGCTATTAAAATACAAATTTATGGAAATTAAGATGTATGCATTATCTAACAGCTGAACAAATAAGCTTTCCATTGATGTATATGATTAATTGTTTATTAGGATAAGACATTGTTTGACCAAGATATGACTATTTGAAAATATTGAATCTGATCATTTAAAAAAATAATAAATCTATTTAGAAAATTGCTTTTAAAGTTGTTCAGATTAAGTTCAATGCACATTACTTATCAAAAATAAAAAAAAGATTGTATCAATATACTTTTTTAGAAATTGAACATGTTCTTTAACAGCCACATGGTGGCTCAGTGGTCAGCAGAAGGTCTTTGGTTTGGGTCCCGGCTGGGTCAGTTGGCATTTCTGTGTGGGGTTTGCATGTTCTCCCTGTGTTCGAGTGGGTTTCCTCTGGGTGCTCCGGTTTCCCCCACAGTCTAAAGACATGCGCTATAGGTAAATTGAATAAACTAAATTGGCTGGATAGTATGTGTGGCATGTGAGAGTGTGAGGGTTTTCCAGTACTGTATTGCAGCTAGAAGGACATCCATTGTGCATAACATATGCTGGATAAGTTGGCGGTTCATTTTGCTGTGTGAACCCCTGATAAATAAATAGACTAAGCCAAAGGAAAATTAATGAATGAATGATTGTTCTTTAACATGTAACATGTTTTGAACATGTAATTAATATTAATATTCGGATGTTTTTTTGCATAAAAGATAAATACATAATTTTAAATCAAATAATATATTTAGGCAAAAAAATACCCCGGCAACATAAGACTTTTTGTGCTCCAAGATCACAAAATGGAGCCAATTGATCACGGGACCTCACTTAGATTCAGAAGTATTTTGTTTCTTTAATATGATTTGTTGTTTTAAAAAATCCTATTTATAGTTTCTCTGATAGATCATAAACAAATCTGTACTGTCAGCCAGATATTCCATTGTATGATTCACTAAATTAGGAGACAAATAAACCATTATCAGTTTATCATTATTAACCAAATCTCACAAACCATTAGTATTTTACCATAAAAAAATGTAAGGACCAGGGTTATAGAAGTTAAATGTTTGAGGCAATGTGCACAGAAAAATGTTTTAGTGTGGAATCCTTCATATTAGTATCCTTTAGTATGGAATTGTGATGTTTTGTAAACAGCATTGTGGTTGTATATTCTATACTTGTATAAAAAAAGTGCATATTTTGGTGTTTCATTATTTTAATTAGATTTTTTTTCTCACCGTATTGCCCTTCTGTACTCCTAATTAGGGATTTGTCAGTACTTTTCTTTGCCTTGCTGCTGGCAGAGTCCTGACTCACATTGCTGACTGTGCACCTGCTGGAGACAGAAAGAAGTAGAGAGAGAGGGAGAGGGAGAGAGAGAGAGTAGCTCTTCAAGTCTTGCTGTAGTGCGAGCAGAATCCTTCAGTCCTTCATTCTGTATGACCAGTCTAGGGGGAGATGGGAAACTCTCAGAGGAAGATACCTGGCTGTGGCTTAAAAAAGAGGAGGAGGACAAAGAGAGGTAGTAAAAACACAGGCCAGAGAGGAGGAACAACAGGTAAGACGGCTGGATTTTAGACAAGAGAGTGATCTTGGTTTCCTGCAGAGGTGAATGCAGGTGTTCAGGATTGCGAATATAAAACATATCCATCGCTTTAACCTTTCAACTTGTTTAGCTTGCAATCTGGTGCAATTATACTGCAGTGTACCAAGCATTGACCTCTTTACATTAATTGAACTCTCCTCTCAGAATCAGCTGCAATCTCAGTGCACTGAATATTGAGACCTAATACTTTTGTGATTGAATTTTTATGTATATGCATGAAAAATAGTGTTCTTCATATGCACAAGTAGAAACAAGCTTTGGACTATTGTATTACATCATGCTATGTGCAACTTTAGAATGTTACAAAGCACGATTCCTCTGATTTAAAGTCACTTGCAATAGAATGACGTGTCCAGGATTGCATTGGGAATGGTTAGAGTGGAGGTCATGTATGTTGTGCCGCATGAAGATCAGTGATAGTGCAGGGCAGGAGCAATTGAATAGCAGAGGTGCTGAGTAATAGAGTCTTTTCACCGCATTCACACATCATTACAGCACTCGTCCTAATGGAGGAGCGGTAAAAGGGTGGGCTTAGATCGAAACTTCTGTTAAACAGCAGATAAGTAATGGGAGATTGTTTTATGCAAAATCTGAAGCTGAATGCTTCCCTCCTTGTGATACAGTAGACAAAATAAGTGTGCCAAATAAGAAGTGTTCATCATATTTGTAAATCAGTAGATGTAAAGTACTTAGATGATATTAAGTACTTCTGGTGTGATTCTGAAGTGTGATAAGTTTACTATCCTATAAGACCACAGGAGAGCATTTGTGAGTGATAATAAAGCTATGTAACTGACACTGGTAGGTCAGGCGTCAATAACAACGTGTCAAATGTAGTTTGTCCAAATATTATTTAGATTAACTATCTAGAATGTGGAGTAAGTTCATATTTAGTACCTTTTCAGACATGCCATGCAATTTCAGACATGAAAAGTGTTCAATATATGCTCATTCTGAAAACGTAGCCCTATATACATTTCTGGAGATTGCGAATTAAGTAGCCAGAGGAACGTACAGCATGGCTGCATTTTGTCTTGAAAATGATCTTTACGGGGCAGTTTGAGGCCTTTCATTTTTGCGCTTACCAGACTTGAGACGCAGAGAGGAGTTGACGACGACAACGGGGTTACATACTGTCAAAAAACGGTTCCAGAAAGCAGGTAGGACAAAAACAGAAGCCAAAAAATAAAACAAAGAAGTAAATAACAGAGCGAGAACGTAGTAAAATCTGAAGACGTGGTAAAAATCAAAGGAGGGCTTTTTTTCTGGATTTCTTTTTTTGTCATGGTTGGGTTTAAGGAAGTGGGTGGGCGGGTCAATCTGTGCTTTTGAAAACACTATTAGTTGGGTTAAGGGAAAGGAGGAGGGTGGGTCAGTCGATGGGTCAGTCAGTCAACAGCAGTCTCTGGTGGATTTACACAAGAACAGCAGGTGTGAATGGTACTTTCGAAAGAAATTTGAGGTCTCAAAAAGCTTACACATCAGCCACTGGTGGATTCACAAAAACAAAAACTGCAAAAAAGCTTATCCTCTGGGATGTATTTGGCGCTCTCCAGAAATGTATATAGCAGTACGTTTTCAGAATGAGCCTGGGTTAGGGTAAACTCTTCCTGTCCACCATCTTGGATTTGTTATTTCTTTTTCAATAAAGATGTTGCAGTTCATTCTGGGATTGTCTTTGTAAGTAAAAAAAAATTGTAATGGCTTTCCTAAAAACCTGTCTTAAAGTTTAAAAAGTGGTTATATGTTATATGTGTGTTATAAGTGTGTCAATTTTATTAATAGTCCATGCTTTCTACTCAGTAGAGTATATTGTTAGAATTATATATATATATATATATATTAGAAATCTAGCTTTACTAATTGTTTCATGCTTTCATTGATTACACAGATAAAGGGAAACAGTTTGTGTGTTTTATCTTAAGCAAACTGATTTGGTGTGCTTATATCTGGTTTACTGATACTCTAGTTTCATCAAGACACTAAAGTCAGGGGATTTCCCATAATGCTCACAGAACCGACAAAGAAAACCCCAGGAAAATTTAATAAGGTGCTTAAACAACTGAAAAGTGTTCCAAAACTGGCTCAGTCCAGAGACGAAATATTACTATAGACATGCTATCAATGGGAGCCTCTTCATTTCGACTGAAGCGTGAATGCTCTTAATCCAGATTTACATTCCTCACACTGGCTCAGGTCTGAATCCATCAGCAATATGTCCATCAGATGCCTTGATGAGACAAGTGGTTAAAGCTGCTCTAAAATATTTAGTATAACATGTCTTTATTACGTTAATTAAGGTTTTACAATAACTCAAATTATCCAATACCCCAAACATACCAGGCTTAGGAAAAAAATTATTTAATTAATTGTTATTGAATTAAAACTAAAAATAATAATAATCATTAAAAGAAACAGAAAAAATAAATATAAAAAATTCTTATTAATCACCAATTAACATCCCACAACTTTAGACTTCCAAAGCTTCTCTCCATTATTCACAAAGTTCAGAAACATCTCCCAAATATCACAAAATTCAGAGGATTGTTTTCTTATTGTGTGTGTGAGCTTCTCAAGAGCCAAACATGTTTTTAGGTTTCTCAACCAAAGTCAAATGGAGGGGTGATTAACTTTGACTGACATTTCAGTCTCTCTGTTTTCCACAGCCGGCTGATTGAAATAATTTATGAATTTATGAATTGTGAAGTTACCTCATTTTATTTAATTGTGTATTGATCAGTTGAATTATTGTTACACTGCATGCCATTTTAGTGTCTGCCTTCTGTAAATTCTGGTAAAATATAAGATGAACTTACAATGTAAAACTCAACAGTCAACTTTATCAAGTGACAGGAGTGTAGTTAACTCAGAATTGACTGAAAGTTAATTCTACTCATTTGAAAAGAGTTTTGAACTCAGCGTTGAAGGTAATGAATGAATTAAATGCATCATTACTTCAACTTAAATGGAGTAAGTTTACAGTACTCATATAGATTATTTTTGAACTCAAATGGTTTGTAGAATCGGTTTCCTCAAAAGGTCTGAGTTGCCTTAACTTGTTGGGTTTTACAGTGCTCAGTTGGTTTGAGTTCTTTTCATTTATTGGGTTTTACTGTGCTCAAATTGCTTCGTTTACTCAAATGGATCAAGTTCACAGCCCTCATTAAGATTAGTTTTTAAACTTAAATTGCTTGTTGCAATCGGTTTCCTCAAATGGTTACCTAAATGGTAAATGGTTACCGGTTTTACAGCGTATACTTAAATGAAATCAGATGTTTGGAAAACTTTTTTTTTCTTTTATCCAAAAATGCATTGCAACTGTGTCTATACTTTTTCTATAAAATCTATACCTTTTTTGCCTTCAGTCGTTTCATTATTTGCAGCACGGTGGCTCAGTGGTTAGCACTGTTGCCTTACATCAAGAAGGTCACTTGTTTAAGTCCCAGCTGGACCAGTTGGCATTTCTGTGTGGAGTTTGCATGTTCTCCCTATGTTGGCATGGGTTTCCTGTGGGTGCTCAGTTTTCCCCCAAGGTTTAAAGAATTGGGTTAACGAAATTGGCCGTAGAGTAATGAGTGTGAGTATATGGGTGTATCCCAGTACAGGGTTGCGGCTGAAAGAGCATCCGCTTCCTAAAACATGCCGGAATAGTTGGTGGCTCATTCCGCTGTGGTGACCATGGTTAAAAAAGGGACTAAGCTGAAGGAGAACGAATAAATGAATGAATGTCACATTATTCGTCAGTACAGATTATCTTTAAACATGAAAATACATCTATCAGTGTAAAACGTAGATATCAGGTTTGCATTGCTGAGTGAAACCACTCAAAACATTGAATGGATCTCTGATTGTGGTCAGAGCTAATGTTATAGAAAGGCCTTTATAGAAACCTACTTATATTCTTTTACCAGATGTGTGTGCATGTGTGTGTGTGATACTTTTCTTTCAGTCAAACTAAGACTGTTATTGTCATGGTTTACATCACAGTTAATAAGCGCTAAAATGTTTTCTTTCTCTGTCTGAAATATGAGACCCCTTTTGGGCATCCTCTCAAAATTGAAAAGAAAAAAAAAAACATATTCTCAGAGCTTGAATGTCATTTCTGTTTTGTGTTACACTTCAGAGTAAATATGTCCTATGGCTTTTGTTCCATTCACATACAACAAAGGGTCTGTAGTCACAAACTGCAGTGTTTTTGTAAGTGTCCATCATGATCGGCTCACTGTGGTCTTCTGAGGTTACGTTTACACTAGTTTTTTTTTTTTTCGATTTAACGCACATCTTTTGCTGCATTTATGCTTGGCATCCACATTATTCAAGAGTTTTTGACCCTCAAAAAAGGACACTTTTGGAAAGACTGTAGACCCTGTTTGAAGACTCTGGCGTTGCGTTTTAAGCATAGAAGAAGCAAATGCTAAATTTTAAGATAAGAGGCCTACATTCACTTTGGATTTGGATTATTGTGGGCTCTTTGCTGATTTGTCAAGACCTGATGATATGGCCATTACATTGGGTTTTGTTTATTTTTGTGCATTTTAATTCACTTCAAGAAAATCCTGTATGTTGTCCTTTTTTAGAAAAACACAAAAAGTATACTAATTACAGTTTAGAGTGATGTCTTTTATGTATATGACTGAATCAAAGAGTATTTTAACTTGATTTAATTATATGATAAGAAAAAATACGAACCAAAAATACAAACGTAATATAAAAACAAAGATATTCTCCATGTAACAGTTGGTTGATAAAATATCATGAAAACAATTGCATTTGTTCTGAATGAGAGATGTTTGATTAGTTGAATTTAAAAGGCACCTATTTTATCCCTTTTTCAAGATTTAAGTTGTCTTTTGTGTCTCTAGAATGTGTCTGTGAAGGTTCTGCTCAAAACACTCATCAGATTATTTATTATACTTTTCAGAATATTAGAATTTTCTACTCTAAACACATTGTAGCTGCTTTTTTGGGCTTTTTATCATTTGTATGTGTTTTTAAAACCTAGAGTTGTATAATGATTTTAAAAACATTCAGGCTTAGGAAATTGAACCATTTGTGACCTTAACTAAGATTCATTTTATTGAATTATTTTATTTTTTATCATTCAATTACTCTACTTGAATACTGTTAGACTCGGGAAATGATAACACACTTTATTTTTGTTGTATCTTCTTCTTGATTGTATTTATAGATTGTTATGCATGAAAATACAACACATGCATTTACAGAAATGCACTGCAAATAGCAAAGACTACAATGAAAATGTGTTGGTGAACCCCAAGAAGTTTACAGATTGTTTATTAGATTGTATGGAGATGCAAATAGTAAACATCTGTTCATCAATCTTTAAATAAACACGTGCATAAAAAACTCATGTAAATACAGAATCGCACTGCAAATAGTACAGACCACAACGAAAACATGTCAGGGGAATGTATAGATTGTTCATTAGATTTTATGGAGATTCACTCCCACTGCAGAATCATCCCAATAGATCTAACAACATCAATTCTTTCCAAATAGAGATATGAAGCCATCTGGTGAAATTGTATTCATATCGCAATATATATCGCAAAATAAAAATATATTGCAATGCTAGATTTTTCTAATATCGTGCAGCCCTAATTAGCTCTTCTTGTGTGTACTGCCTCTTCTTGTTGAATCGCTGAATGTCTCCTCAATTTAGTCGCTTTGGATAAAATCGTATGCTAAATGACTGAATGTAAATATTTTTTGTTTGATTTTAGATTTCTATTCATAATAAATTTGTATTAGAATTTGAAAGCTGCTTCATGCCTCTGATGTGTGTTTTTAGCTCATGTGGTTTGATTTGAGATCTTTTCTTGTCCATTTTGGACAAGGATCACTTTCATTTTAAAATGCTGTGTTAAAACAAAACACGCAGAAGTGTAAACGTGGCCTTAGACAGGAAATGCGTTTGTGGTTTTATTGTGCTGATGGCGGGCTGATAAGGATCTGCTAATTGGTTGTAAATGAGATATGAAGGGTTGCTTGGATACAGATGACTCTGGGTAGTTGAAGGGAACCGGTGCACGTTGAATACTGATGGGCAGATGCTCCTTTATAGAGGAGATGAGCAAACAGGAAGCTGAGGAAAAGAGAGAGAGAGATAGAGAAAACACTGATGAAGCTGTCTTTCACCTTCCTCTACCTATAATGTGATTTGTTGTCCTGTAATTTATGATATTGAGTACTGAGAATTAATATGGAAACATGCACTACCATTCGAAAGTTTGGGACCGGTAAGATTTGTTGTGTTTTTTTCTTTTTTGCTCATTTAAGCGTGCATTTATTTAGTCAAAACTACGGGAGAAACATTATTGTGAAATACTGTTGCAATCATTTTATTCTAATGTCACTAACTATTATAACTATCAAAGTTTAAAAGGTTTGAGTTAGGGATGTACAAAATATGGTTTCAGCATCATTATCACAACGTGTGAATATGCCATAGTCAGAATCTGCAATTGTGATTATAATTAACCAGGAAAAGGTTTTACAGTAATAAAAATAAGCAAGTTTCACCCTACTAAAGTGATCAAATTTATTTTTAAGACATGTGACTATAAGATTTCAAGCTAATTTAAACTATTTGGCCAATTAACAAAGATTCTTTGTATTTTTTTATTGCAATGAAGACTATACAAGGTTGTTTTACATTTGATGACATTGTTATTTTAAAATGTAACTCAATGCTGTTGGAATATTCAGAAAACCATGAAGACCATTTCATCTGTATCTTTGTTTGTTGTATTTGTATATGCTTGCCATTTGTTTATTATGCATTATAAACACACTTCTTACTAAATTTACACAATGTTAAACTGATTTGTTTTCTTTATAGAGTTATAGAGTAAAATCATCTTATGAAATTACATTAATATCACAACATATATTGCAGAAAGGCTAATAATAGCAATGCCAGTTTTTTTCCAATATTGTGCAGCCCTATTTGAGTTTATTTTTAAGAGTTAGTATGTTTTTTCCATTTCTATTTTTAGTTTTGTCATTTAGTTTTCTACTCTGTTTAGTTTGAATAAATTTTGTGTTGCTTATATAACCAGTGTTTTGACCTATTTAAAAATGCTAAAAAATTCTGAAACTTTTACTAACATTAAAAGGAAAAGAAAAAATATATATAATTATACTCATAATACTAATTAATATTTATACTACTACTACTGAAGATAATATTAATGCTCTTATTATAGTTTTATTATTTTTGATTTATTCTTTTTAGTTCATTAAGTTAAATAAGAACTTTGCTTACATACTAGCTGAGAAACAGTAATAGATGTATAAATTAATTTAACATTAATCTTTTTTCAAGTAACAAATATGCATTACATTATTAGTTTTTAGTTAAATGTGATATTCTTGTCTGAAATATTATTTTCAGGCAGGAATGTTTCAAGAGTCATTTTGTGTCGCATTAATCCTTCAGAATTTGCTGCTTAGGGAAAATGTTTGACTAATATTATTATTATAATTTTTTTTTGTTCATAGAATATTTTTGAGTTTATTTGGATTAAAAAAGTCATTTTAACCTCATAAATATGTCCGTTTTGATTGATGTGTCATTAATTTAATGCATCCTACTGTCAGTTTTGATTTATGCATCATTATTTAATGCATCCTTGCTGAAATGATTAATTTCTACATAAAAACATTTTTTTCAGTTGTAGTGTTCATCACAACAAATGATAAATAGCATCATTTTACAAAATTCATGGCATTTTGATAATGTCCAACATGACATTTGTTGCGCAATTATTTATTGCTTTTATTCTAATAGGAATCCTGATTTCATCCAAATTTCTGAGCTTGTCATTTTTTTCTGTCTTGTGTCCAGCGGTCTCGAATCTGGACATTGAGAGTAAACTGACGTCGCACTATCAGGCTCCATGGCATCAGCAACACAATCTGTTCCACACTTGCACACGGCCAGCGTGTCTGGAGGAGCTGCACCGACATGCCAAGCTCAACCTGCGGGCGCTGCACAGAGGTACTGATGGGTCTTCTGGCTCTCTTTGTGTGTCTCTCTGTCTGACTTTTTGTTTATAATTACATTCTTATTATTCTTATTATTCTTATTATTTTTTCAATTTCAATTTATTTCCATTATATATAAAAATAAAACACAACTATAAACAAATATTTCTATTATATTGCACCGTGTGTGTGTGTGGATGTTTCCCAGGTTGTGGCTGGAAAGTCATCTGCTGTGTGAAAAAATGTGCTGGATAAGTTAGGGGTTCATTCCACTTTGGCGACCCTGGATTATCAAAGAGACTAAGCCGAAAAGAATATGAATGCATTAATGAATGAATTATTGCACAGTAAAATATTTAATAATAACAAATAATATCCCCCATCATTAAACTATTCTTTTTATTAGTAATATTTATATTATTTAATCCAATTAAAATAAAACAAAGCTATGAACAAATAAGACTATAATATTGTTGCACACTGTAGTATTTCTAAATTTGAAATTATTTTTAAAATAATAATAATTGTTACTATTATTATTTTAGGTAACAACAATACATTGTCAAAAATGATGTTTAAGATCTCAAAAAGATGCTTATTCATATTTTTATCCAATTATAAAAATGAATCAACTATAAACAAATATTTGTATATTATTGCAGCATAAATTATTAATTAATAAAAAATTGTTTCACCACACATGAAACTATTATTATTCTTATTAATATTTTAGATTATTTAATTCATTTATAAATATAAAACAAAACCACAAACCAATATGTCTATAATATTATTGCACATTGTAGTATTTTAATATAAAAATCATTTATATAACAATTATAATAATATTAATTATTCTTAATATTATTAGTTCATTATTGTATTTTTCTATGTAACAATAAAATTTTAAATATGATATTTAAAATCTAAAAAAGATACTTATATTTTATTTTTCCAATTATAAAAATAAAAAGCTATAACTATTTTTCTACAATATTATTGCACTGTAAAGTATTTAATAAAGAAAAATCATTCAACCATTCATGAAGGTATCATTATATTATTAAATATTATTATATTATATCTTACTAATGTTTTATATTGTTTGATTATGTTTTAAAAATAAAAGAAAACTTCAAACAAATGTCTATAATGTTGTACGGTGTAACATTTAAAAAAGGATTAAAAGCATTTATGTAACAAAACTAATAATAATAATTATTATTATTTCATAATTATGTAACAACATATTTTTTTATTCTGTTAAATGCTAAACCTATTTTTTATTGCCAGAATTAAATATTTAAAATATATATATATACTTGTCAACAGCAATCTTTACTTGCATTGCATATATTGTTTATTAGATTTAATTTATCTGTGCTAAATATTAGATCATCTGTCTGTGTATGCTGGACTGGTGAAGGCTTTGAAGAATCAAAAACTCCACCTTAAAACGCCTTCAGAGCAGATGTTAGGAGAATGTGTTGGTTCATACTGCCACCTTGTGTTAGAATGATAAATTCTGACTTGGCATTGCCTCAAAGTTCATCATAGCATAATTTATACTCTACTTTTGAATCAATCTGACTTCCATTGAATTAAACATAAAACGTCACCAGAACATTGGTTGTAAGTTGTCAGCATATCCATCACAGGACTCTGTACATGAACTATTGAGTTAGTTTGTAGCTTGTAAACTAACTATAAATCCTACCACAATTAAGACTACTACAATTTGCTTATCCTCAGGTGCTTTTCTATTAGACTCAAATGATTTTTTATATTTAAAAAGCAGGCAGCCATTGACGTCCATATCAATAGTAAAGTAAAAATTCTGTTGAAGTCTATGGTTACTGTTTCCAACACTCTTCAAAATAAAGCTCCTGAGGATAAGCAAATGTTAATTTAGGGTTGGTCTGTGGCTCTAAGTGTGTATGTGTGTGTTTGCTTCACAGACCAGCAGCAGCGTCAGCGTTCAACCAGCAGAGAGCGCAGTCGGGTCACTATATCAATATCTGTGGCACCGCCAATGCCAACCTTCCCTTCAACTCACAAACTCAGACGGCGAGAGCAGAGAGGTCGACATTCACGCATGGTAAGACACACAAGAACATGTAGAGCAGCTCCAAAGGTCATATGCTTGTTGAGTCTGACATCACGTGTCTAAATCAGACTCACTTACAGCTTTAATACTACACTCAAACAATGATGTCTGCTGTTTGTTTAAACTATTTTTTTAAATGAGCTGAAACAACACAACTCTTGAGTTTTTTGGGGGTGACAACTTAAATATTAATGTTCAATCCACTTAAATTAAATGAGATACAACACAAATGGTTTTTGTGGAATGCAGCATTTTAGTGTATTTTTAGTGTGATCATAATGTTCATATCCATGCCTAATCTTAGATGGCCAGATGGTGGTTCACTTTAAAAAAATTTCTTTAATAAATCAATAAAATATTGGTTTCTGGGATGCAGCAAGTCCAGAGACTGTAGTGAGCATCACGATTTTGTCAAATATTGACTTTAAGGGTTAGTGCGCCCCAAAATAAAATATGTTGTTATTAATCACTCATCCTCATCTCATTCCAATCCTCTTATACCTTTGTTTATTGTCATTAAGATACTTTAGATCATATCCAAGAACTCCCTCATCCTAGACAGAAAGGGTTATGAGGCATTCCAAGTCTAGAAAAGGAACCAAAACATTGTCAAAGTTGTTTCAGTGGTTCAACTGTAATCAAATGAAGCTCTGAGAATACTTATGTGTGGCAAGACAAAACTGTAAATATGACTTTGTTTGTGTATATTTACTCTCCCATGTCAGGTCAGTGTGTGTTTACTATGCCAATGCAATGCGTGTGTGTGCTGCTGAATTTATTGGAAATATCTCATTTTCCTCATTGTAAACGTGCACTCTGTGGGAGAGTAAATATAGGCAAACAAAGTCAGAGTTTTGTTTTGCCACACAAAAGTGTTTGGAGCTTCGTATGATTCCAGTTGAACCACTGAAGTCACATGAAATGTTTGGATTTTGGTTCCTTTTCTGGACTGTAAATATCTCAAGAGTTCTGCTGTCTATAGAGGATGAGAGAGCTCTCAGATTTCATCTAAAATATTTTAATTTGTTACAAAGACGAATGGTCTCAGGAGATTGAACTGACATAAGGAAAAGCAGTAAATAACAGAATTTAAATTTTTGGGTGAACTAACTCTTAACTTTGTTATATGGCTAAACAGTGGTCATAAATGCCTATTCAAATTTAGTTTCTCAATTCAAACGAGTCGAAGCTATAACCTGGAAACTGTACTTGTCATGTTACTATTTAAAAATTGGTTTGACCCTCCACTGTTTATCCCAGAATTTATGTTGATTTAGAAGTGCCGTAGCTCTAAATGTAACTATCAATGCTTATAAGACTTTGGCCTAAGCTTGCACACTCTCTGTCCTGCCATGCACACCAGGAGAGGAGCGTTAGAGAGAGTGATGTGCAAACTATCCAGAGGAAGGTAAATTGTTTCTTTTTGCTGTCTTGTGGATGCCATCTGTGATACCATCCCATTATAAAATATGTTGATGTTTCATATGGTGTTTTTTTTAAGTGCCTGTGTTATGCTGTAATAGACGTTCCTTATTCTGTTGTGTTTAGGGGTCTCCTGTAATAGGCTTATATGCATACAAAGTAAAAAGAAAAAGTCCTAAGAAAGTGTTTTTTTCTTATATTCATTTTTTCTTATGAATATAACATCAAGTATAATTATGAAAAATTATATTAAACTAAATATTGGATGCCAAGTTTTTACATGTATATAAAATTCAGCGTCCAGTTTGTCCACATTGTTTATTTTCATCATTCCCTGCATTCATTGCTTGAAAAATATGAAGATTAAATAAAAATCAAATATTTCTATAATAGTTATTAGCAGATCTTCAGTCTGCTGCTATTTTTTTTACACTAAATTGTCAGTCCATTGTGAAAACTGCTTCTTTTACACTCAGTATGCTGGAAATTCTTTTTCAAAAAAAGCAAGTATCTGTTTTTTGAAACGTCATCATTTACTCCATAATAATGAACTTGCAAACATATTTCAGATACAGAGACCAGATAAAGACACAAATCATAAGAGTTGAGTTGCATGTCTTTTTGATATTTTCATTTTGCGTTTATTTAAAAGCTGACCAAGAAAATTAAGAAAAAGTTGGTTATTAGGTGTTAAAATTAAAAACAAATCTTACAGTATACTGGGTGAATAAGGAGGCTATGTATCATATGCTTTACATATTTTCAAGAGCTCACACTTAGCTGCTGATTGATTATAAAGCTTGTTTGGCATGCTGTCCTGGGAGAGAGCCCTGAGCTCATAAGATCCTCGAGCCCAGGGCTCGCTCCCGTTTGCAAGGCAAGAGGGGAGTTTGAGCTCAGGCAGATCTCGAGAACTCCCTTGTAGCTAATAAACAGATAGTGATTGCTCTTAAGAGATAGCTACTTACTATAAGCATGTCTATGGTGACAATTTGGATTAGTCAATTACCTAAAGTTGTATATTTTTGGATGGTGGGAGGAAACTGGGGAACCCGGGGGAAACCCACGTGTAAACTCCGCACAGAAACGTTGGCTGGCTTGTTAAGGACTAGAACCTAGTGAACTAGTGACGTTCTTGCTGTGAGGCAACAGTGCTAACCACTGGGCCACCGTGCCACCCATCTTGAAAAGGAGGAGGATTAGGGGTGGAAGGGCGATTCTTCAAAATGAAGATGGCTGTTATATGGAACTTAGGGTGTTTATAGTGGCCTAGGAATCTTCTGATTGGTGAATCATAAATTGAATAATGCGGGACCAGCCGCAAGCAATCATAAGCATGTGATCCTCTTGAAATTAGTTTATAGATAAACTTCACTTTATAAGACATACTTTCATAAGCATATGAATGAAATGGGCAGCAGCATTTAAGTTAAATGGCAATTATTCTGGGTATTTGATCGGTTTTGTTTCTGCAGGAGAGACCAGCCAAGGATTCTGAATTCAAACCTGTCCTCAGAAAGGTAAATTAAATCACTGTTGTGATGTCAAAACAGGACTACTGACTTACTTTCCCCCCTAAAGAACAGGCTTTACCACTTTTAAAGGATGCCAGATTGAAAGAAAACCTTCTATAACATTCATATTAAGCAACGTCCTTTCCATTAGATCACCATTTTTTATTTCAACTTGTAGATATCAAAACAAGTTTCCAATAAAAAGCCTGTTTTGTGTTAAATGTTGTCCCTGTTCCCTGACAGCATGCAACATCACATCAGACCTTTATTTTTACTTTATTGAAAGCATGTATGAGATGTTTTATTTTGCCTTTTGTTTAGTTGTGTTTTCCATCTTTTAATTTTAGTATCAGCGCTCCCGCTCCCCCTCCCCTGTTCAGTGTTGTTACTTCATTCCCTGGATTAGAAAGGTATTTTGTAACTGTAAAGGCTGTTTGTTAACTCCAACTCCTAACCATTTCTGTTTCTCCTTTTCTAACATTAGCATTAGTTTGGATCAAGACTTCCTCCATATCTAAAAAAAAATCATCTGCAAAGTTTCTAAAGTATTTGTGAACCTGGCCCTAATGAAATACATTGTTTTATACATTTGCATGTATTTTTTTTTACTGTTTTAAAGAAATAGCTCTTGACATTGAGCCATAGAAAAAAGTCTTGCTCTCTGTTTTCCTGTGTTTGAATCTTTCATTTTTTCTCTGTTCCTCTGTTTTGCTCTCTGCCTCATAATCAAAGCTGCATTTCTTATCAACACAGAAAAGTGGAAATTTGGCAATACATGTATGTATGCAGATGTTTTCTTCATACAGTCGGCCCCAAAATGTATTTGGACACTTAAACGCCCTGATATACTTTGTGAATTAAAAAAAGTAAATCAGGCCCAAACGAATTTCATTTAGAATTTGAAACAACTTGCTCAAAGTTAAAATAAAAAAAGACTTCTGGTAAAGTTCACTCCAGCTCTAAGTAACACCTTTAAAAGCATAATGTTCCATTGTGATTTCATACAGTATCAGGCATAGTATGAGGTTCCTCCTTCTTTGAGGTGGATATATCCTCCCTGTAGTCAGTTAAGGTCAGATGTCTGTAATTAAAAACTTAAGACACAGAAGAGCTTGATAATAAAAATTGAAGTGTAAGTCTAATCGGAAGCAACACTGATGCCAGTTTAAAACAAAAAATTGTTTTAAAGCAGTGTACTGTATGAAGTGCTTTGCAAATAAACATGGCGTAATTTGATTTAAGAAACAAATTGTAAAGGTCATCCAAACATTCCCATCACTAATATTATTCAGTTTTTAACTGCTTTTTTACTGCTGTAATTGTAGATTAGTGCAGCTTTTATTTTGTTATTGAAAGAAACATATTTACATATTCATCTAAACATCACACAAACAGCATATTTTTTCTTACCTCTTAATGAAAAAGGACAAAGAGCTCCAGTGTATAAGAGCTTAAAGTCATATTAAAATGAATAAATGTCTTCACTGGATGATAAAGAGTCTACCATTGTTTCTGTTTGGCTTACTTTAATGTGTATTTATTGTATGTTTGAAGTTCATGGAAATTTATACAGTAAGTGTGACTCAAAATGTGTCTAAAACAATTTTGGGGCCACTGTATAAAATCTGTGATCCTGTATTCTTTCATTCAACTGTGTGTTTACCGTCTCTGTTTGTATATCAAATCATCAGTTGGATCCTAATACAGCTAACCATTCAAATATGGTTCAATATTAGGCTGGAACCAACACAGAAACGGATGGAGAACTACAAGTGATGAGCCATAGGCCTAAATGTCCTGTTCCCAATGCACCTACCACCCTGGACAAACAGACTAACTGGTCTAAAGCCCTGCCTCTTCCCACTCCAGAAGAAAGAATAAAGAATGACTCTCAAGTGATTTCATCCTGTATCATTCCAATAAATGTTTCGGGTAAAGCAACTACTTCAGATTCAGTACAGACTAAAAATTTCAAATATGAAAGACAAAATAATTTCATACTTCAGATTATACTATTAATTCCATTTCCAGCTGACGGAATCCATGGCACATTCTTAGTTAATTCTATAGGTCTATGTTATTTATTCTCATAGGTGTTGGATTTGACAGAGAAGCCAGTGCTCGCTGCTCTCTTGTTCACTCGCAATCGGTTCTACAGAGACGGCGGAAACTCAGGAGGCGAAAAACGATCACTGGGATCCCCAAACGAGTTCAACAAGACATGGGTATTTGTTTATTTTTTGCATTATTACATATGCACATCACATTTCACCAAATCTGAGTTTACTTCTAGTTTAATTTTTGATTTTCTAATTTTTCTGTAGATTCTGACGAATCCCCTGTTGCTAGAGAAAGAACAGTGATAATCCACGCCAATCCACACAAGTCCCACGAGTGGCATGAGGAGCTCTCCTTGAGTGGCAGAGTATTGCATACTAAGGATTCGGGCTGTCAGACAGATGACTTCTTGATTACTGCTCCATCCCGAAGACGCATCCGTGCCCAAAGAGGTCAGGGAATTCCAGCGTCTCTCTCTCACTCCACTGGAAACATTACCTCCCTCCCGGATCGTTCTGATACGGTTTATGCTGCAGCATCAGCCACTCGTGTCCGTTCTAGGAGCCTTCCACGTGAGGGTGGTCGGCTTCTGGATGAGGACCAAGATGACAGTGATGATGATGATGATGAAGATGATGATGAAGATGATGAAGAGGAAGATGAGGAGCTCTCTCCATATGAAGCCGAAGACTTCCTGCCAGGTCCCGGACAGAGAATTCCAAAGGATGAGGAAGAGAGTACTGACGACCAAGCCATGCCAGAGCTACAGTTTGGAAGTCTTAAGCGTATGCAGCATTCAGAGAGCCCTGACCACACATGGATTGAGAGAGGCAGATCCAGACTCCCACGGAAAGTAGACATGGGGAGCTGTGAGATTTCCTCTAGTTCAGATACTTTCAGCAGCCCCATACACTCTGCATCCACTACAGGAGTGCTTGGCAGCCAGATTGACCATAAAGAGGATCACCAGTCCTCAAGTGGCAACTGGAGTGGAAGCAGCTCCACTTGCCCATCGCAGACATCCGAGACTCTTCCACCTGCTGCCTCCCCTCCCTTGACGGGATCCTCACACTGTGATTCAGAACTTTCCCTGAATACTGGGTCCCATGTCATAGATGACAACACTGGTTTCATAATTGATCCCTATCACATAGACAAGCCACAGGGACAGGGGCAACGATCCAATTCATTTACCTCATCAGCTACTGATCAGATGGATGATGCAGGGGTCAGCACTGCTAGTGATGGGGAGTGGAACTGTGCCCAGGACCAGCAGGATCAGTCCTGCACCCAAGACTTCAGCCCAAAGCGTTCCAGAGAGGATGAGAGTGGTGTCAGCTGCCCTAGTTATTCTAGTGGGGAAACTTACGAGAGCTTCAGTGACCAAGCATCCGCTAGAAAATCTGAGATGCACTACATTGTCGACACTGAAGGATTCTATTCCTCCATGCACTTTGACTCTGGTCTTAAGGGTAGCAGAAGCTACTACAACTATGCAGCCATTGACCCCGACTGTGGCCCAAGTGGTAATATAGCACCTGGCATGACTGAATACCCTCAGCCAGAGTACAGAGCCACCAGGACACTGGGCAGACCCTGTCTCTCCTTAAGAAAACCAAAGGCCAAGCCACCCCCACCAAAACGTAGCTCTTCATTAAAGGAAACAAGCAGTGATGTGAACGTTCCAGAGCAGAACGAACCAAAGATTACTTGTGAGTTGCCACTGCCCTTGTCTTCCAGGGAGATGAAACTGCAGCTGGACTTGGCTGATTCTGCAGGGCACCTTGAGACTGCAGGTCTTGAATCACTTGGTGCATGGGGAGTGGAAAATGTTAGGGACATGCTTGACTGCTCCTCCCCATTCAGTTCCTCAGACACACATTCCTTCAAAGATGAAGGTGCTGTGCAAGCAGACTATGCAGACCTCTGGCTTCACAATGACTTGAAATCAAATGATCCTTATCGGTCCCTCTCTAACTCTAGCTCTGCTACAGGTACAACTGTTATTGAATGCATCAAGTCACCAGAAAGATCAGAAACGCACACCTGTCAACCCAGGTCCAGACCTTCTTCCCCAACTCTTCCTCCACCTGAAAGTGAATTTAAGCTTGCTTCTCCCGAAAAGCTGGCAGGCTTGGCGTCCCCTTCCAGTGGATATTCCAGTCAGTCTGAAACACCTACATCTTCCTTCCCCTCTGCTTTCTTCCCAGGGCCCCTGTCTCCAACCAGTGGGAAGAGGAAGCCCAAAGTCCCTGAAAGGAAGTCCTCACTTTGTTCCTTACAGCAGCAACAGCTTTCAGTCAGAGACCCAGGCATTTCCTGTAGGAGAGAAACTGACTTCTATGCCATACCCCCAAGTCACCTTGACCTAAGTGCTCTTCACAGTAAGCACTTTCCTCACAGAAATCAAATGCACATCCTCCACCAGAATAAGCAGAAAGCTGCCATAGCAGCAGCTGCTGCAGCAGAAGCTCGCAGTGCAGCAGCTGCTGCAGCAGAAGCTCGCAGTGCAGCAGCTGCTGCTGCAGAAGCTCGCAGTGCAGCAACTGCAGCCGCTGCTGCCGAGGCCTGCACTGCAGCTACAGCTTCTACTAAAGAGAGTGCAACAAATACAGCACCCATCTCAGCCCATTTGGCTATTACTCCAACGGTTCTTAGATCAGTGCAACTGCGATCTATATGTAGACCATCTGATGGCAACCAAGGGCTTGATCAAGACAGTTCAAATCTCATAACTCGTCCTAAGTGTCCCACAATAATAACTGATGCCCCATCATCTAGCAACAGGCACAACAGGAAGCCACCAGCCTACAAACCCCCTGCTGCACAGGTTTGTGATTCACAGATTCCACTGGTGGAAAACATTGTTTTTCCACAAGAAGAAGTGAGAGTGAGACAGGAGAGGTTTGGTCCTGGTACTTACTGGGCAATGACTGCTTTCAGAACTCCTGTGGACCCTAATTGTGAAAAAGAAGTCTCTTTAAAAAGGTCATCTCAGTGTTTTCAGCAAGAACAAGACAGCAGAAGGTGCCTAGATGTGCAAAAGACATTGTCACCAGAGAGACTAAAACAAGATTTGAATCAACTATCGCGGCCAGACCCTTCAACACAGTCCATGTGTTTGGCCAGCACAATGCCACCCCCTGCTTATAGTGAGATACAGAGGAGCAATTTTGTACTGTGCAACAGTCCTGACAAAGTGCCTGTTTCAACTCAAGAGGCATCGCATTCTTACACAATCAGCGATGTACAAGGCAGAGAGGAGGATTATGAGACATCAGGTGTCGCAACCAGAAGTGCCTCACAGGACATAAGGGAAGAAGAGTCAACCCCAGATACAGAGGACTATTTCAGTAAAGGTAATTGTCCTGTTAAAATGTCAGCTTATAAGATGTGACTGATTTATCACCCTAGCTATATTTCTGTCATGGAAAATTTCTGAGATAACTTTTATAGTAGGGAATATGGCATATTTGAGGAATTTGGTATTGGTGGAATAGGTATGTTAAGCTGCTAATACTTCTGTTGAGCAGTGCTGTTGCGGAGCGAGTACTGTGACTTGCTACTTCCAAAACAACCAATGTCTAACATGCATGAAATAACTGGTATCACCTCTTTACAGGTGGTGCTGGGGGAAATTTAGAGTTCTTGATAGCAGCATTTAAACTCTTACAGCCCAATAACTGATTAACAAGCCACTCTAATGATGTAACAGAAATCAAGATAAGTCAGGGTACATTAACTCTAATTTTATATGAATGCTTTGCATGTTGACAGACTCTACTCCCAGTGATAATTCATCCTCTCCTTTGACCGATGACTCCAGACTTGATGATGATGTTTTCCCATCTCCCAATAAACTCCGCACAACTGAAGATCTTTTTGCTATGATACACAGGTAAGCCTAATTGTTTCAGATGACAATGCAGCATCTGGTGTGTATTCTCCATGTCCTATATTTTGGTGATGTACCTGCATAAAATAATGGAAACTGATTCCTGCACTTAAACATGACACAAACACTTTCAACTCTGTGATTGCAGATCTAAAAGGAAAGTGCTGGGACGCAAAGATTCAGGGGAAGTCAGTGGAAAAGGTCGGCCTGTTGTACCACCTGTGACCACCCCTGTAAGCAATCCTACTGTATGCCCGGTCATCCCTGCTCCCCCAGTTCCTTCAAACAACTCCCAGCGAGCCTCAGGACCCATCTACAGGAGTGCCAAAAAGTCTAGTACATCCAGTGAGGAGTTCAAACTCCTTCTGCTTAAGAAGGGTAGTCGCACAGACTCAAGTTATCGCATGTCTGCTACAGAGATCCTTAAGAGCCCCATCACACCCAAGACTCAAGCAGAGCTGCTGTTAGAGGCCATGAGGCAACCAGAGGAGATCCCCTTACCCCAACTGGATTCCACCAGCAGTGGAGATCCACTTCCAAGTCCATTCCCTAAGGCCAACAGTGAGGGATTCTCCCCAAAAACACTCACCATGTCAGCTGCCTCCAGACAAGGACGTTCTAGAATTCCACCTGCAGCGAACAGCAGTCGCTATAGCACGCGGAGTCGGCTGTACACTGCCCCAATGCAGGCCATATCAGAAGGAGAGACTGAGAACTCGGATGGAAGTCCACACGATGACCGCTCCTCCTAGTGGTATAATCATTTTTTAACCACTTAGCAAAATGATAAATCTTTTTATAATATGAAAACACTGAAAACTGTATGAGAGTGCTGTACACATGTTATGATCTACCTTTTCTCCCATGCCATTGATTTCCTTAAGCTCCTTTTATACTCTGTGGGTCAACTGAAAATTTGGGCTTAAATTACTGAATGATGTATTGATCATCAAGGAATGTTTTTATTTTTATCATAGTCCCACACTTTTATTCTCAGAAAATTATTTACTTGTCATTCTTTGAAAAGGTGTTGAAATGTTTTTTAATATAAAAGAAATCAGTTCTTTTCCATCATACATCACAAATTTTCATAACCATGTCGATGTTAAACTTTTCCGAGGACAATCGCACCATGGCCTTTCTTAGCAGGATGTGCAAGGGGAAGGACTTCTGAGACAAAGAAAGCCAGATATGTTATGAACATAATGGACTGGTTTGCAAAACCATTGATTCCTTTGCACTTAAATTGGTTACCTTGAAATATACAACCTGGATGTACTGTTAAAAAAAACAAGGAAAGCAAACAGAAATAATCCAGTTTTAGTTTAGAGTAATGGAGCCTCTGTGGTGTGTGAGAGACTCTTCTTGCTGTTTGAATCTTTGACAAACAGCACTCCAACAACCCTTTTACCCACGTACGACCTTTTCTTCAAAGACCCAAATTGGGTTGTGTAATTTTGTCACATGTTTTCAGGTGTCATCATGTATAATTACTTAGCCAACCAACATGGAAGATTTTTATGACCGCAGAAGAAACGAGGACTTTGGAGAAAATTCACCTCAGTCTCCATGTATTCTGTGAATACCTTTAAAATCAAACATACTGTTCCCTTCTACCGTTCACAGATTCACTTTTAAAGTGAACCACTTCAGAGTTGGAGGTTTTCTCCGAGTTCAAAACTCATAGGAATTAGCTAGATTTGTCAAGCCTACACTGTGCCACTGAAGGGAAGGTGACAAGCTGTGAAAAGATTGATTTTATTTTATTTTTTGAGTCATCCGTCTCTGATGAACGCTTTTTCACTGTGGTCGTCATTTAGTTTCTTCATCCTCTGTGTAGCATGCAATAAAACACTAGAACACGTCACATGATCTCCACCTAAAACGTGTTTCCACCTTCACTTGAATTTGTTGAGTATGTGCTATGTTCAGTAAATGTGTAAAATGTATAAGGTTTGCAGTTTTACATCACTGTATACACAGTTTGAGCTTTTTTTCCCTTAAGTGGAGGAAATGGACAATCTAATCGAATGAAGCACTATTTGTGTATAGTTGAGTTTTGAGAGAACGGAGTGCGGAAAAAGTGATGATAGAATTATATTTAGAGATTAATGTAAAGCGAGTACTGGTTTATATCTGAATCTCTGGGATATGGATGAGATGACTGCGAAGGGCCTGCAGTTTAAAGTTCATTGCTCATCTGTATATACATGGATGATTGACTTATGATATTTTTTTCTGGACTGTTGTTGGTTTGTCATGTACTGTCACGTCTAAGAGGTTTGAGAAGTTGATTCTTTTTATTGTTTTATACCAGTAGAGAAACCTTCCAGAATATTCTGAGACACTAACAGAACTAACAGATATTTTCTCATAAAATAGGAGCTGCAATGTGCCACGTCTTATTTCTCCTTTAATACAACCCTGTGTGAAGGTTGTCGCAATTAGCTTTGCTTTATAATTACAGACTTTTGGAAGTACAGACTACTTTTTCCCTCGTGTCCATATGCTAGAATTAAATCTATGAAATCTTCTTTTAGATTGCAACGTTTAATAGAAAAAAAATATTTTTAATTATGGGATATTTTATCCAGAGACTTATTTTGTTAATAAATTTGGGAAAGAATAACGATAAAGCTTTATTTAAATAAAATAAGAAAACATATTTCATATCAGGGGTGTATCAGCCGATGATGAAGATACCGAACTTGTAAACATTTCTAATTAGCTGTAAACTTGCATTCTGAACAAATAAGCTATACTATATGTTATACAACTGTAGTTAAACATTTTGGTGCTTTGAATTCTTATACCCAGGCCATAATCTGTCATTGTTGCCATCTTGGAGAAAGAAAAAAAAAGTCATTTGAAATCATCGGTTTTCTTCTCATATTTTTCACTCTGTGGTTATGGTGCAAAAGCAGTCATGAAAACAACACTCGTGACAACTCGAAAATCCAGATATGTAGCAATGAATATGTCTTTTGCTTTATTTTCATAACACACAAAAGTAGCCACATTTGCAGTACCAACCTAGTTCCATGTAGTGAAGCTTACCAGTCGGTTTTGGCCTTATTTGCAGAATCTTCAAGAAAAGAATTAAGGGAAATCAAAAAAGTGGGTTGTCTGTATAGTTATTTTACCTCAACGCAGCTTTGGACTGTTTTAAACAGGTACACTATACATTAATAATGTTCATATCAATAAAGAAAGGACAAACTGAAACAAAAAGACACTACACAGAATAGTTGTACTTCAAATATCAAAATCCATCTTGGAATATTTCTCCATTTTACACGTTTCTAGACACATTTTACTGAATTACTCTGCATTAACGGAGAAGCACAGTCTGTTTTGCCAAAGGGTTTCAAACATGTACGGATGCGAAGTAATTACAAATTGTGATAAGCTAATTGATGGGCAGATAAAAATGAGGGTTAAAGTGAAAATGTCTAGAGACAAGATGCATCTCATTTTGTATTTTTGTATAAACATGTACATATGATCTTTTTAAAAATGAAAAAAGAGAAAAGATACAATTGTTTCATTTTGTAAAATGTTTTAAAAGTTTACATTAATTCCAAGCCTTTGTATATTTTTGAGCTGTGCGACTCTCTCGGTCCTTTTATTTATTTTTTAGTAAACATTGTGGGAACTCCATTGTAAATTTGAACCATTTCTTGCCAGCTCAAGTGACTGCTTAGTAACTGTGCATAGAGAAAGCCAATAAATGTGACTGCATTGAAAAATAACTGGATGACTTGTGTATTATTTACATACACTGATTCAGTATTTAAGAAAAATGCAAACTCTTTGTTATATTATCAGAAATCCCAGGTATATGGTTTGTTCATGGTGTGCGTTTGTGTAAATCTCAATTACAGGTAAAGAATTTGTCATGAAATCATAGGGGAATACGCACACAGACTTTTAATTTTTATCCAGCCAGCTTGACGGCTTCCGATAAACTGTCTTTTATTACAAAATCGCCATGTTTAAGGTTTTTTTTTTTTTTTTTTTAAGTGTTAATCACTGCCTAATAGATATTAGATATAAAGTGGGTCTCAGACCGGACAAGAAGCACTGCATTAAATTCATTTTGCCCTGCAATCTCTTTAAAATATGAACATTTGTTTTACCTCAGTATTTTGAATAGAGTTTCTGCGCTAGTCTGCTGGTACTGTCGCCGCTTGCGGTTACACTGTCTTTCGTCTTGTTTAATGCTTGAACAACTAAATGAATGCCTAAGTTTATTTTTGATTGTATTTTAATTACAGTAAGGCAATGATGCTGTAAAAGTAACCTTATAAACTTAAAAAAAAAGTCACATTAACCTTTTCAAAAGTTTACTGTTGGCTGAAAAACTCATAAAAATAAAAAAGTCTTCAATATTAACTGGTTGAAGTACTTGGAGTCAACTTGCCAGATACTTCACTCCAAGCAGTTAAACCTTACAATAATTATAATATTTTTGGAAGAATAAATATTTACATTTAGAAGGTCCTCAACTGTGTTTCTGCTTGATATGTCGACAAATCAGCCATCTTGGAATAGGCACGAAAAGCAATTGAAGCCTAGTCTGAAATTGACAAATAAATAATATTGTGAATATTTATTATACCACAGGTCTTTAAACTACAACGACCTTTTAATTATAGTTGATAAAATCCTGTAAGAACCAGTTTGTGTAAGATATTCATAATCCACGTTTTTCTTCTCTGTTCAAAAACTTAAATTAGCAATAATTAACAAATTAAGTAAATTTCTTATTTCCGTCAAAGAAATTATTCATGCAAATATCAACATCAATAATTTCAATTATATGGACGATTCTTTGTCACGAGTTCGCGACACCCGTAAGTGCTACGTATGCTACCCATAATTCATAGCGCACTTAGTAAAAAGATATGGTGGACGGGTTATGTGTTCGCCCGTAATCAGGCATAATAATTATATATATTAAACGTTTTAAGCTTGTGGCTTGACATTTCACAGTCACAGTGAGTAATTATATTGGAAACAAGCAAACATGACCTAAAACGGTTCATAGCCTGTGTAAAGAGCTATGAAATGAAAAGAGGAGGTTTGAAAGGTAACTAAACTTGTTATATAACATCTACAAAGTAGCTTCTTGCTACTCAGATAAAACAGTAACGTCTTCACTATTTATGTGTAGCAAAAGTAAGGGAGAAGAGAAGCGGAAAAAAGATTTGAGGACTGACAGACTGAAATTCAAGAAAACGCCACATGAGGAGGCTCTTTCTCCGTTTCTCTACGAACGGAGAATCTTGCTGATGTGAGTATCATCGAGAATCTTCTGAGCCATTCAAAATAAAAATAAACGTCGGGCTGGTTGAAGAAAAAGATGCCACCCAGGACTACTAGAATGTCCAGAGACAGATGATACTACAAGATGGCAACCCTGAAATGTTGAATACAAATCTGTGGGCTAATAGCGTTCACCCAAAAGTGACATTTCTGTAATTGTTTATGTCCCTTACTTGTTTTGAACCTTTATAAGTTTCTTTCTTATGTTAAAATCACTTTTCCTATCTCTTAAACAATGATAAGATATAAAGAAAATAAATTATTTAGTCTGTAAACCACATCGTGCGCACATTTAACATTGTTGTTAATGTAAATATCTTGCTAAATCTGTGTGGGGAAATGTAACTTAAACTTAATCATTCGAGTTTCTGTTGAAATATCTGAATTTCCATCACCAATTTCAACTAAATAATGACAAATGGCCGCTCTTTTACAGTGAAGTAGCAGATCAGTTCAATTCATCTTTATAACTGTAGCACTTTTACCGTGTAGATTGTGTCAAAGCAGCTTAACATGAAGTTCTTGTAAATGGAAACTGCTTCAGTCAGGTTTTCAGACTTTAAGTTTAGTTTACTTCAGTTTAGTGTAATGTACAGTGTAATTAAATAATAAACATTTATTATTAAACTCATACCGCCTGCTATTAAGTATAACAGTTTTGAATATCATTATTTTTCAACAATCAAGCATGAGTTAAAAGTCATTTTAAAAAGTAAACTAACGGCAGGGCCATATTCATATGTCACTCTTTCTGAATGAGACGTCACTGAGAACAAAGAGTCCATGATTCCTGAGGCTTTTTGAACTTTCTAGAAGAGATTAGACAAGAGGCATTGATAAGTGATTAAGCGCCAGACGAGATCTGGCTGGAGAGTGTTTGTCAGAGGTGGACCCTTCAGTCTCGGAGGTTATTGCCCAGCATTGATGAAGGTCATGGCAGTCTTTGAGGCTGACTTCAGGACAATGGGTCTTTCAGAGGCTGGAGACCACTGACGACATGAGGCAACAGACCACCAGCCTTTCTGACAAACTGCTTGTTGACTGTGGGGGAACCCGGAGCACCCAGAGGAAACCCACGTAAGCATGGGGAGAACATGCAAACTCCACACAGAAATGTCAACTGACCTAGCTGGGGCTCGAACCAGCAACCCTCTTGCTGTGAGGCAATTGTGCAACCCACTTACGCCACCATGCTGCCCCAATTTTAAATATAAAACTATATTTCTTAATATCGCAAAATGTGCACATATTTGTTATCTATAATGTTATATGTGTTCTTATATGGCCTTATATAACTATTAGGGATGAACTAATTAGAATTTTTGCAGCTGATTCCAAGTTCCGATTGCTTGTCATGGTGATTATTATAATGCATAAAGCACATTTTACCTCTGAGTATAATCCCTAAGTGTAGATATCTCCTTACCTAAGAGAATAAATTAAGTATGCTACATATAGTCCCTGAAACGTGTCTCTTATAGCCATTAAGCTGTGAACATGTCATGTTCAGAAGAAGCTTTACAGAAAATAAAACAAATAAAAAATTGGAAAGACAAATAATGCAATTTGGAAACATTCCAAATGATGGAAGAAGAATTCAACATGTCTCAATCAAAAAATAGTAGCACATGTATTATGCATAAAGTGTTAAAACACACTCCTATGAATCTAATACTTCTTTACTAAAAGAAAATAGGCCTATAATCTACTGTTTATTGCAATAAGTATGTTACAAGAAGTTATATTATTAGATATTCATGTTTAAAATAAATAATGTTTAAGTTTCATGTAATATTTCCAGCTAGGTTTTAGTGAACTTGCAATATTGTCAAAAACAGAAGTTCTTTCAGTTCTTATATGCAGGGTTCATACAGTCATGGAAAACCTGGAAAAGTCAGGATGTGAATACAATTTCATCAGATGATTTAACAGGTTTATTTGGATTGATTGGTAGGATTTTGTAGAGGAGTGAATCTCGAATAATCTATAACAAAAATTTGGAAGCTTAGATAAATAAAATATCATTCATTTTCTTGTCGGCTCATTGAATAATAAACACAACATAGTCTTCATTGTATATTATTTAATCTTTATTAAAGTTACAAAGCATTTCTTGTGGCCAGATGTTTTAAACTGAAATGTTCACACAGTTTACTCAAAGATTAAAATGTACTTAACATTTACTCACACTTCACTTGTTTCAATTGTTCATTTAAAAAAAAGAAAACTCATAAATGTTTGAAACAAGTGAAGGGTGTAATGAAAATGGTAAGTAATTTACTCCATTATGATTAAACTCTATATTAAACTATAATCCCAACATTGCATATCCTGCAATGTGACTATTGTGGATGCACATATTGCATGATCGATGCTGAAGCGATATATTGTGCAGCCCTAACTTGAATGCAGTTTAGTTGTCTTTACTTTTCTGTCCTTGGCCAAAAACTTGCTCTCACATTGATAGTGCTGTTTAAGCATGATCAAAATTTTACATAGATATAAAAAATGTTTAACAAAATAGTTTGTTGTGTGTTTTCTTATATGCTGTAATTAATTTAAATGTCTTTTTTAAATTATTTATCATGTATATTTATGCTGTATATGTAGACATTATATGAAACCTTACATCATGAAAATGCACTTGAAAAGTCTTGGAAAAGTCGTGGAATTTTAGTAGTAAAAATGTGTATGAACCCTGTATATGTAAAAAGGCCTAAATACATGCAAGGTCATTCGAATATTTTGCTCTTCTCCAACTAACACAAACACTTGTGATCGGTTCACGAGATCAGCCAGATCAGCGAGAACTGATGGAGTCATTAAATGTGGTTATAGGTCGATACTGATCTCTGTCCGATCGATTGGAGCATCTTTAATAATTATATCGCTAATAATAATATTTTTATCAAATAAATATTATAGATATATATGAAAATTCCAAAGGTTAGAAAGAAATCAAACAGACATTTTTACAACATTTAGAAATATGGTTTCATATATATATGCAAAATCTAAATACTCCAAACCTATACAGTGTGTCATTTCCAAATATTAGTGTTTTTAAGGGGATTTTAGTTTATTTGGTATGTTTCTTGCAGTGTTTAATATGATTTATTGTTAATTTGCATTGTAATCAGGTTGACGTAGAACTGAATATCCTTGATCTGATTTGATTGAGAAGGCAGAGCAGCACAGAAGGGGCTGTTCTCCAGTTAATTCACCACATCTGTCTGCTCTCTCACAGCGGACACACTGAGCTGACTCCTGTTCACGACTGCGCTGTTTCTGTCTATTGACGAACCTTTAAATAGCAACTGAAGCTTGCTGTACTAAATTTATTTGACAGCACCGATTGCAACAGCATCTGAACTGTCAACTTCACAAAAAGGTAAGCATGTTTCTGTTCATATCTCAAGGATTTTGCACATGCATCATTTTGCACGATTTTATGAAAAAGAGCACACTCACACACACTTCTTACACTTAGTGAGAGCACACAAATGGCCAGTATAATTGAACTTGAAAGTCAATATTTATTTACACCTTAAGCCTTTTGGCATTTGATGGTTGCATGAAGAACCTTTACTCTGAAAAAATGATTCATTTGATTTACTAATTTTTTAAGGTAACTGGTTGCAAGCAATTTATATAGGCTAAATTTAAACAAACACATTAAGTTGAACATTACTAAATTTAATAAAAATACTACTTAATTAAGTATAACTTTACACAATAATAAATAGTTTGCAACCAATTACCTTTTTTTCAGTGTACATAATTCCACAAAAGTTATTTATAGTGGCAAGGACTTCTTTAAAAATCTTCTCACTAGGGCTGTGCTGATAAACGATATTATACCAAATCATTATAAAAAATTGTCAATAACAATAACCAGCTCTGAATGTTTTTACTCTATGTTGATCTAAGAGCCAATCACACAGCAGAAATGTGCAACAATGTGAATCTAAAAGTGCATGGATATTAGAGATGTACCAAATTTTTAGCCCCCGAAAATTTGTCAACCAAAAAATTTGTTAGGTCATTAATGGACCCTCTAAAGTTTGTAATTTCAGTCATTGTTTGGGTGCTCTTTCAAATCTGGAAGCATTAACAACTTATATCAAAATATATCATTATCGTTCAATGTGGAATATAACTATCAAGGCATTTTTGCCATATCGCCCAGCCGTTTTGTTCTTTGGAAATCAAAAATGGGCAGAATTTGGCACCACTTGAAACTTATCCCACTTTAGATTTCTTTAACTTTATTAATCTAAAGAAACCTTTTCTATTTTCAAGAATGGCAGTGGAATGATTCCATTTAGAAACTTTATTCACTGTTAAAAAAAAAAAAAAAAAAACAGGCTTCCACACAATTCATTCTGGTTGTTTCATGTTGGAGCATTAAATTAACTTAACAAATTTAGATGGAGTGAACATATTAAACAATTAAAAATCTAAAGAACTGGGTTATTTAAGCTTATTTTGCATAAGTAGTTTGAACAAGAAGGAAAATCATTTTATGAGTTTTTTTTTTAGTGTGCACTGACAAACATTATTATTTTTTTATATTTATACATGATTTTTGGTTTTGTATAAAGGTTGAAATAAGCTAAAGGAAAGTGAGTGAGGTGTTTCAAACACACTCAAAAAAGATTTTTGCTGCTTGCTCAAACTAATTTAAAATGAGCTGAATCAACACTATTATTCCGTTTTTCTGGCATCTTAATTCTTTTATGTTCAGTCCACTTCAATTTATAAAAACAAATAAGTTAACTTAATCAAGTTGTGTTGGGACAACATAAAGGTAGTGTATTAAAAAGACACTCAGTATTTTTTCAAAGAGTTTAGGTTTTTTGATGTGAAATTAAAATGTGTTATAAGAATATAAGTTTTGAGCCTAATTTGAGCTATTATTAGCATTCATTTATTCATTCATTTTCTTGTCGGCTTAGTCCCTTTATTAATCCGGGGTCGCCAGCCGCAACCCATCTTTGAGAAAATTATTAGCAGCAATACGTATGAAATGTTTTTAGCATTAGGCTTCACAGAGGTGTATGGATGTCATTATGATACAAGCGTGGAAATGAACTGAAGTCATTCGTTAACAAACATAAGGATAGAAAAACGTTTCTGTACCACTCCTTGCATACCCACCAAGCAATTTTGTTTAATAGAAATCTAAACATACACTGTAAAAAAGTCATTTGCTAAGTTTACTTAATTAATTTGTGCAAACTCATTGCCTTAATTAAAAGTTATTTTACCTTTATTTTAATATTTTTTTTCTTACTAATATATTAAAAGTATTCGTTAAATGAAGTCACATTTACATGGATTGTTTAAGTTTTGATGAGGATCTGTAGTTGGTAGAGCTTTACAATTCTATTTGAACAGAAATCTCTGTAAATAACAACGTAACAACATTAAATACTAATTCATGTCTTCCTATATTAATTTTGTGCTAAAACACACAATAACACTTTATTTTACATCTTTTTTTTCCCATTCTGGCACAAAGTATTTTAAAAACTAGAAATATGCAAATTAACTCATTAAGTTACATTCAGAATTTAATTCAAAGGAACTCAGTTCATGTAATTTATTGCACTGCTTGATTTTACAGTTTCAACCAATTTACTAAAACAAGGCTAAATTCTAGCAGCTCAAAACCGACTCATTCATTCATGTTAATTTGATAACTAGTCAAGTTTTAGTCTGTTTTTAGACATCTATTATATTTTCTCAGACAGACCAAATTTAGCTTTGTTTTAGCAAAGCTGTCTGTATTTAGATTTCTATTACATGCCTATTAAATACAAAAAGTGCTTGGTGGGTTTATACATGCACACATGTACTTTAGTAAGATGCGAAAATACACACTTTTATATTTCAAATGACCACACCTAGAAAAATAGTAATGAAGAAATAAATTTGCATCCTTAAATCCTTTTAAAGTTACACTCAATCTCTTCAGCTAAAGGGAACACATGAAAAATAACATGAAGTTTAATCCTCTCTGGTTTGGCAAAAGGAAAAGGATCTGAACTTTTCTCCTCTGGCACACAGCGTTTATTGGTTTGTAATCCATCTATCTGTCTATGGAGTAAACATTTAGTTGCACAAAAGTAATAAACTTGCATGGGCCACGTTGAAAGTCTTGCGAGAATAAATTAATCGTGTTTGAAAAGATTTTTTTCTTGAGCCACTTAATACACTTTATACGTAAGACTAGAAATGGGGTATTTCTGTCTTTTACTGACTGTATGTGCTTCACGACAACATTAAAACCCGCTGCTGAATTGTCAAAGCATTCAAGACTTTCATATGATAGTTTGAAAGGCCTGTCCGCATCATTCAGATCTGATCTCTGCAATTTAACAAAAAACAGCTTTAACATCTGCTCAGTGTTAGTCATTTATATTAATGCTAATCAAGAGCATACATGCATTCAATTTCCTAAAACATATCAACTGCCTATAGAAGCTTTCTAAATTTTCTAGAAGAAATACTAAGATGTGTCCCAAAAACAGTGATATATTTTTTCCATATTATAGTGGAGCTATTATTCCCCTTTTTACAAGATGTAAAATAAATCTCTGATGTCCCCCAAGTGTTTTTGTGAATTTCAGCTCAAAATACCCCACAAATAACGCTTTAAAACTGCCCCTTTTAGGCATTGATCCTAATTGTGCCGTTTTGGTAATAGTCGCTTTAAATTTAAATAAGATTGTGCTCTTTTCAAAAGAAGACGGAGCTACAAATGCCTATGTGTCAGCATAGTGGCAGATTCAAAAACAAGGATAACGTCCTGAGGGAGAGATCGTCACTAGGGAGCAGGACTTTCCCCCTCTGATGACAAAGAGAAAATGTCAATCAAAGTGTTTCTGCAGACTGTTTTCATAAAGGGTGATTATAAAATATATATATATATTTTTAATGGCATTTTTACAATAAAAAACTGGTTATATTCACAGAATTGTCACACAACTGTGTTTAAACCTTATACAAAAGTGATGTTTGCATAAAATAATTAAAATAATGGTTACTTGAATATTTTTATTCCAGTTCATGAAAGAATAAACAGAATTGGATTGTTTTTCTTAAACATTAAAACAATATTAATAACCTAGGTAATGTAGGGTATATAAATCAAATCTATACTTACTTACCTAAGAACAGCTGGCAGAGTAATGGCATAAAATGTGAAAAATTTCTTTAAAATAAAGTTGAAAGCATTAAATTATTATCTTTAAAAAAAAAAAAAAACATTTTGGTGTTTGGAGCCTGTGAGTGACGTTTTAATCTCTCTGCTCAAGATCCAAATTGTTTCTGGCAAGCTTTTTAATGGTGTTTATTTAACAAAGGTTTAAACAAACAGCAATATGGTTGACACTTTTATTACAAAATTTTATTCACTTGCAGATATAAAAACAGCACATTTTAAGAATTTCTTTCTTCAAAATGTATTTACTAAAAATAAATGGTTATTGGTTATTAGTTTGGGAATTAGAATACTCTCCCAATGCTGCATGTTTGTTTGGAACATTTGCTTCATTGTTCACACTGTTTCACTCCGTTAAAGGTGCAGTAGGTGATCTGCCAAAATGCTAACCGCTTAGCATATTATCTTTGGCAGCGGGGATGGACTGTGACTCAAAGCCACACCACCTGAAATCACGAGCTCGCACACCGTGTCAACAGCAGACAGACAACCCACTAGTTCATGTCATTCGCTAGTTAGTTAGTTCTTAGCCAGCAGCATGCTTGAATTACATTTATTACTTAGCCTTACATGCTATTTCAGAGCGAATATTAAAAGTAGCATGGTAAACAGTGTAGGAAGGCGGTCATTGTTCAAAAATGACCCAATGTGAATATAAAAGCAACTTCGCCTCAATAAGCAGATAAGGCGGAATAGCGCTATTTAATGATGTTTTGTTGTTAGACTAACTATAAATCTACATTATCCATGCTATAAAAGGAATTTATGAAAATAATCACTTCAATCTTTCACCGGGAGATTTGAGTGGCTGAACAACACGTCTGTGCATAAGTCATTCATAAGAGAAAAAAACAATTTTAAACAATTTTAAAACAGAACATTCCCTGTCTAACAGTAATACTTCAGCCATGGTGCCGCCCTTCCTCCAGCAGGCTAAAGTAACTCCAATATTGATTTAGGTTTTTCAAAGATTCAATTCAGCATTTGATTTCTCCCAGTCTGTCTCGTGACCGCTCGGCGCTTATGCAGACGAGCACGCGTGAATGGCGGATCTGCGTAAATAGATACGCAGAAGTCCGAATCTACATTAGCTGACAGACAGTCTGAGCTGCTTTTCAGAATTATGAGAGATGTCGGTCTGACAATATTTAATTGGATGAACATTTTTTTAGTTTTATGCTTTACCCAAAATATAAAAATACATTTAAACACATTTAGATCATTTACTGTAATCATTACTATTGGACTGTGAAGAGACTTTCAACCAGCACAACAAAAAATGTTTTTGAAGATAATCACCTACTGCACCTTTAACTTAGTAACAGATAATAATATGAATTATTAATAAATAAAATAAATTTTTTATTATAATAATAAATTATTAAAGATAGAAAACGACAAAAGAGCTGGTCCAGCCACAATACAACAGCGCCAGTCCACTCACCACACACCAGCTATGTGGAGTGGAGAAAAAGTGATTATGCCAATTCGGTGGAGGGAATTTGGCCAGGACACCGAGGTTAGGTCACCTTTCCACTGCACACAACATTTGGACATGACTGTCTGAATACGCCCTCTTGTGGCAGTCGCACAGAATTTTCAGTTGTGTCGTGCACCATGGGAGAGAAGCTGATTCTCTCTGTTTCCGAAATAAAGAATTGCAAAAGCAAGAGGCTTTATTCTCTGTCCGTTCACCGTGGTTTAATGAATGAATGAATGCTAGAAACTCATATACCACTAAACATTTTGGAGGGAATGTGGAGACAACATTTAAAAATAATCAATTTTTTTATTGCTTATTTATGAATAGAAATGTCTTCTAATATAAACTTTTTTTCTGATTAAAAAAATACTTTAAAAATCCACTATTTCTCATCTCGCGCACACGGATCTGCTTAGACAACACTGGAATACATCACATCCAGTCAATGAGTCGCATACGGTGTAGTCGCAGGAGTTTAAATCTTTTAACGAATCCGCAGCTCGAATAGGATCCGAATTTTCCGCGTACGGAGATAATCGAAACTACCTGCAGCTCTCGGACTACTCTCCATTTGAATGACTTCTAGTCTGTTGCTTGTCGTTTGTCATGTGCAGTGGAAAGGTGGCATTACACCCCTACTCTTTACAAGAAGTGTGTGTGTGCGGCACATGCAAAGAATGTGATTTTAAATGACCATAGAGGGTCAGGACCTCGGTTTAACATCTCATCCAAAAGACGGTGCTGACAGTATGGTGTCCCCTTCACTTTACTGGGGCAGTAGGACTCCCACAAACTGCAGGTTGAGCACCCCCTGCTGGCCTCACTAACACCACTTCCAACAGCAACCTTGTTTCCCATGTTGTCTCCCATCCAGGTACTGACCAGACTCAGCCCTGCTTAGCTTCAGTGAGTAACCGATCTTGGGCTGCAGGGTAATAAGGCTGTAGCAAGCAAAGGCAATTTATATTCCAAGCAGAAAAAAATACACAGTACCATTGATAAAAGGTTAGAAACGTCCATGTCCTTATGAAAATTAACAATGTTTGTATATAGTAAAAGTGTAGTAACTATGGTTTTTGCCATACTGACTACCATTTGAATAACAACTGTTTATCATTACATTAATCAACTGGAAATTGCCCACATACCGTAATTTGGGGATGTTGCCTAATTTGAATGTGTGTGTGTTCTCCAGAGACAGATGCACTGCAGGCTCCACAGCCACTAAAATATTGCAATTTTCCTCTAAACAGTGACATATGGGCCTATTACCCTGGGCTTAACCTCCTACACTGCACACACCATTTGAGGAGTGGGAATGATTGTGTGTCTGTTTCCAGTACTGAAACTATATACCGCTAACAAGAGGGAAAACGGGAATAATTTATTGCACACCCTTATTGTTGTCAAACTCATGAATTACTGGATTTCAAAGCAGCATTCTGTGATCTACTGTGCTTTCTAAAGCGATACAGTAGTTCACAAACAGTTGTTTTTAAAGGGGGGCAATTGTTGTTCATTTATATATTTTACTTTTATGAATGAACAATCCACAATCTAAGCCAAAAATCTTCATTACGGTCTGCTAAAGAATAAAAAGCATTAGCTAACTATTTGCTCAATTTGCTAACAATTCTAGCATCAACAGTAAATAACGACTTGAATAAATGAAGACAACAGTGTAAATGTCTAGTATGATCGTCTTTGATCACTTTATATATTTTTGTACACATAATGACCACCAGTTGTTTCTCAGTGAGATTGGTGTATGAAATGTTTATGCTTTTTTGTGCGTGCTAAAGGAATATGTTGTTTATTATGGGTAACTTTCAGCCCTGTTTGTCCTCAGAGTAACTTAGTATGGGAGACAATATCCTGGAAAACATTTTCACTCAATGAAGCAAATCACTATGTTGTCCTTGAGATTCGTTGTTAATGAAAAGCAGAGTCTATAAACTACTTATCTGTTTATATTGTGCTAGGACATATCACTCGCTCAAATCATCTATTGACAAGCAACACAAAAACATTGTTTTGATGTGAAATGCCTCTTTTTTTCCCTGCCAGAAACACTTAGAGGACATTTCTGATGTTTGACTTCTCATTGAATGGAAACTTCAAGCCTTAAGGGACTACGATGGAGGACCTCCAAACAAAAGAGGTAAAAAAGTATCAGACCAAAAAAGAAGAAACAGATTGCAATGGGCCAGATTGTTCAAATAGCAATGACAAAGAGCAAATCAGAAAAACATCACCTCAGTTCAATTCTTCCAACGAACACTCGATGAATCTTGCTCTCAAATTGGCCACGTCTTTTCTAAACTGTGTCTGTCATGGAAACAAACCTTTTGTACTTCCTGTTGACCATAAAATAAGTAAGGATTTGCCTGCTGAAACAAGACCAGCATCCAGGACTGTGTCTGATTCGAACACAATCTCCTTGGTCTTAGATCAGTGTTTGAACTCTCAACTTCCACCTACCTTGCACTCTTATCCATTTGACAGTTATCAGTCGAACGAAAACCTGCTTTCAAGTCAATCAGAAGCTTTAGATTACAACACAGACATCTCAGTGTTTCAAGGTCCTAATATTGGCACACATTTACAAAATTTAGTACCTTCTCTGAGCAATTATGCTTCATCAGATTGTCAAATGACTGGCCAACAACAGTCTATCCCTCTAACTTCGAACGTCTTGCCATATCAGTCTGTTCAGCCGAGTAATACACCAATGACTTCATTAATACCTCCAGCCACTTTGCTGGTTCCTTATCCACTTGTGTTTCTGTTGCCAGTCCCATTACCCATACCAATACCAATCCCTATCCAAATCCCTCAAAGTTTATACTCAAACACTATAGTTAAACCCTCTAGAACTGATTCAATGATTGACAAAAGTACACAGATCTCGTCTTCAATATCTTGCTGCACCGATATCATGTTTTCACAAACCCCATCAGTTTCTCAGGACGAGGTGCTTGACCTTTCTTTTAAGACAACTCTGACCAAACATGAACATCCACTATCTGCTTCACCAAACTTGCCACTGGATCTATCTGTGGTAAACACGAATACTAAACATCAGGATCATTGGCATGATGGCATGAGCGGACGATGCAAAAGGACAACTCATGAAAGCAAAGGCAATAACATCATACGTTCAAAGTACGAGGACTACAATGGCAGGACTGTGCACTCCGCTCAAACAGTCATTGTGTCGCGCACAGAAATACTTCCTTTCTCTGACAAACGGAAAGGTTTCTCACGGGACTACATGATAAACTCTGCCACAAAACCAGACAAGAGCCAGAATACTGTGATACCAGACTGCTCTAGGAGACCATTCAGGGTTCACCCTCTTTCTAGTGAACCACAATTCAAAAGACGAGGATCACCAAACATGTATGGAAACACTCCTCCATATAAAAAACATCTGGCTTCTTTTCAGCCTGGAAAATAGATGGAATGTAGACGCATGCTGCATATAATTAACTTTTGTGATTGCAGGTTATTAAAAAAAATACATATATACAGTATAAATATTATTGGGGGGGAGAAGACAAAACAGGTTACATTTAAGTAATAGTTATAATATATTTGATTTATTTATTTCAAACAGAAAAATCACACAAAACAATTCTTTAAACAAAATACATTTCAACATGGTCGCAACGGAGTGGGCTGAAGCACAAGCTTATTATTTTCTCCAGCCCATTACCACACAAATCATTTGTTTATTTCTTTAACTTATTTCTTCTTTTACTTATCTTTTTTTAACATGAGACATATCTTATCGTTTTGGCATTTTTTACACAATTTATGCTTTATTCCATTTGTACATTTACGTTTTATAAGATAGACAAACAAAAAACACAGTACTGCAAACAGCCATTAATTGAATTTCATCATACCTTTCTCATTTTGTTCTTTTTCAATCACCTCTATTCATTATATTCGATTAATAATACATATTTATACACCTTTTTAAATTGATTTTAGATTGAAGTTGCCCTTGTTTACAACCTCCTAAAATTGTGCTCTCTCAGATTATAAAGATCGCTAAAAAGTAATAAAGCTGCTTATGTATCAGTCTATACAAAATTAGGCACAAAATCCCTCTATCAACTCATTTCCAGACTATTATTAATGTATTGGCAGTTTATTTGTACTTATAAAATACATATTGCATGATCTTATTCTAAATGCCTACCTCACACCCCTACATTCATCCCACCGAATATCTAACTACTCCTTAAACCCAACTATTACTACTTCATAACTATGAATAAAATGCAAATTGGTAGTTTGAACTTAACGTTATACAGTACTTAACGGTAGGTAAGATTCAAGAATCACACTTTAAAGTAAAGTGTGACCAAAAACTGTATCAACTATAAAAGCACAATAGCTTACACTCAAGATTTTTTCCCAGATGATGGACTCTGACAGCCAATCAGAATCCATCCTGTGTTAAAAAATAATAAGGATCTAGTCTGCTGTAATGAGCTTGAGCTTTTAAAGCAGCAGACAACAAAACTGCAGGTTTCAAATATTTCCGAATGATGCCCATGCATGGTTCAGTTGGAAAAGGTGTGCCAGAGCATGGTTCAGTTGTGCTTTGGCATGGTACGCTTGTAGTGTGGTTGGAAA
This sequence comes from Danio rerio, assembly GCF_052040795.2. Taxonomy (NCBI): domain Eukaryota; kingdom Metazoa; phylum Chordata; class Actinopteri; order Cypriniformes; family Danionidae; genus Danio; species Danio rerio. Next base: position 32,883,097 of record NC_141031.1, read on the forward strand.
GTGTGTCTGAACCCGTAACTGAAGACGCAACATCACTTTTAAGGGACTGTTTCATATGGATTTATTAATCATTCTTACTTTTTATTGAACTGAACACAACTGTCATAGTTTATTAAAGATACAAAGCCCTCACTGCATGTCAGCTGCACCTTCAGCAAACCTCCTAAAGCCTGGTTTATAGACGAATCACCAGTTTATAACCATTCAGGATGCATGCGCAGCGAGGTTGCAGAAAAAAAACACACTTTTTTACATTTCATCCTAAGCATTTAGTGTCCGCAGTTGAATTAACCATATTTAATTGTTTTTGCTGAAATCATTGCTGCAATCAAATTGAGTAATGTGTATGATTCAGCATAGCGTGAACTTACCTGATGTGAAATGAGAACTGCAGAGTCGAGCATTTTTAATTAGGTCCTCACTCCATTCAGCTCTTATGATGGCTGTTAGCCAAAGGCGTCTGTGTATTTGTCATTAAAAGCAGAGTGGTGTACAGTAAAATTTAAGTTTTCTATTTCTGGCGTTCTACCGCACAACACATGTTTGCTATTGCAACTGGTCTTTTTTTTTCAACTGGTATGCACGGTTGAACCCATGTTATGTCATGTGTTGGCCCACACGGAATCTGCGTGTGCAGAATTCCGCAGATTTTTAGCCCATTATTAATTCTGTTTATTTACTTGAGTAAATGTGTAAATCTGATTTTATTCAGTTTTCAATCAGTAAATTATTACTTTTTATTTAATATATTAACGTTTTAGTTATGATACTCTGCTGGATACTCCCAAAATAATTCTGCAAAAACCCACGGCGCATGCAATGTGCGTACCATGCATTTATACTTCTGCGCAGTGTTTGTGTTGCTCTACAATAACATTTCTGAAATGCTAGCTGGCAGTAGGTTATGTTCTTCTGCGTTGAGTTTCTTTGCTGGTGTTTTGCCGCACTTCAGCACGGTACAAGGCAACTGTACCTAGTGTGAGTACACCCTTAGTTATCCTTCATGTTGTAAATTGGTCATTAAGTGTAGTGCAAAGTGTAGCTGCTGAAACATGTATAAGCCAAATTCATTAACATACTGTATGTCATACATGTTAATAAATTATTTACACCAAGAAAACGGAAGCTCTAGACCCAAATTAAACCTGTACGTTTCTTTTGGGCAAAGTGTAACATATTTAATGAGGTAATGCCTTTCCAGTGAAAATACTGTGAAGCATGACAACTTTATAATGCAATTATTTATTCAAATGGTAGAAAAATGTTCAAATAAGTCAATACAAAACTTTCGACCTGAGTATAAGAGCAAAGTAAATACAGTGTATCTAAAAGGAGCTAAAATGTATGCTTATAAATGTGTATTATAACAAAAGGCTCCAAAAAATGATGATCAATTATATAAACATACACAATGCACTCAAAAAAGGAGAGTTTCTACCTATTAAATAACAAAATGATAGAACACTGAGCCAAATTCACATCTGTATGATACACACAAAACAAAAGAAACACATATCAGGGATTGCTGCATGCTCTGCACATCAATCTCATTCACCATGCAGATAAACCTCGGAATTTCATGACCATGTGACGTTTTTATGTGTGCTTCATGGGGGTCTCCTGAAGTGCTGGTGTGGACATATTCAGTTTTTAGAAGGAATAAAATGGTAATGAATTATGAACAGATGAAAATGTATTGTACAAATGTCCTGAGTGATTATCTCAAGTTAAACAGCCATAATTATTAGTTAGTAACAGTAAGAACTAAATGTTTGTGCTATCAAAACTGGTGCATTTTATAGACCATAGCAACACCATTTTTGGCTTACATAATTAAAACCAACATTTATTGTTTCTCTGCTACTTCGTGATACAGCAGTAGAGTTTGAAATATGATTATGTATTTCAATTCCAATACTACGTCAAATGGTGAATAATGAAATGAAATTAGATTGACCAGCACCAAAATCCTTCATTGTCGATGTCCAAAGCATAATGTCCAATACATCTTAATCAGACGTAAAGTAAAATATAGTGGAAATCCAATGTTTGATAAGCTGTCAATGTGTAGATAGTACAGTACATAAATGACAACACAGTCAAATCCTTTGGGATTTTAGCTTCGTCCACCATTGTCTGTAAACGCAGAGCATTGAGGTACTGAGGTTTGTAGCTGCAGCTTTACACTGAACTTTCTAGAAGAGACAATCAACATCCTTGTAGCAAATGCAGTTACACAATATCCATTCATAGTTCGGCCGTTTGGAAAGTCTTGTGATGTTCATTTTTGCATTTGTTTTGCCACCGTTCAGTTTAAATACCCACCATTTAATCCAGCGGTTTCAAGTCAACATGTTGGACCTTTGACTATAATAATAAATAGCCATGTATCTTGAGCAAAGTGTATAGTTATCGACTCAAAAACTGAGCGAACCTATGTCTTCCTTTAGTGGATTTGCTGTGTTATTTTGTGCAGAAGCTCCAGCATCTATTTTGTTTGTTTGAGTTTCTCGATGTGATGGCAAAGTTTGAGAGCAGGCCCCAGTTTCAGCCCCATGTACTTCATGATCATGTCACTCCGTAAAAGCATCAAAGCCTTGCCATCAATCTCCTGTGGAAAAGCAGAACAATCAAACCATTTCAATAATTTGCAAGTAATATAATCAGTGGTGTAAAGTAACAAATTACAAATAGTCAAATAACTATAATTGAGTAGTTTTTCTCAGGAATTGTAATGTACTGAAGTAGTTTTAAAGCTATTGTGTGCTTTTACTTTCCCTTGAGTACATTTTTAGTGCTGTATCGGTAATTTTACTGCACTATTTTCCTTTAATCTGCAGTCACTACTTTATTTTTAATGGTCTATGGGCATTGTTAGAGTAGAAACACCGGTTCTGTGATTCCTGTCCAAACAAGATCACACATAGTAACTAAATTGCATCATACAGAACCGACCTCAAGATATGGACGCTTCATAAATGCAGCAAACCATTTGGAAGCATTAAAAGTATCCAAGATGATATTCAAAATCATTACACGCAATGACCCAGAGTCCCAGAGAATGAGAGAATGACCCACACAACGTTTAGATTGCCTGTTACTGATGAGAAGATGAAGGATGTTTATTCTATGATGACTGAAATTACCTTAAACAATAACTAACTGCATTACAAAATGTTGTTTTCACACACATACAAATTGAATGTAAACGCATCAGTCTGTCACAGTGCAATACTCACTACTACTGAGTAATAGTTTAAGTAATAGTAAGAGTTTTAAAAGGGCTACTTTTTAAGCTGCGGTCACACTCCACTTTTCGCCCCATAGACTTCTATTCATACGCATGCAAATGCGGTAGACTGGAAACGCAAGCTTGTACGACACAGTTCGCTGCATTGAAAAGTTCAAGCTTTGTGAACTCTACAAAAACTCTGCAAAATCGCATCACATGGCTGCGTTAGACCAATCCAAGATTAAAACATGACCTCTATGTACAGTCATTTAAAATTTGGACCAGTCGCTCACTTTTTTAAATGTCTAATCAACTCGTTTAATTCCACCTCTTTTTGCAGCACTGTATGACAGAATTTTGCGTGCTCAAACTCTAGTGTGACCAAGGCATTACTTATGCTTAGAGTAATATTTACAACAGATTCTTTTACTCTACCTGCACTACATTTTTGGGGAAGTAATGGTACTTTTACTTGAGTGATAATTGAATGCTTCTAAATCTATGCGCATTTACAAAATAAAAACAAAACAAGAAAATCATCTCACATGTTTCCTAAAGAGCTCTGCATGTGGACCCAGTGCTTGTGGATCGGCATCTCGCACAAATTGCATCACTTCCTCTATACTCCAGGATGATGGACTCTTATTGGATGTTTTAGATGGATCCTTCTCTGTTGCTTGATGGTCAGGACCAGTTGTTGAGCTTGCAGCTGGAAAACACAACACCATTTAAGAAAACGTGGCAAAAATATAATGTTTGAGAAAATCTAAATAGAGTTGAAGTCGGAATTTTTTTTCACCTAATTTCTGTTTAACGGAAAGAAGATTTTTTCAACATTTTTAAACATAAGAGTTTTTATAAGTCATTTGTAATAACATATTTATTTTATCTTTGCCATGATGATAGTAAATAATATTTTACTATGATTCTAGTATTCAGTTTAGAGTGCAATATAAAGGCTTAACTCGGTTAATTCATTCATTCATTCGTTTTCTTTTCGGCTTAGTCCCTTTATTAAAATGGGGTCGCCACAGCGGAATGAACCGCCAACACCAGCACGTTTTTAAGCAGCGGATGCCCTTCCAGCCGCACCCCATCTCTGGGAAACATCTACACACACTCATTCACACACACTCATACACTACGGACAATTTAGCCTACCCAATTCACCTGTACCTGTACCAGTCTTCGGACTGTGGGGGAAACCGGAGCACCCGGAGGAAAACCCACGCGAACGCAGGGAGAACATGCAAACTCCACACAGAAACGCCATCTGACCCAGCCGAGGCTTGAACCAGTGACCTTCTTGCTGTGAGGCGACAGCACTACCTACTGCGTCGCCAACTAGGTTAATTAGGTTACTTATAGGTAATTAGGCAAGTTATTGTATTAAGACGGTTTGTTCTGCAGGCGGCTAATATTGACCTTAAAATGGTAAAAAAAAAAAATGCTTTTATTCTAGCTAAAATAAAACTATTAAAACTTCTTCCAAAAGAAAAATTATTATGGGAAATACTGTAAACAATTCCTAGCCCTGTTAAACATAATTTGGGAAATATTTGAAAAAAAAAAATAGTTTACAAGAGGGCTAATAATTTTGACAAGTATTTGTAGTATTGCTCATAGCTCGAATTTATTAGGTCTGATTAATCACACAATCACATTTCATTTTGTAAAGCGTCATCTTTTATGGGTGTGAATATGTAACATCAAAAACCGTAATAGACTGATATGCCAAAAAACAACTTAGATTTATTTTCACATTTGGATTTATTTGGAAAACTCCCACTAGAGGGCACTGTGATGCATAAACAGTGACAAAATGCAGGTCTGTTCAAAAACAGCATTGTAATGCGCTTTTCTTGTAATTGCTGTAGTATCTAATATGTATACTGTGCACAGATAAGAGAAAAAAACAAGGATGACAATACATTTGTTGTCACTTTATTTAATTAGACAAAATCTGAACAAAAAACTAGGAAAAACAGCAGTTTGTTTTATTAATTGTAATAATTAAGCACTACCTGCTTACATTGGGCAGAAATGCTAAAATAATATTCTAATAGCACACAATGATTACAGCATAATCCCTCATGCCTAGGGCCAGACAGAATCTGCAGACATTTTTTTGCTGTTTCTGCACCGAATTTTGTAAAAAAAATAAATAAATAAATAAAAAATAATAATATGCGGTTTTATGTGGAATGATTTTTTCGTAACTAAAAACTTGACATATGAAATAAAAAAGAATAGCTTTTTAACTTTTATTTAATGTTTACAATGAAAATCCAATTACATCCACTTATTTGGTAAATCTACTAAATTACTTTACAAACTGTATTGTAAATAAACCATAAGAACACTTTTTATCACTATATATTATATTAGTCAATGTTATTACTGAAACTAACTTACAAACCAAATAAATATAAATCTACACACATTTACACAAGTACATATATAGACTATAATCCACATCTGTGGATTTCTGTGAGCCTACTAAAAGGCAGATATAGATTAATATTATTATTATTACATTCAAATCTCTGAAAACTGTTGTGAATTCTTTATTGAATAATACTGTATTAAAGCATTAAGTGTTTTAGAATAACAAAGTGATTATTTTCATGTCCATCCTCTTCTCTGTCTGCCTCAACCGATGTAAATAATTTGGAAATACTGTACATGTGCTCTCTTGAATAGGAATGCTGGTCTAAGGTCAGTCTCTTGATCTATGTCTCTTAAGAAAGGGAAATAAGACTGAACCCCAAGCGTCACTCTCATTCTGAGATGCTATTTAAATAAATACGGGCCCCTGAGCCGCTAACAGGCTTTAATCCATATCAAAGCCTATTGTGTCACTTGACATTTGATTAGAGAAAATACATCTGCTCCTCACACAGGCACTCTGTGCGGAACTGATATGGGTTTTTATCCCATGATAGAAATAGATCTAAGTCTCTGAACAGCAGCGGTGATCGCGTAAGCCAAGCTGCCAGACTGAAAGCATTCTGACAATAAATCTGTTCTGCTTTTAGGACTCAAACACCACAGCAATGCCAAAACCGGCACAAAATAAATTGATTTGCAAAAATTTTATTAATTCAAATGTAGGTTATCAACTTTTGGAGAACAAGTAAAACTACTCAAAAAGCATTTGCAAAAAAAAGAAAGTAGTAACATATTCTGTAATAGAAATATATTATATTAAATACATTAAAATGAATGAATTGTGGAAAGACTGAAAATAACTTAAGTAATAAAAAGTGAGTATTACATGTAATAAATTATTTAAAAATGTAATGCTCAAGCTCATTAGTAGATCAGCACAATATTACTTTACAGCCACATAAAATAATGATCTGTTCTGCATTATTTACTTCTATTTAATACACGTTTGTGTATGTAAAGTTGAAGCCAGAATTATTAGCCCCCCTGTTTATTTTATTTCCTTTATTTTTCAATTTCTGTTTAACCGAGAGAAGATTTTTTTCAACACATTTCTCAACATAATAGTTTTAATAACTCATTTCTAATCACTGATTTATTTTATTTTTGCAATGATGACAGTAAATAATAATTTACTAGATACTTTTCTAGACACTTCTATGCAGCTAAAAGTGACATTCAAAGGCTTAACTAGGTTAATTAGGTTAACTAGGCAGATTAGGTTTTGTTCTGTAGACAATCAAAGAAATATATAGCTTAAAGGGGCTAATAATTTTGACCTTAAAATGGTTTTTAAAAAGTAAAAATCTTCTTTTATTCTAGCCAAAATAAATAAGACTTTCTCCAGAAGAAAAAAATATTATCAGACATACTGTGAAAAATTCCTTGCTTTGTTAAACATTATTTGGGAAATATTTGAAAAAGAAAAGAAAATTCAAAGGGGGGCTAATAATCTGACTTCGGACTTTATGTACATGATTATTAAATGTTTTAAAATAAGCTTATCCTGCTCAGCAAGACTGCATTTATTTAATCAAAAATACAGCACAAATTGTGAAATGTCATTGCACTATAAAATAAATGTTCAAAAGTAGTTCATAATTTAATTTAATCATTTATTCCAGTGATTTTAAAGATGATTTTTTACAGCTTCATTACACCAGTCTTCAGAGTCACATGAACCTTCAGAAATCACTCTAATATTAATTATTATTATTATTATTATTAATACTACTACTACTAATAATAATAATGATGATGATGATAATAATAATAATTGTTTTCCCAGAGATGGATTGCAGATGGAATCCGCTGTGTAAAAACGTGCTGGATAAATTGGTGGTTCATTCCGCTGTGGCAACCTCGGATTAATAAAGGGACTAAGCCGAAAAGAAAATGAATGAATGAATGATAATAGTAATACAAGCAATAATGACTGGAGTAATAATTTTATTTGAAACTACATACAATAAGAATGCAGTTGCTTAAAATTGTAATAAATATTAATATATTATATTAATATATATTATATCAATATTAATAAATAAAAAACATTTTTACATTTACTAAAAGCCACCTTGATGAACAGAATAATTTTCCAAAAAAAAATTACCCTAAAATTTTAACCGGTAGTGTACATAATAGAAGATCAAATATAGGTAGGCATTGTTATTATGGGGGTCACGAGCTGAAAAGTTTGGGAACCCCTGTGTTAAGCAGTACAGAAAAATGAGTCTTCTATTATGAATGAAAGTCATTACAAAGTGTTGCCTATAAATCAGTTTATACTTGGTCCATTTAAAACGAATGTAAACAAGTCTGTGTATTTCCAAACACATTAAACACATGTGAAGGTGTTGAACAAAGCGATCTTACATAGCCTACCTTCCACTCGTCTGTGTGTGCGCGGCTCTGCGGGGTTAGAAGAGAGTCCGCGCAGCAGTGGAGGGTGGGAGGGGTAGTGTGGGCTGCTGCCGGTCGGGGTGTGAAACTCAGATGTGCTGCGGTGCGCAGGGGGTCGAGGGGCCACCGATTTGGAGGCCGAGTCCATTGACTCTTCTAAGAACTGCTGCTCTGTGGAGGCACCGTTTTCAGCATGGGCGATGGTTTCTGTCATAAATAACAGTCAAGTGGAATGTCTTAATTAGACAAGCAAATTATCTAATATACAGCCACGGGGAAAGTGAAGAGACTTATAATTGTGTGTTTGAGGAAAAAAAAGCTTTTTTGTTTGAATATATACTGCTGTTGATAATTCATTCAAAAAAATAATAATAATAAATAAATAGTAAAAAAGGCTGCCATGTTTTCAAACATGTGTAAATTTTGATATTAAAATTCCAAAAATTCATATATGCAAATTTTTGATAACAGGATTAAGAAGCATCAAGAAATCAATATTTAGTCAAATAACCTGATTATCCTGCCCAACAGAAAACACACTAAGACTGTGTCCACGCTAATACTTTTTCATTTAAAAATACAGATTTTTCTCTCCGTTTTGGCCTTCTGTCCACAAGATTACATTTTCGAAAAAAAAAAAATGTATCTTTTTGAAAACTAAAAAGTCCAAAGTGGATCAATTTTAAAACACTGTTTTCGTGTTGCAGTGTTGACTGTGAAAACAGAGGCTTTTGAAAACAAGGTAACACTTTATTTTGATGCTCCATTTGAGTATAAGGGCCTACTCACACTATGCTATCCGAACCGTGCCCAGGCTTGTTTCCCGGATCGTTTGAGAAGTGTGAGTGCGCTGAATCGGGCTCTGGCACAGTTCACTTGGCCGACCCTGGCCCGGTTGTAAGAGGTGGGCCTGAGTGCGGTTCACTTGGGCTTTGGCACAGTACGTTTGTAGTGTGAGTGCAAAACGCGCCAAAGCCCGCAACTGAAAGCGAGATGTAACTTTAAGGGACTGTTTCATATGGATTTATTAATCATTCTTACTGTTCAGCGAACGCAAACTGCCGTAGCTTAATAAAGACACAAACTCCTCACTGCACGACAGCTGCACGCCTTCAGCAAACCTCCTCATTCCTGCAGCACGAGAGCTTTATGATTGTTTATGAGCGCCAAAAGTGGCAGATCTGTTCGGCGAAATATCTGACTGCGTGTTACTGCATCCCTAAAGACTGTTTGGCGAAATATCTGACTGCTTGTCACTGCAAATCAAACGACTGAAACGATATAACTAGAGCAATCTCCACTGTGCTGCTGAGTGACAGCGCTTCTCACTGAACAGCGCAGCAGTGATGACGTAAGCGTGCCCAGGCCCGATTGTGGTGTGAGTGCGGGCCGTCGGGGGAGACGGGAGAGGGGACAAACGTGCATTGGCCAGGTTCGAGGCAACTGTACCTAGTGTGAGTACGGCCTTAGTAGACTGTCTGCTTAATATCTGTTGATACTGCTCCCTCAGCAGACATTTAACTAACTATAAGAAACTTTGCAAGTACATGTCAACTTACCCTAATCCTAACCCCAACCTAACAGCCTGCTTATAATCTAATGAGAATTAGTTGGCATGTAGATGCAATGTAACTTAAATTCAACCTACGGACCATCAAAATAAAGTGTGACCGAAAACAATGACGCATTTTAGTCTTGATGCCGTATTGTGACCATTTCAGCTAACATGGTGGACAGCATTGTAAAGCAGATGTTTTGAATCCTGACCATTTTAACAGCTTTATTAAAGATTAATGTAAGCCTGTACATGTTCCCTATTGCCTCTCCCTATTGTTTACTGGGAGCTGTTGTTCAGTGGCCACACCAGACGACAGACTGCATGTGCAGTTCTGAACGAAAGCACTTCAGTCATTTTAGTGTGGATGACAGAAAGAATTCAAAAGTAAAGTATATGGACATTCAGAGTTTTCAGACGAAAAACACTGTTTTCAAATTTCAGATTAGGGTAGACTTGGCCTAAATGACAATGCTTTTACTGAAAAGAAAGGAAGAAAATTTGGAAGAATTATTGCCAGACCTTTATAGAATAAAATGCATGTTACTCAAACCCATACATCAGGGCTGCACAATATATAGTTTCAGCATTAATATCACAATGTGCACATTGGCAATAGTTACATCGCAAGATATGCAATGTTGAGTCTGAAATATAGTTGACCAGGAGCTATGTATTTAATTGCTGTATTTATATGGAATTGATTTATGAAATAATAATAATAATAATGTTTTTCTTACCTAGATATTTTGTCTTGTTTCTAGTCCAAATATCTACATTTCCAAGCAAAACTATTTTTTACTTTAATAGCAGATAGTTGCACTTGTTTCACTTGTTTTAGGGAAAAATTCCTAATTTTATATTATTTCTTCTGAAGTTAAAAACAAATATTTTTACTTGATCTAAAGAACGTTTTGATATTTGAACCAGAAACAAGATCAAGCCAAGTAAGAAAAGCATTTTTTGCATTGGGATTATTCAGTTTCTGTACCTGAATACTGTTCTTCCTCAAATCTCATAGAAGGTTTTACTTTCACAGTGGAGACTGCAAGTCTACACACCTACAGTATTCAGCTATAACATAAACACACACTAAAGTAAATGAATATATACATATGATGAAACAAGCAGTAACACGTCCTTTATAACTGTCCTTTAATACAAGTGAAAACACTAGACAATTTTCTAAAGCTGCTAACTCACATCTTAAACATTACACATCTGCAATTTACTGCAATCATCTTCATCTATAGAACATTTAATGAGCGCTGAACATATACCAACACCCACGCCTGGCAAATTATAGTCACACAGCATTAAAAATAGCCCAAATTGTCAGGTTATTCTCACCTATAAAAATCTGACTTAATTAGTTACAAGGTGGGAGATTTAATTAGGAGCCTGTCTGCATTATTCAATTCTATTATATGTGTCGCTAATAAGATAATTAAGAGACGTGGAAAACCCATTGACTTTAAAGGGATAGTTCACCCAATAATAAAATGAACATTTACTCTTCATTAACTCACTTTCAAGTGGCTTTTCTTTTGAGCACAAAAGATATTTTGTAGAATGCCGGAAACCTGAGCCACTGACATATACAGTAGGGGACAAAATACTGTGGAATCAATAGCTACTGGTTTCAAACATTCTTCAGAATTTTTTTTTTTTGTTTGTTTAAAAGAAGAAACTCAAACAGGTTTGGTGAGAATGTCATCATAAAACGTTCTTTTTTGATGAATTATTCCTTTCAGTTGAGCCAATCTGAACCAGACTACCTACTTTTGTGGCAAAAGCACTCAATCAGTCATATGATATGATATGATATGATATGATATGATATGATATGATATGATAGAATAACAGCAGAGCGGATCGTACCATCTGAGGGCAGAGCTTCTGTTCTCTGTAGTTTGGGTGACAGGGCAGTGCTGTAGGCCGACGAGTCTCTGTTGAAGCGCCTCGTACCTCGTGCTACAGACAGAGCTTCCGACGTCTCCTCTTTCACTGCAATGTAAGAAAAAGCAGATTCGCATACGCTCTGGATGACCACAGGATTTAGTACCTACTGAATCATATTGACAGGAACAGAAGTAAACTGATTCAGATGTTCGTTCAAACTAAAGCGTCAGAAAATGTGCAGTCAGAATTCTACAGTTTTGCTGCCTTAAAGGGCTCCACATACTGTTAAAATAAAAATATAATGTTCTATTGTTTATTTGCTGGATCAAATGTGTGAGCTTTTCAGTGACTTTTCCATATGCAGCCAGTGTTGGTTACCTATTGACCTTATTATTCAATGCGGAAGTGTGCCTGTTTTCACGATTGTTTTAGAACTTCCCATTCAATTACCTATTGTAGAAATGTCTAAGAATAATAAATAGCAGACGGTCAAACTACTTGCTCTACAAATTCATTTATCAGGTAGATTAAACATGCTTAAAAAACGATGAACAGAAAGTCAGAAATTCATGTAAATAGATGGTATGTATGAAATATTGGGTCATTGCTTTGAAATGTTTTGTGTTTTGGTACATATAATGTTTATTCTTAAAGTGTTACATTTCTTAATTAAGCTAAAAGGTCATGTTTGGCTCAGATTTAAAGAATTATTGTCTGTGGCCTATTGTCTATGCGGCATTAAGCGTTATATTTAGTGCATTTAAGCGTTGAAATTTGAGTTGTGTGGGGTCAAGTAACTTATTGAGTAACGGAGTTACTTTTCAGACACAATAATTAATTCATTCACTCATTTTCCTTCGGCTTAGTCCCCTTATTCATCAGGGGTCACCACAGCGCAATGAACCGCCAACTTATCCAGCATATGTTTTACACAGCGGATGTCCTTCCAGCTGAAACCCAGTACTTTGAAACACCGATAAACACTCATTCACACATACACTACCGCCTATTTAGCTTATTCAATTCACTAATAGCGCATGTCTTTAAACTGTGGGGGAAACTAGAGCACCCGGAGGAAACCCACGCCAACACGGGGAGAACATGTAAACTGGGACTCTAACCAGTGACCTTCATGCTGTAAGGCGACAGTGCTAACCACTGACCCACAGTGCCTCCCACAGTAATTAAAAATGTAATTTAATTACAATTTTAATGATGTAATTAGTAATTAATTAATTGTTTGAATTAACTTACCCAACACTGCAGGCAACATTTACTATTATAGAACTATAAATGACGATACTACCTTTAAAAACTACAATGGGACCACCGGTATTTGAAGCCATAGTATCACAGTACTACCATAGTACCGGTAAACCATGCAGCCCTACTTCTAAAACCACACAAGCTAAGGCTGCATGAGTATTGGTTATTTGATAAAGATTTATTGTAGTTTCCCAGGCAGAAGATTTTTGGAAGAGGTTTCAGCAGTCACTTTACTGGTATTTGTGATATTAAAGGGTTAGTTCACTGAAAATTCAGTTATTACTTACTCACCTTCATGTCGTTCTAGCCCCCTGCAAAACATATTGAGATATTTTAGATAAAATCCCAGAGCTCTCTGGCCCTCCATAGACGGCCTTAATCCAGAGACCTTCAACGTCCAGAAAAGGAACCAAAACATTTCATGTCACTTCAGTGGTTCTGTAATCATAAGAAGCCCCCAAAAAACTATAATAATGACTTTGTTGACTTAAGTCTTCTCTTCAGCACCAGGTCAGGGTGTGCCTTTACTATGGGAAGTATGACCTATTAGTGCAGCTATTATTGCTATTAGTGCAGCTCAACATGCAAGTGTTGTATGGCCCTTTTTTTTTGTACAATTTTTATGGCACACATAAGTGTTATTGGAGCTTTGTATAATTGCAGTTGAACCACTGTGGTCACATGGGATGTTTTGACAATGTTTTTGGTTCCTTTTCTGATCTCTTTCTATAGAGCTCCAGAGAGCTCTTGGATTTCATCTGAAATACCTTAATTTGTGTTCCGATGAGGAGCGAAAGTCTCGGGGGATTGAAATGACATGAGGATGAGTAATTAATAACAGAATTTTCATTTCTGGGTGAATTTACCCTTTAACATTTGCCAGTTTTGTTTCTAGATTTTCACTTTGTTAGTAGATCATCTGATCATCAATGGCTTTGCTTGTTCAGGTCCTAATTTTTGCAGCTCTTGCTAGATTACATTAGTCATTGTGAAAATTAATTACTGCGTATCTCTGTAGGCTTTCCACTGGTGCTCATGCATGACAGGAATTTGCTCTGTTTAGAAAACCTTAGAAGTAAAACACACCTGATTTGCTCCTTTCGTATGGTGTGTGTGTGCTGGAGGTCAGTGGGCTGAACGGCTGGCTGCTGAACAGGTTATCACACTGCAGGTGGTGGCACAGAGTTTCTAGAAAGCGCAGAACAAATGATGCGCTGGAGGCAGTGGGCAGCTTGACATAGTGTATTCCTCCTTCAGAGCGAACTGTGTGAAAGGAGATGGCATATTAAAAATATAGAAAATCAACAAGCCCAGTATACAAAATATGTGTACAGTGCGCATGATGTGAATTTCTATGTGCACAGTTGAACCCACAGGTTTGCAAAGTATGCAAAAACAGGCACTCGACAAATTGCCAATGGAAAAATACTGAAGTATATTGAATAAAGCCCATGTATAGTACATTAAAGAAGGTTTACCCCCAAACATTTTAATTTACTCACCATTTACTCACCCTCAAGTGACTTCAAACCCTAATAAGTTTTTTTCTGTTAAATACAAAAGAAGATATTTTGAAAAATGTTAGAAACCAGAAATCATTGTCTTCCATAATAGGAAAAAATGGTTAGCCAATAAAAATGGTTAGCCAATAGCCAATGGTTACCGGTTTCCAACATTCTTCTTTCAGCTTTCTTTTGGGTTCAACAGAAAAAGAAGCTCAGACATGTTTGTGACAAATAAAGGGTGAGTAAATGATGACAGAATTAAAATTTTTGAGTGAAGTATGCCTTTAAGTAAAAATATTTAGTCTAGCTTTATATTAAATTAACATATATCCTGAACATTTCTTACTGACTTTATTTATTAACTCCAATTAATCATCTAAATTAGCTACAGCACGGACAATAAGTAATGAACACATCACCATTTCTTTCATAAAACACACTTCTAAAGGTGCTGCAGACTTGAAATGTTCACCAGATGTTGGTAAGAAATTATGTTGGTAAAGAAATCCAAATATGCTAAGATAACAAATCTAAATTAAATTTACAATTGAAATTTACAAATTGTGTGTGATAAAATGAAATGATGCAGGAAAAAAGTATTGAACACATGAAGAAAGGGAGGTGTAGAAGGGCAGTGAAAGCCCAGACAGCAGCTGAAACCTCTCAGTATTATTCAGCAACCCTCTGCCCTTCAGCATTGTAGATTAATATTAGCTGCATCAGTCCAACATCTACATTACCAGGATGATGAAGATAAAACCATCTGTGAGTGGACATTTCAGCTGGACAATGATCCAAAACGCAGCCAAGGAAACTCTCAAATACTTTCGGAGGAAGAAAATCAAGCTGTATTTGTTTTATTTTTATGTTTTTATTGTTTGAGTTTTTACCAAAATCTGGTTCAATTCCATTTTGACAGTTCCTTTAAAAATATTATTCCCAGGAAAAAACATAACATGTTCAATACCTACTTTTCTATCACAAAAAAAGAAAAAAAATCATAAAATTTTGCAAGAATATCTCATGTTTTCCTCTGTGGCGGTTCAGTCATATATTTTTAGCTTTGTGCAGATTTTGCACTATACAACTATTTTAATGCAGTTTGTATGCTGGAGAGATTGATCAAATTAAAATAATTTAATTAAATCATGCAATTGGAGCAAAAACTGCCCCGTTCCAACTTCTGGCTGGCAGATTCGTGCATCTCCAATAATGATGAATGATAAAAAAAGAGCATAAGTGCATAATCTCAACGCTCCTAATGCTTATTTTTTTTTCTTCGTAGCATTTTTAAATTGTTGGCGAGGGGGTTGATTTGGCTAAATGGGTGGTGATTAAGGGGCCATGGCATCGCAGCAGATGGTCCCAGAGTCATGGCGTGGCCCCCACCCCCTGCAAACACTCAAATATAGACACGCACACACATACACGCATCTCCCCTGGGACACTCCAATTAAATGATCCAAACCAGGTTACACACAGATGCCAGCCCTTATTACTCGCAGTCTGACGACATCAGCTGTGCACACACACACACACACACACACACACACACACACACACACACACACACACACACACACACAAACAGACTCATGCTGCATTTTAAACAAACACACACCCTTATCTTTTCAGGTCAAATACACACCCATATCTTCATTTCTTCTTTTATTGTAAAGCACATGCATGTTGACAGCCTTAAAATAACACACAACTACAGTAATTCAAACAGAGATTAAGCCTTATATTCAGGTTTTGGATGACTGGGGCACTTCTGACTCCCCGGGGCAAAAATAAATCTTTCCACTTTGTTAAAACATGCATCCCATTCTGCTCTTCAAGTAGGCTTCAGTTATGTATAAAGTGTATGGATTTAGGTTTATCATAAGTTCATCATAAGACTTTTTTGGAGGGAAAGGGGGGGTGACTAAATTAAGTAAACAATTAACTTAAGGTTATTTATCAATAAATAATTAATAAATACTATTATATTTTTTATCATTTGTGGTCAGGTCTAGAATTCAGCCATTTTCAGTCAAATACTGGGGATAATAACTCAACAAAGGGGACCAACTATGCAAAAATCACTTTTATAAGGGGTTTAAACAAGTGTGGGCCAACAGTCTGTGAATATATCCAGCTTCTAATGACATTCTCCCTTTGTACATGACATCATAGTAGAAAAGCCCCGCCCATTGGTGACAATCTCACCCTTATTAGCGTAGAACGTTAGTCTTGTTTTTGAATCTGAATGCTGACCCACAGGCATTTGTAGCTCCGCCCTTCGTTTGAAAAGAGCGCAATCTCATTTGAATTTAGAGCGACAGTCACCAAAAAGGCGCAATTAGGATCAAAGCCTAACCGCAGCTTCACATGGGGCTTTAGCGTCAGCGCTTGACAGAGTGTCTGAAGTTGGGGCTGACGTGGTCATCATAGCAGCGTCAGCCAATGAAATTAGTTCGCAATCAACTACTGTGTGAGCTGATGTATTTGCAAAAAGGAATCTAATTGGCTGACGTGTCCGTTGGCACTTGAAAAGAAATCCCCAACTTCAGCAGCGAGCAACTCCACTGTAACAGCACCAACAGATCCACAATGCTGTTCGGCAATGGCTGACATCACCCATTTAAAGTTAATGAAAAGCATTGGTGCTGATGCCCCGTGTGAATAGGGTGTAAAAGGGACAATTTCAAAGAGTTATAAATAGGGCTGGGTGAAATGGAAAAAATGCAATCTCTATAATTATTTCTATATTGAATGATAACAATATAAATTTTGATATAAGTTGGTAATGCTTCCACTTTTAAAAGAGTATCACGAACTATGACTGAAGGCGAATACTGCTGGCGGAAAAGTGAACTGCTGGCGGGAAAGTGAAAAAGCGTGCTAAACAATACTGGGTGATGCAGCATGACCTATTTTCGACCAATAATTTTTTAGTGACCAAAAATGTGGTTTATTTACAATTATAGATTCCTGTTGTTGCGTATTTCTACTGTGTGATTTGCTCTTAGGAACAATATCGAGTAAAAATGTCCAGAGCTTATCATCGTTATCAACATAAATTTTATTGCGATTTGATATGATGTTGTTTTTTGGCCCAGCTCTAGTTATAAAACATTATTTGTGGAGTATTTTGAGTTCACCTTTACATAAACACTCTTGGGATTTCAAAGACTTATTTTAGATCCTGTAGAAAGGGGAATAATAGATCCCCTTTAATAAGGCATCAAAAAGTTTCAAGTTATTATTATAAAGCATAAATTATTATGAAGCATTTGTTAAAACTAGAATTACACTCAAACCAATTTTGTCTTTCAAAAGTATTTTTCCTCACCGACAGACAGGCCTTTTTTAAATCAAAGACTCACTGAAAGAGATTTAAACTGACCTCTGATGATTTCCCCACCATCAGACTGAGACTGCAGGAAGCTGAAGAGAGCTTTGGGCTGAAACGCACAGTCCACGCAGGCCTGAACCGCATGCTGGAGAACCGTGTTCACGGGGCCCGGCCCAAAATGATCCGGCAGCTGTAACAACAGCTTACGGTCCAGGTGTGGCCCAGAGTTACCATGTTTATTCACATAGACACAAACTAGAAGAGATGACCGCAAATATAAAGCACAATTCAAAACCAGCAAATAATTAAGACTGTATAGCTGCATTTGGTAAAAAAGTAAAGATCACCCTCTTTATTATAAATGAAATTATATAACATTTTTGCCTATATACAAATATTAAACGCAAAATCAAACAAGAATTTAGAATTAATCTAAAAATAAAACACATTTCAATTGGCAGCAAATCTTTTAAACATTACCCACTTCAGAACAAAACTCAATATAAATATAAGTGACTATATACTTTGCACTCACACTACCAAAGATATATACACTATATCAGAATGGTTTTGTATGATGTGATTTTGCTGTACAGTGTGGATAAAGATTGTTTTTCTGAAATGCAGGATACACTAATATGGATAATGAGTGTTTTGATTATAAAAACAGCATTTTAAAATGAAAACACACTCGTATAAATGCATAGCATAGTGAAAAGCATAGAACCCTACCTGTAGACACAACGCCCGAGTCTCTTGTTGTCTGCAGGCTAGACAGCCTCCCGTCTGACACGGATGAGGACAATATGGGGCTTGAAAGTGAATGAGGAACCTTTGGTTTCCTCTGTAAATGTGAAAGACAAAGAGCAAGGGATAAAACATCAATACACACTCTCACAAAACAAACCCACCTTCTGACCCTCAAAACAATGGCAGAGACTACAAAAGCCTTATCTGGATTGAGACAGACCCTTGCTTGAAATGAGGTGAAGCCAGTGTGTTTAATGTACCGTTCATGAGGAAAGATTATAGGAGATGTGTTAATGTTTAATTTGGATAATCACTCATGACATACGACCCACCCTCAAATCAAACAAAAGATGTGTAATGATCAGTTAAATGGGGCTTTTCCTTTATTTTATCCCCTTCTTTATGCTATTAAAACCCATTTTGTTGGCTACCAATGATGGATTCAATAAAAACAGCAAGAAATAAAGTATGAAATCAGGAAAATAAACTAAATCATGTTTTCAATAACACGTGTGTACATTAATTACTTATTTTAGTATTATTTATATACAACTGTAATATTTGTAAATGTTTTCAATTATTATATTTATAATTATATTTTCATTTTAGGTTTTAATATGGAACAGAATACTGTATTAATAGAAGATAATTCATTTGTTTTACACTAACTATTGGATATACACAAAACACAGCTTTGTTTGGTTTATTTTTAAAATGTACACTACCTGTCAAAAGTTTGTATGTGTTACGTTTAACATATATTATAAAGAATTTCAGCAAAACTGTTGCAAACAATTTATATAGGCTGAATTTAAACAAACTAATTCAATTTGGTAATGTTCAACTTTATTTGTTTGTATAAATTCAGCCCAAATAAATTGTTTACAACACCTTTAAAAAATGTAGTAAATTTATTGAATCATTTTTTTTGTGTGTATTTTATAACATAAGAACATATTTTGAGAAAGAGCTTATCAATCTGAATTATCCATCTTATTCATCTGAAACAAAAAACGGCATTAAACGGACATTGACTTTGTTTTCTTAATGAACTTATCGATTTACCTATTAGTTATTTTCGTTTCGTTAAAACAAATTTTTTTTAATAAAAATTCATATATTCATACATAATTTAATCATAAGTATTTTGCACAGCAATTTTTTTAAACAATAAAATACTTATTTGCACAGTTTTTTCATGTGTGTTTTATTCATATTAACCTTTACTTTATATTTTTTCCTCTTTGTAATGCAACTAAAACCATGGTATGTTATAATAACTTGGGTTTCTTTATTGAAAACCTTAATAAAAAGATTCATACACATAAAAAAAACACTAATACCTTTATTACTTAAGCAACCGACAGTTTTTTAAATCTGAAAATAATAACTTTCACTGAAATTTTGTACCACTGGTTTAAAGTTCAAATAAATATGAAAACAATTTAGTCATATTTATTTGTAGTTATACAGTACCGGTCAAAAGATTGGGGTCATTAGGACTTTTACATGCTTAAAAATAAGCTCATCCTGCTTACCAAGGCTGCATTTATTTGATCAAAAATACAGTACAAATTGTAAAATTGTGAAATGTTATTGCTCTATGAAATAACTGTTCAAAATTAGTTTGTCATTTAATTTAATCATTTATTTCAGTCATTTTAAAGATGAATTTTAAGTGTCATTACACAGAAAATCTAATTATAATTTTTTTGTCAATATTATTATTATTATTAATGGTAATAGTAATAAAATCAATAATCACTGGAGTAGTAATTTAATTTAAAACTACACACAATAAGAAAGCAGTTATTTAAAATTTTAATAAATATGTAACAATTTTTTTTACATTTAATAAACGCCTCCTTGATAAACAAAGTAATTTTCTTTATAAAAACATGAAAAAAACTGACCCTAAACTTTTGACGGGCAGTGTAAGTTAATTGTTTTTAGTAGTCAACATTATAAAAAAGTAGTAAACTTTATTAAAATTTAATAAGAAGACTATGGATTCAGTCATTTAAAATTTAGAATGATTTATTTTAGTATTCATTCTGTTAACAAAACGAATTGTTCTACTGTTGAAAATGTTAGCAATAAAATGTAAATAATTGAACAACAAAATACAGTTCTGGGAAAAATGAGAAGACCGCTTCAACGTTATTAACAGTTCACCGGATTTGCCATTCATTATTGAAGCTTTATTGACCATTTTGAGAGATGTAAACAAAAACATTGGTCCCAACGTATTTTTAGTTCAACATTGTTTAATTTCTATAGCTTCCGAGAATCCAAAAATAGCCAAATATTGATAAATGATGTTATGAAAGCTGTTTTAACACTAAGTTATGATTGAATTGCCTCTTGTTACAGTTATGAAACAGTTTGGTAACAAGCAGGAAATGTTCATGTGCCAATTACATGACCACATTGAAATGGTCTATATTTCATTTTATTTAATAATAACAAATTAGCAAACCTTTTATCTGACCCGTCCAGCTACACACACACACAAAAAAACCAGTAGTACCTTGCTGCCTGGTTTGGGTCCTCTCTTCTTGTATGGTTTGGGTGTGAGTGGTGAGCTGATGGGACTCTTGTGTGCGCTGGTGGGCTGTGATTGGCCGTTCTGTGATGGACTGTTTCCAGCCGCTGCGGCTTCAGCTGCTGCTTTCAGCATGGCGATGGTTTGGCTCTTTGGTCTCCTTCCTCGTACCCCCTTGCGCACTGGCAGAGGCGGCAGGGGGTGCGGCAGGCGGTAAGGGGACTGCATGGGGCGCCAAGATGGACTCGGTCGACTCACTGATGGCAGAAGAGTCTTCGGGATAGTGACTAAAGAGAAAGCGAAACAAAAAAAGTGTTATAAAATTACACAGTAATACCATTTAAATAATATAATAATAACAATGGGTGGCCCAGTGGTTAGCACTGTTGCCTCACAGCAAAAATGTCGCTAATTCGAGCCCTAGCTGGGTCAGCTGGAATTTCTGTGTTTGTTTGCATGCTCTTCCTGTGTTTGCATGGGATTTCTTCAGGTGCTTTGGTTTCCAAAGACATGCGCTATAGGTGAAGTGAATAAGCTTAATTGGCCGTAGTGTATGTGTGTGAATGTGAGAGTGTATTGATGTTTCCCAGTACTGGGTTGCAGCTGGAAGGGCATCTGCTGTGTAAAACATATGCTGGATAAGTTGGCGGTTCATTCCGCTGTGGTGACCCCTGATAAATAAAGGGAGCCAAAGGAAAATGAATGAATGAATAACAACAAGCACAATCGCCTCACTGTAAGAAGGTTGCTGTTTCGAGCCCCAGCTGGGTCAGTTGGCATTTCTGTGTGGAGTTTGCATGTTCTCCATGTGTTCGTGTTAGTTTCCCCCACAAGTCCAAAGACATATGGTGTAGGTCAGGGGTGTCAAACTCAATCCCTGGAGGGCCGAAGCCCTGCACAGTTTAGTTCCAACCCTGCTCCAACACACTTACCTGTAGGTTTCAAACAAGCCTGAAGGACTCAATTAGTTTGATCAGGTGTGTTTAATTAGGGTTGGAACAGAAACTGTGCAGAGCTGCGGCCCTTTTGGAACTGAGTTTGACACCTGTGGTGTAGGTGAATCAGGTAGGCTAAATTGTCCGTAGTGTATATATGTGATTGAGTGAGTGTGTATGAGTGATGTTTTCCCAGTGATGGGTTGCAGCTGGAAGGGCATCTGCTAAGTAAAACATAATCTGGATAAGTTAGGGGTTCATTCCGCTGTGGCGAACCCAGGTTAATAAAGGGACTGAGCCGAAAAGAAAATTAATGAATGACTCTCTATTTAATTGCAAAAAATTATAATTGTTATATGTCCTGTGGTGTGCAGAGCGCATAGATAAATTATTAATTTTTTAATAAAATTATAATGAGAAACACTTAAAATACATAAAAATAAATTGAAAGAAATGGAACAGAATTTGGTCCAAAAAAATAAAGCAGAATCTAGGGAAAAAATGTGGCTCTGTTACATAGCGGGTCAAAACAGTGGGGCCAAACAGAATCTGCTGACATTTTTTACTATTCCTAAAGAGAATGTTGTAAAAAAAAAAAAGATTTATGCGGAATTATTTTCACAACTATAAACGTAATAACTGAAGAAAAAAATAATAGTTTTTTAACTTTTATTTATTTTATTTAATCCATCTAGATGCACTAATTTGTTGAACAAAGCAAGTCTCTCATGTAATATGTCTACTAAAAGACAGAAAATATTACTTTACAAACTGTATTGTAAATAGATCAATTGAACACTTTCATATTAGTCAATAATATTCATGAAATTATTTAAAACACTGAATAAATATAAATCTAGGCACATTTACACAGATAAATAAATAGACTCAATGATGGTCTAAAAATCTGTAAAAATCTGCAGATTCCGTTTGGGCCTGGCTATGGGCAATATCCACAAGTTAAATGAGATGATTAATGTTGATATTCAACAGGAACTGATTAAATCTCACTGCAATAAGTTCACCCACATAAAGCACCATCCCGTTGGCATCATCATGGAATATGCATCGAATGCATGTCAATAAGGCAAGCCCAACTCCCAACACACAGGGACTCATATTTTATTCATAAAATTTTCTAAATACTAAATACATTTTTTTTAATCATTTTATTTTGTATTGGAATTTAAAAAATTAATGCAAAATAAATGAAACACTTTATGCAGCGAGGATCAAATGAGTTCTCATTCTGCCTGGATTAAGAAAATCAAACCAAATTAAGCACCAAAAACAGATTTTTCTCTAGATCTGATCTTTTAAACACTCCTCGTACTGCTGAATTCACTTTTCTCAGAGGCCGTTAAGCTTATCAGAAGCGTCACATTACAGACCTGAAAGCGGCTATTTAAAAACGGGGAGCGCAAAAATTGAGTTGTCTCAGGCTCTCTTCAGGAGCGTTTCAGCCGGCCTATTGTGCCCCCACAGGAGGCATGCGCTTTTCAGCAGCCCATTGTTTTGTGGGCCTCCCCCCACCGGCGCTCCGGTCAAAAGACTCTTTTCGGAGGCCAACAGGTAATCCTCATTAGAGAGAAGCAACAACCCCCTTCTCCACCTCTGTGAGCCGAGTCAAGCTGTGGGACAAATGTGACGGGTGTGCGAGCAGTTCACGGCTCACGTTTATTTCAAAGCCAATTTTATCTTGCACCGAGCAACAAACAATTGCCTATGAATATTTCTGAGCAGGCAACTTAATGCATTATTCATTTTGTTGCTGCTTCAAAATGCAGCCCCTACTTTATAGTCTCATTTAAAGAAAAAGAGCATCTTATGTTTTTATTAGAAGTGCAATGTCATTAAAGCGCTTTGTCTTTTCTTTAAATGATTTCAGGGTAATGCGCGAGTTTTTCAAATGAAGGAAAGTGTAATATACTGAAAAACTGGATTAGTCAAGCAGATGTACATGAATCACAGACAATAGGCAGTGCAGTCAGTTAGAAGTTCATTAGAAATTCATCAAATGCATCCATGCGAGTTTGCTAATAAAAAATTCATCTCCATGCACACATCCTGTCTCGCAAAACCAAATGTTCCTAATGTTCAACTTTCCTCAAAAAGGTAAAAAAAAATTAATAAAAAATTCCACAATAAATGGAATATCAAATATCTGCAGCTATCATCAACAAACCCATCAGCGAAGGTGTAAAATGCTGCAGCAAAAGCCAACGCATATTCAATATCCAAAAACACAGTAGCTCGATACTACCGCTCCCTGTTCATGGCCATAGAATACAATAATGCATTAAACATATTATTTGTTGGTTTTTTTACACTTTATGAAATGATACCATTTGTTTGTTTGTTTAAACTTTATAAAATATTATTTGTTTGTTTACACTTTATACAATTGTGTTATTTGTTTGTTTACACTTTATGCAATTGTGTTATTTGTTTGTTTACACTTTGATATATTATTTGTTTGTTTACACTTTATAAAATATTATTTTTATTTGATTACACTCATATATTATTTGTTTGTTTGTTTACACTTTATAAAATATTATTATTTGTTTGTTTACGTTTTATGAATTATTATTTCTTTTTTACACTTTATGAAATACTATCTTTTTTTGTTTAAACTTTATAAAATAATATTGTTTGTTTGTTAACACTTTATAAAACTTTGTTTGTTCATTTATACTATAAAATATTATTTGTTTGTTTACATTTCCATTCATTCATTTTCTTTTTGGCTTAGTCCCTTTATTAATCTGGGGTCACCGCAGCGGAATGAACCGCCAACTTATTTAGCATATATTTTATGCAGCAAATTTGTTTACACTTTTTAAAATACTATAGTTTGTTTGTTTACACTATAAAATATAATTTGTTTGTTGGTTTACACTAAAGTATTGTTATTTGTTTGTTTACACTCTATAAAATATTATTATTTGTTTGTTTGTTTACACTTTATCGCCCCCACACAATCCCCACATTCTAGGCCCACATTTGCATACACTGAAAAAAAGGAGATATCAAAAAACCCAAAATCCCCAATAAAATCATAAAATCATAAAGCATTTAATCATCCACCCAAATAATTCCTATTTAAAAGTCTAATTAACGTAGGTAAAAACATTTCTTAAAGCGATTGTATCTGCACACAGGCAACCTGTATCGTCCACCAGAAGGCATAACTCTTATAACAAAATAAACCAATATCCGCTAATATTTTAATAGCTTCATCCCAAAGAGGTTGCTCATAGAGAGATTGTAAGGATCGGTATTCCCTTTTCCCTATGATTCTCATGGCTGTCTTCATCAGCCCTTCAAGCTGTGTGGTATGGAAACATTACACTTCAATCTAAAGCGTGTTTTGCTTTCATTCACAGCTTTGTAAAATAAAAACAGAACTTTTTGCCTTCTTAGGTTTAACATTCTTGTTAGTGCTGCCCTTCCCAGGGATCTGAAATATATACAAGGTTGTTTGGTCCTGTTTGATTTTAGTTTTGATTGGAAGGATCATTTCCATTTACACCTGACATTTGAATCTCTTTTACCCTTAATCTCTTTATTTATACAGATCTTTTGCTCTATTATCGCAAAATAAGATTGCACTGTTTACACCTGTATTTAGCATTGTCCACTTGTGATCCGATCAACAATAATGAATCTTAATGCCATGGCCCAAAATGCTAATATTTTAAGTCTGTGGATAAAAATGTGAATCAACAGATAATTTTTTTTGACAAAAGAAATGACTCTAGCATTTATTGCAAGCTTTCAGCCAGTCACCTATATCAATTTGTAAGCTAAAATAGAAAACTTAATCATAATTATTCACAATATACACTTGTTTTTCAAATCATCAAATAAAATAAATACGTTTTTTGGCATTTACTGAATGCTGTTGGCTTGTAGGATACCACGCCATAAAATAATGCAATTATTAAATATTTAAAGCAACTGACTCACTTTCCTGCAGCACCACAAAGTCTTCAAAGTTAATGACTGTTGAGTAAATGCTTTTTATATGATGTCTTCAAAGTTGATGACTGTTGAATGAATCTTTTTATATGATTTAAAAAGAACTTCTTAATCCTGTTACACTGAATTTCCTCTAACAAACTGCAGGACAAAAATCCTGCGTCCTTTCAATAAAGGCATAGTTCACCTAAGAATGAAAAAACTGTCATCATTTATTCTTCTACTGCTTGTTCTAAACCTGTTTGAGTTTCTTTCCTCTGTTCAACATAGAGGAAGATATTTTAATGAATGTTGAATGCCAAAGAATGCCATTGACCTCCGTAGTAATTCTTTTGTATATTCTATGTCAATGGCTGCTTTTTCCAACATTCTTCACAATATCTTGCTTTGTGTCCAACAGAAGAAAGAAAACAAGAAAAGTTTAGAACCACATGAGTGGGATTTTAATTTTTGGGTCAACAATCCCCATCCTTAGGACTTAATAACACTATAATTATAACACAGACAATGCTTATTAAAACATACCAAGAAACCTCTCACACACACACACACTATATAACTGTACACACAACTATATACACAGTTGAAGTCAAAATTATTACCCCTTTTGGGAATCTGTTATTCTTTTTCAATCATTTGCCAAATTATGTTTAATAGAGCAATGCATTTTTCAGGGTATTACCTATAATACATTTTTCTTACGAAAAAATTCGTACTTGTTTTATTTCAGCTAGAATAAAAATTTAGAACTTTTGAAACTTATTTTAAGGTCAATATTATTGGCCCCTTTAAAAAGCTATTAGAACATTATTTTACCTGCATTTAATATGCTCTGCGTACAAAAATCTTTGTCAGTTTAATTTGATGTGGACACCAAATTTCAACGTTTTGTCTTTGACCAAACTGTGCTAATACAGTGGTGATCTCTGCGATCAGAGAAGTGTCTCATATTTCAGTGCGGCTGACGGACGGTCAGCAGAAGTCAGCTTTGCTAAGTACATCTGGGAGTTTTCACAGAGCCTCCGTGCAGCTGCTCTCCTGGGCCTCGAGAGGGGAACCAGAAGAGAAATGAAGCCTGAGAAGCAGAGCTTTAATGAGGAGACCAGAGAAAGCGTGCGGCGAATGGACAAGTGTTTTCTTTTATTTGAGTTTCAGGCCGATTCTCATTCAAATATCTTATGAATATAAGCAAACACGCGAGGAATCGAGCTTGTTAAAATGATAGGTCACCCAAACGTTTACTCTCCCTCTAGTGTTTACAAATCTTTGTGGGTGTCTTTCAGAGCTGGGCGAATTGGCCTAAAATCTAAATTTTGATTAATTTAATATTTTAACTCGATTACGATTAATGAACGATAATTTTATTTTTTATAATTTTTTTGCCTTTTGCCTTCGTAGTTCACTGACAAGTTTTGTACAGTAAATATCCTCACATATTACAAGTCAGAGATTTTTGAATGAAAAGTGCATTAAAAATAATTGAACAAACACAAACTACTATCTATGAGTATTTATTGAACATCAATGTTAAACAACTGACATTAAAACACACATTGCCTAAAACCGTAGCCACGCATTGGTATACTTCTGCATGCTGTTTGTGTTGCTTTGTAAAAACACTTCTAAAAAGCTGGCTGGCAGTGGGTTTTTTTGTTCCTCTATGTCGAGTTTCTTGTTTTGTTTACCTTGCTACCTTAATGTACAAGAAACTGAAACGTGCTCATTCAGAGGCAGGAACAGGCGGACGTGCAACAACTTTAATCATAAGGTGTGGTGAACACAAAACAGCTCCTCCACAGGACTTGCTCCTTGCCAAACACTCGCTCCAACTTGCTCTCTGCTGTCCCGCGGCTTTCCGCCTATATACATGTCAACGCTACCAAACACAGAGTTTGCCCTACACGTTTTCGCAAAGTGTAGTTACATTTTTGCGAGGTGCATGGGTATGCAAACGCGCAAAGACTGCGCTGGACAATATGCGTGCTCTCGATATCCGCTTGTTAAGTCGTCATGTATCGGTGACGAATGAAATACTGTTTCCGGGTCCGAGCTGCTAATCATTTGAATTGAGAAAATATTTGTTGTTTTATATAAAATCATGGTGTACAAAAAAGTCTCTGGATCACATCTGCTGCATCACAGGAACCAATATTTTAACAATTTATAAAAAAAAATATCACTTGTCTGCCATCGGATATAAGGCACGTATATATATATATATATATATATATATATATATATATATATATATATATATATATATATATATATATATATATATATATATATATTGTGATCATGACATTCGAAATCATTACATTGCTTTGTAAACGTTTATTATTACCACTTGATGATTCTCCCCATACATTTAGATATAGCACTTTTATATGATATAGCACATTCTTTCCAAACACAATATTTTTTAAA
This sequence comes from Danio rerio, assembly GCF_052040795.2. Lineage (NCBI taxonomy): Eukaryota > Metazoa > Chordata > Actinopteri > Cypriniformes > Danionidae > Danio > Danio rerio. The sequence goes on from NC_141031.1 coordinate 32,911,389, forward strand.
GAAAGCTGAAAACCTGTAACCATGACTTCCACAGTAGGAAAAACGAAGACAATGGAAGTCAATGGTTACAGGTTTCCAGCTTTCTTCAAAATATCTTCTTTTGTGTTTAACAGATGAAAGAAACTCATATACAACTGAAGTCAAAATCATTTGCCCTCCTTTGATCTCTTTCTTTTTTAAATATTTCTTAAATGATCTTTTACAGAGCAAGGATTTTTTTTCTTCTGGAGAAAGTCTTACTAGTTTCATTTTGGCTAGAATAAAAGCAGTTGTTTTGTACAATTTTTAAAAATCATTTTAAGGTATTATTAGACTTCTTAAGTCATATATTTTTTCAATTGTCTACAGAACAAACCACTGCACTCTAAATGATGGGCTATTTCAGCCCAATATTAGGTGTTACAGGAACTGACCCATCTCCTGGGTTCATTTTTTTTTTTATTCAATTAATAGAACATAATTTAACCCAATGTTCAGGTAAGTCCATATTTTACCCAATTTGAGCTTAAAGAGTCCATATTATGGGTTTTTGAAAATTCCCCTCCATGTAGTGTGTAACACAGCTCTAAGTGAAGTGGAGTATCCAGCTAAGGCTTAAATCTGTTAGTGTACAGTGTTAAAAACGGTTGATTCATCTAAAAAAGAGTCGACTCGTAGTGCTTCAAACGAGTCGCCTTGATACCGATTCATTAGGTGTTTCGCCATGACGTACGAACGAAACCAAGTTATTCACGTGCACGCGCAAACCTGGGAGATTTCAAACCTGAGGCCCCGCCCTCTGACGCAGTAACCCAGACACACACACACCCACAAACACACACACACAAACATGCCGGTCGATTGAAGTCACACTGCAGATGGATATATTGAGTCTCTACCCAAAGATGAAACCTCAGCATTATAGCCAAGCAGTTGGAAACTACTGGAAACTTCTGGAAACTACATGCTACAAAGAATACTTCATCAGCGTTTGTTAAAGGAAGGATCAGTAAAGAGTAACTTACTGATAGACGTCAGGATGGGTTTCTTCCTCCATTTCTCAAGTGTAAGTATGTGCGATTAAAGTTGCCTCGTTGACTCCAGCTTGCAAATGTATTTAGTTGTGATTTGTTACTTGTAACCGCGTGTACTGTATCAGGTTAACTGGCTATATTCTCTTATCGCGTGCAAAGTCACGTTAAAAACGCGACGCGTGCTGCTTTGTTAACGGAGCTCCGTGGACGGGGAGTAGTGTGTGTGTCTGTGTGTGCGTGTGTGCGCGCTGTCGTCCGGAGATGTGTGTGTGTGTGTTTGTGTGTGTGTGTGTGTGTGTGTGTGTGTGTGTGTGTGTGTGTGTGTGTGTGTGTGTGTGTGTGTGTGTGTGTGCGCGCGGAGCAGGGTTAAGTGCGTATGTGTGTGTGTGTGTGTGTGTGTGTGTGAGTGTGTGCAATATGTGTGTGTGTGTCTGTGAAAAGAGCAGAGTGAGAAGCTAGGAGATCTCCTAACTGTTTTTGGAGTTTTTGCTCAATAAAATAGTTAGTCGTCTGAATTTTCAAGTCCATAGTCTGTATTTACATTGACCCACTGGCAGCTAAAATCCACGCCTACACTATCGAGCGTGTATGAATTGTGATTACTTTTATATTGCTGAGTAGCTGTTTGGCATTTCATTCTCTGACTGAAGGCAGTCGACCAATCGCAACAGACTGTCATTGGTCCAATCAGCGCAGATTAGCTTCGCGCTAAGAAGGGGTTTGGGAACAAATGAATCCCTGAACGATTCATACAGGAGTCGCTGGGATAATTAGGTAAAAATAAATGCAGATTATAAGACCATGAAAGTGTTTTTTGACCTTGCATGCATATTAAACTGTTGTTGGAGACCCTTACAACCAAGATATGACCCTATTTCATGTATAATATGGGCTCTTTAAATAACCCAGCATTTTTTAGTGTGTTTTACAATGATTTGCCCAATTACCCTAACTTGCCCAATTAACCTAGTTAAGTCTTAAAATTGTACTTTAAGCTGAATACTAGTATTTTGAAAAATATCTAGTAAAATATGTACTGCCATCACAGCAAAGTGAAAAGAAATCATTTATTAGAACTGTTATATTTAGAAATCTGTTGACAAAATCTTCTCTCCGTTAAACAGAAATTGGGAAAAATATCTATAATAATTCAGGCTAATAAATAAAACTGTAGGTTTGAAACAAGCAAAGGGTCAATAAATGATGACAGAATTTTCTGTTTTTGTGAACTACCCCTTTAAGCACAATACGACAAACGTAAACCCTTTCTCAGTCAAGAACAATGTAAAGGAGAGCTTCAACCATCCTATCTCTGAATTAATTTATAAATGAAGCGCAATTTAAAGCAGTCCCTTAATCAAAAGGTGACCCAGTGACCTCCAGGTTGACTTTCAGTTCAACGACACACACACTTCAACCCTGCGTCTGGTCGCGAGAGAGGTTACAGCCGATATGGACAAAGGTGTCCGTGCAAAACCAGGCTAATTACTCCATCTCTTCCACAATATTTACATTTGGCCCCACAGCAGACCTGAACGCTAGGGTAATCTGTCTACGGCTGACTGCGGCTTCAGCTCAGCAGGAACTAGAACCACATGTTGTGGGGGAGCAACGCCGAAAAGAGTAAATGTGTGAGTGAATGCTTATGCCTGGGAGTGTGTGTGTGTGTGTGTGTGTGTGTGTGTGGTAAAAAGGGATATAGGGTTCCCTCTGAGCCCCAGGCAATTTAATCAAACAATGCAATCTGTTAAAGAGCTGAAGTCAAAACAGCTTCATTCGTGCAGCTTCTGGACACATAAAAAAGTTAGGAATTATACTCCAGACTGAAAACTGACTATGGTTTATCAATTATTAAATAATAATGGCTATAATTTGTGTAATAATTTCACGCTAAATTAAAATCATCTGTAAATTTAGCACAAACCACAAACTGACAGACACTATTTAGTAAAATCAATACAGTACATCAGCATATTCAAATATGATCTCTTATAAGGATTATTTTTGTGGCAAGCCATATTAAAGTTAATAGGGTATATGCACAGCTAGTGTTTCTTCCCATACCAATAAACTTCCGCTGAACGGTTAATGTGACTTTTTTTCAATTATATACGATTCTTTTACAGCATCGATGTTGTAACGTAATTAAAATATAATCAGTTAAACAGACTTCAGCATTCATTTAGTTGTTCAAGCTTAAAACGAGATAAAAAGCCATGTACATGCTCACGCCCATAATCAGCAGGCTATTGATAAAACTCCAATGAAAATACTGGAGTAAAATAAATGTTCATCTTTTAAAGACATGGCGCAGATTTAATGTAGTGCTTCTTGTACATTCTGAAATCCGCTTTATATCGTATATCAATCAGGCAGTGCATATCAATGATTTTTAAAGAAAATAGACCTTAAACTTTTTAACCTTAAAGATTTTGTAACAACATACAGTTCACCGGAAGCCTTCTGCATACTTCTGCATATCCTCTGTTCTATCAATTTTTATGTTATTGGCACTTTTAAAACAATTAATATGTAGTTCATTTCTGTACTACACTAAAAAAGTGTTGCTTGCAGAACTGTTGCAAACAATTTATTTTTAATTTAAACAAACAAATTAAGTTTAATAATGTTCAACTTAATTTGTTTGTTTAAATTCAGCCCAAATAAATTATTTACAACCCCTTGACGTAAAAAAAATTGAGTAATTCCAAGGAATCATCTTTGAATATTTTTTATATAATAGGATTGCAAATAATCGAAATCGAATGGCAATTTGAAACGTTGCAATTAGTTAAGCCTGCGTTACGAAATAAATATGTATTACTTAATTTACCCCTCCCAGAGCAAATGCGTGACTGCCGTTTGTGTGTGACAGTCTTACTAGCCAGTTGAGTAAGCAAACTTTCATTCTGCCCAATCAAAATGGAGCAAAAACGAACTATGCAGAACTACTACGCCCACAATAAAAAAAAATAAAACAGAAAAGCGTGAACAAGTGGGATAATGGTGTCTGCTGCTTCAGAATCATTAACAGAAAGAGCATTGATAATGTGGGAATATTTTGGTTTTAAACTTACAGACACCGATTAAAAACATGTCATTTTTAAGAGCTGTCGCAGAATTGTTGCCACTGCTAACAGATTATTAAGCTGAAGCTTGACTACAAAATTAAATCTCAGATTAAATCACAATCGCAATATCTGTCCAAAAAAAATTAAATAAATAAAATTAAAAATGCAATTAGATATTTTGCTTACATCGCACAGCCCTACTATATAATAATAATAATAATAAACATCTTTTCAGTTGGTAATTAATATTCCCTGATTTCCTTAGTGACTATCTCTTCCTTTGTTATGGAATAGTTTTTCCTGTTTTTCCTATTTATTTTATATGTTGATTTGTTGTTTGTTCATTATTCAGACATGCATATATTCCAGTTGTTGCTGTTAATTATTTAGTCAAATTTAAGTCAGGAAGTTGCTATTAAAAAAAGAAGCTGCTAGTAGCTAATGAGTATAAGCATGCAACAAATTAATAACAAACTACCTGTAAATAAACATTATCATATTAAGTAGCTACTAGAATCTAATGAATAGTAACAATATTAAAAATAAAATAAAGAAACTAGACACTGTTGCTTTACTTGCCTGTAAATAAAAATAAATACTATAGTAAAATAACTGTTTGATTAAAGAAATAAATATAAAAACGGCTTGCCATAGTCTTTCAGCTCAATGAATGCTTTTCGCAAATAGAGAAATAAAGTAGTGCTTTGCTCTTGCTCATTCAGTGAACTAACTGAACTAGTCAGGACTGAAATCCTCGCGAAAACACTATCAAAATAAACTCATGTGACCCAACTGCACAAGCCGCTAAACAAAGCAACAGACATCAGAGACAAAAGCCCCGCAAATATACGCCAGAGGAACTCACCAAAAAACGCCAACTTTCAGCAATATCCTCCTTCTGCACTTCTGAATGCAGTGTAAATCTGTTCCGCGATCGAGAACGTTTGTTTTGAAAGCAACAGAAGAACCGCGGCTCGCGCTCACTTTCGCAGCCGGTTTGAGCAGCGGCAGAAGCGCATGACAAAGCCCGTTCCGGTGGAGCCCCGATCCGCCAATATCTGATTAATATGGAGGCGGGACGAAAAAGAGGAGGAGGAGGAGGCGGGAGATGGAGCCTTGCATTCATGATTTCAGACAGCATTGACAATCCTCGAATATAGGGCGCCGAATAGAAAGATTAGCCTATGTAAATGACAATAATATTATTAAATAAAACAAATGCCTTATTTTTTTGTTCCATTCAATTTGTGATTTACATTTTTCATAAGAATATTACTGATTATTACAATTTATCAGTATTATTAATGAATTTTCCTTCTGATTAGTCCCTGATTTATCAGGGGTTGCCACAGTGGAATGAACCACCAACTACTCTGGCAGTTATATTTTATGCAGTGGATGCCCTAACGAATGCCTTATTTTTAACTTTAACTTTGTGAGTTAGATTTTCCATGAGAATACTACAGAATTATTAATATTATTCATTCTTCCATTCATTTACTTTCGACTGTCCTTGATTGTGCCTGATTATTAGTTCGCCAAAGCGGAATGAACCATCTTGCATGTTTCACTCAGCAGTTGACCTTCCAACCTCAATCAATATTATCAAGACTACAATTTATTTGTAATAATATTAATAATGATAATAACAACAATATTAATAATATATTTTACTAATTAATAGGTAACTATTTACAAAATTCGCATTAAAATAATTTAAAGATATATAAAAAGTAGGACTCAATTGAATTAGAAAATAAAAATTATAAAATTGTCTACACACTGTAAAACCCAATATGTTAAGATCAAACCATTTGAGGAAACCAATTGCAACAAACTATTTAAGTTCAAAAACTAATCCTAATGAGTACTGTGAACTTAATCCATTTGAGTAAACAAAGCAATTTGAGCACAGTAAAACCAGATAAATGAAGAGAACTTAAACCAACTGAGCACTGTAAAACCCTGTAAGTTAAAGCAACTCAAACCATTTGAGGGAACTGAATGCTACAAACCATTTGAGTTAAAAAAATGTATATGAGTATATGAGTTAGATTTTAAAGAATACATCAAAGATAAATAGAAAACAATAAAGAATGTAAAGTCCTAAATATGAATAATAATAATAATAATAATCTTTATGTATTGTTATTATCAAATCTTAAAATGATGTTGGAATATTAAAGAAAAGCCATTGATTAAATTATAATAGTAATTATTATTTTCCATTACGTCTTTAAATATAGAATTGATTTGATTCTTAAAATAACATTTGTAATAATAATATAATTCATTATTATTTATAAATGTGACATTATAATATAAACATAATCTTCATTCTTAATATAGTTAATAATACTATTAATAATTACCTTTTTTTAATGATTAAGATAAATCAACGAGCTAAACAAATAAGAAACTGAAGCTATAGTTTTGTCGTCAACTCTAACAAACTTTCACATTTAACATTCAGCCACTCATAATCATCATTCTTCTGCCATTTGAAAGCTCCTCCCAGGCTTTTAGGGGCTAAAAGGTTAATGGAGATCAGATTCAGAGCAAACGGGTCCAGAGAGGCATGAATGATGCTCCGGCTGGAGGCATTAATGTGCTTTCAAACGCATCCCGCAAGTCCAGACTGATACCCACATCGCAATCCGGTACCAGCTGTAATCCTAAAAAACCCATTCAGAACAAAACCAACTGAAATACAGCGCAAGCTTTTGAGAATTTTCATTAACAAACACGCAAACAGAGCTAAATTTTACAGCTATGTCTCACACATTTGCTTTAAATGCATTAAATTCGCCGTTGTGTGTGAGATGTGTGAAAGCAGAAACACTTATTAGGAAAACCTGCCCTATTATTCTCACTGTAAGTGTGAAGACAGGATCAGAGGTGAATGCATATCAGGTGCTAATAAACAGCTCTAAAAATACCTCAAAATGAGGCTCCAAGGTGATCAATTAGACTAAATGTATTTTACAAAGATTAATCTGGTCAGTTTTAAAAGAAATCATTAAACTCTTAAATATAGGTGGGTCTATAAAGAACTTTTAACATCCATAGGGCTACACAATACATCGTTTTAGCATTGATTTCAATGTGTGCGTCCGCAATAATAACGTTACAAGATATGCTATGCTGCATTGGGATTATATATGACCAGGAACCACAAGTAAAACACACAAGATTTGTGGAGTCAGAATTTAAGCAGCATAGAGTGAAAGTTAATCATCTGTATATGTTTTAAGGCCTGTGACTGTGTGATCATTTGAAGAGAATTTAAAGCATTTTAATAGTGCATAAAGAAGTTTAATAAAGATTAAAATTATTGAATTGTTTACATGATCAAGACTATGCTATGTTATTTTACATTTTATTATTTATTTCTATACCAGAACACTGTTAGACTCTCCCCAGAAAACCATAAAGCGCTGTTTATTTCACTTTAATATTTGCTCCATTGTGTTTATGACTTCAGTTTGTTTACATAAAAAAGATATTTAAAAATCTTCTCCCATACAAAACAATTTAAGTCATCTGGTGAATTTGTAGTATTTAGATCGCTATATATATATAGCAGAGAAAAAAATATTGCAATGTGAAATTTCCAAATATCGTGCTGCTCGTTCATGGAACTTTTCCAGTGAATAGAAGTTTCTTCATTGGATCTTTAGAAAATGTTTTTACACTAAAGATCTTTTAAGAAGAAAGCATCTTTGACACAGCAAAAAAAAAAAAAAAAAAAAAAACTGTAATGTTTCAAAGCTATCAGGCTTAAATTTGTCCCCACATGATTATATGTAGTGTCACATTATCATAACAAATTATTGTTATTTATTTATGTAATTGTTGGTATTTTTAACATTTTAATCAAGCACATATCCATAAAAAGGTGGACACAGTATATTTTTAATGATCTGAATGATTATAGGCATAGGTAAAATTATGTTTTCAAATTAGTCCATTTTATGAATTCAAAATCTTTTAAGATATTAATAATAATAATCTTTTTTTAATTACCAAATTTAAAAAATTACACAAATTGCCATCTTGAAGAAAAGCCATTGATTTAATCATAATAATAGTAATTCTTTTAGGTTACGTCTTTAAATAAAGACTTATAATATGATTCTTAATATAATAATAGTAATAATAATAGAATAAATTAGTTATTATTTATAAATGTTACCATGTAATATAAACTACATCTTCAATCATATAATTAATAATACTAATAATAAATAACTTTTTTTTGTAATGATTAAGATAAATCAATGAGCGAAAAAAAAAACAAAAAGTTGTCAACTCTAACAAACCTTCACATTTAACATTATATTAACTGTAATGTTTTTAAAGCAATTTCAGGCAGAAAATAGTCTCTACATGAATATTTTTTAATGTGTGCCACAAAGTCATAATGAATCATTGTTATTTATGTATTTAATTGTTGGTATTTTTTACATTTTAATCAAGCACATATCTATAAAAAAATGGACGCATTGTATTTAAAATGATCCAAATGATTATAGGCATAGGTAAAATTGTTATGTTTTCAAGTTAGTCCATTTATAAATTTGTTATTAAAAATACAATTTCTAAATGAGTATGTTGTTGCTTTTAAAATCCAGAATTTAACAATACCAAGGAAAAATAAGTTTCCTAAAAATTATCTGTATCACATTTTCTTCTGGGATGGGAAGGGTAAAAAAAGTTGGGTGGCAGACAATTTGCATTCATTCATTCATTCATTCATTTGTTCTATCATTCATTCATTCATTCATTCATTCATTCATTCATTCATTCATTTGTTCTATCATTCATTCATTCATTCATTTGTTCTATCATTCATTCATTCATTCATTCATTTTCTTGTTGGCTTAGTCCCTTTATTAATCCGGGGTTGCCACAGCCGAATGAACCCCAGCACGTGTTTTTACGCAGCGGATGCCCTTCCAGCCACAACCCATCCACACACACACACACATACAATATGGACAATTTAGCCTACCCAATTCACCTGAACCGCATGTCTTTGGACTATGGGGGAAACCGGAGCACCTGGAGGAATCCCACATAGAAACGCCAACTGAGCCGAGGTTTCAGCCAGCAACCCAGAGACCTTCTTGCTGTGAGGTGACAGCACTACCTACTGCGCCACTCAGCGCACAATTTGCATTCATTTTATTAAAGAAAAAAAAACTCTAAATCTCTACAAAAATTAATACAATTGTTTGCATTTTTTAGTTGCTTTGCATTTTGTTTTAGGGTTAAAATAAATGTCTGTAAATAATCAGATAATGCCTTGGCAGAAAATGACAGTGATTTTTTTCACAGTGCTTAAAAAATGAAATTGATCATCTCAATTAAAAAAAAAAAACTTGAATATATTTCAGATTACAGGCAAACTATAAACATGTTTTTCGTTTTTAGGAAAAACTAAATAAAATTTCAAAATGCTTAAATTACCTTTAACAAAGCACTTGCTCATCTTTTTGTGTCCAGAGCCTGCCTTTCCATTGTACTACACTCTTATTACTGTTGTCTTTGTTACATTATTAATGTATGCACATGCCTGAGGTAAAAAAAAATAAAAATAAATACAGAAAAAATTACATTCTTCAACGCCCACAGAATCCATGCCGATTAGAAAGGCGGTGCTCACTAATGATCAGTAAATGCTACTATGCAAGTCAAATGAAGACAAATCACACCAAATGGAAATGATTCTGCCCTCACGCCTCATTCAGTGCTCACGAAAAACCATCCCAATTTTAGGTTTACATTTTCACATTTAAATAAAAATGTGCCTATTGCTTCACAAAAAAACAAAAACTACAGCACATACTGAAACAGCATATACTGCACTGTTAAGAGTTATTTTCTATAATGTGTCTACAAATTGTCATTGGTTTGATTTGAAATTGTCATTGTCATGCTGGTTTGAAATTACTATAAGTTTAGCATTTGTTCTTGTTGAATCATTCATTCATTTATTCATTCATTCATTCATTCATTTATTTTCTTTTCGATTTAGTCCCTTTATTTATCTAGGGTTGCCACAGCGGAATGAACCGCCAGCATATGTCCAGCTGCAACCCATCTCTGGTAAACATCCATAGACACTCATTTACACACATACACTACGGACAATTTAGCCCACCCAATTCACCTGTACCGCAATCTTTAGACTGTGGGGGAAAATGGAGCACCCGGAGGAAATCCACGCAAATGCGGGGAGAACATGCAAACTCCACACAGAAACGGCAACTGACCCAGCCGAGGCTCGAACCAGCCACCTTTTTGCTGTGAGGCGACAGCACTACCCATCACGACGCCTAAAATATCGTTTCAAAGCACAAACCAAAATGTTAATGAGAATAGCTCAGGACTGTAATAGCTAGCTCTTGAATAGGGGAGTTGAGTTGGTCTGGGTGTGTTGGTTAGAACACCAAAGCCGGAGAAGGAATATACTTGAATGGTTTATTGATTACAGTCATATGCAGAGGGGGAGCCAGTTGTAACTTGTATGTTAACGTCTTCTAACCACATACATGGAATGGGCATGGATACTGGATGATGATGATTGCATTGCCTTGTGCTTAAATGTTCCTTAAAGACGGCATAGATCCAACTTGCATGCATTTATGCGTGTATGAACTTGTAGATGCGTGTGGTGTGGTGTGTGTGTGTGGTCTGTAAATAAACAGAATAAAGAACATATTTGTTAATGTGTGCTTATTACTCCATCCACAATACAGATAAATCACAATACATACATGTGACATAATTACATGAACTACTGGCATCCCCAAATGTGAACATAAGGCAGTATTTAAGATAAATGAACATAATATTTGACTACATAACAAACAACTTGTAATATAACAGTTTAACTAAATGTGAGCTCCCTCACGATATAGGCCTTATTAGCATTCACTCATAATGTGAATGATTAAAGCTCTTGATTAAAGCTCTTTTAAAGCATTTAGACTATAAACTACTGATTAATCATGGTCTGATCCAAGCATTTTAAGTAATACTGGGGCAGTCAATAAATGGAATGTTAAAAATTTACCTTTTTTTCAAATGAGAAGCTAACTCTAGTGGTCCTGAGAAAATTCAGATCTTGTTGTGCCCAGAATTCAAATTCCCAAAGAGGTTGTCGGTTCACATTTAATTCCTTAATCATGTTCTCTACACATAAAGTTCATTTTCTCTCTTCTGTGCAAGAAAATCAAGGAAACAAGCTATGACTTGACACAGTGTTGCCAGATCATGTTGGAAATAAAAACAAACCCAAACCCATACTAAACTTAAAACCGAATGTTTATCGTTAGAAATAAATTAGCCACATACCATAATATACATGCTGATGTGATTGACTCTATAAACTGGATCGCTTACGACCAAATGTGTATAAGGGAGAATGGATGCATTGGGAGAATGGATGCCGGACAAAATTGAACGGGGTGGGGGGTTCGGGGGGGTTGTCTGGTCGTGGGCTCTTGATAATGTCTCTGGGGGCCCTTAGAATCGTCCCCCCAATCTTCACACGCATTGACCCAGAGACTGTTTAGATGCATGTCATTGATGAGAAGATGAAGGATGCTTACTGTATGATGATCGAAATGGCCTTAAACACCCAGCAGGCACAAGACGTCAACATGACGTCAGATCAACGTTGTACCCCGACGCTGTGAAGATGTTACATTTTGTTTGGAAATGAAAATCTGATTGACAGTAGAATCCATGTCAGGCAGACATCAATATCCAACCTAACATCAACCAAAATCAACGTCTAATGATGTTACAGCTTGACATTGTGTGGACGTTACCACTATGATGTCTATCAGACATTGGATTTTGGTTGCCATACCTGATGAATATTTGACGTCAATATGACAGTGGTTTAAGATGTTGGCTCGACATTGGATTTTGATCACTTTTTTTAACACAACCTAAATCCTTAGACACTGGCTAAACATTGCATTTTTACATCACAACCTAAATCTAACCTAATATTAGCATCTTATGACGTTGTGTGCCTGCTGGGCAATAGCTAAATGCACAACACAATGTGACGTTTACACACGTCCACAAATTACGCACCAGCATTTTACAGCATAATACTCACCACTCTTGAGTTCTATTGAAAGGGCTACTTTTTACTGTGAGTGATATTTACAACAGATACTTTTATGTATGAGTTTTCAGTACTCTTTCCACCACTGTCTAATCATAACAATTAATAAAAATAAAAAAATAACTTGTTTGGTAATTTTTACTTTAATACTCACAAAACCTGATGTCTGACTAGGATAAACGAGAAACTTCCCCAAAACCCAAAATCCTTTCTGTCTGGTCGTGTCCGCTCAGCTTAAAGCAGGAAGAGAGCTGTAAACATGCCTCGAAAGTATTCACAGGAGGAAGAACTGATAGGAGATGTGTAACTACCACCATCCATCATGAACTCCGTTTTCATTCTCTTCACATCAATTATTCTGCCAGAGCCACACAAACTGCTTAAGCTCGGGTTCAACTTTTGAACAGCACCAACAGACAGCGATAAACCATCACAGGCCAGATTTACAGCACATCAGGAGTTATATGTGCAGCCTAGCGAGGTGTGCATGTTAAATAGATGTCGCTGTCAAAAAGAATTAGGTGTTTGCAATGTTACTGCGTGTTGCTCATGTTAAAAAGACAAGAGAGATATATTTGAGCTTAAAATAAAGAGCTAAATACATTTTAAGCACATATGAGGAGAGATTTGAGGAAGTATATTTAAAAGGTTAGTTCTCTCATTCACACACATACAATATGGCCAATTTAGCTTATTCAGTTAATCTATAGATCATTTGTTTGGACTGTGGGGGAAACTGGAGCACCCGGAGGAAACCCACACCAACATGCAAACTCCACACAGAAATGCCAACTGGCCCAGTGATCAACAGTGATAACCATCGAGTCACCATGCCACCCTTTAATTCACCAGCTAAAAAAAAAAAAAAACAATACTGAAAAGAGCTGAACATAACTTAAAGACCTTAGCACAATGAGGTTTTAAAATAATAAAAACAATAAAAATGCTGAAAAAAAAGGTGTAAAGATCAATCTTTGACCGTAAAGATTAATACGCTTCTGTCAGTAGATTATTAAGCCGAGACAATGAAAATGTCAGTATTTATGAAGGTGAATTGTTTGACAGATGATTATTGTCACAATGCTATAATGTCACAGAATAGCATACTTCTAATAATAGCAAGGCAAGCTGTAGCAGAATAATAATTCTTAATAATTATTAGAATTAATAAAATTAATAGTTTCCTGTGTGCACAACTGGAATTTAAAACTGGTTATTGTCTTCTGCTTGTTAGCAAGGCATTAAACAACTGAATAAAATGTTTAATACATATTAATAATCATTAATAGATTTGGTCAGTATTCAAAAAACCTAGCATTGTTCAATTAGCCTATAACAGAAATACATTTAAAGATATATATTTAAAAAAATCTAAATACACCCAACGTGTATTCATTATTAAATGTTTACATTTTTAAACTTAATTATAGAGCAATTTTAAATGTAGAGCTCACTCCAGGTGAACATGCTAAAACTAAAACTAAAAACCTAATAGTTATCACCATACTTCCTTAGTTTATGGATTATTCATACATTCATTTTCTTTTCGGCTTAGTCTCTTTATTAATCAGGGGTCGCCACAGTGGAATGAAACACCAACTTATCCAGCAAAGGTTTTATGCACCAGATGCTCTTCCAGCTCATTCGCACACATACACTGGACAATTTTAGCTTACACAATTCACCTATACCGCATGTCCTTGTACTTGTGGAGAAAACCGGAGCACCCGGAGGAAACCCATGGCAACATGGGGACCATGCAAACTCTCCACAGAAATGCCAACTGACCCAGATGACGCTCGAACCAGCAACCTTCTTTCTGTGAGGTGGCGCCATCGCTGATTGATTGTTTTAATTGTAAAAATGCAAGTTTTCTAACACAAGTTTTCTGAAATATGTTAATGAGCCACTTAAATAAATGTGCTCAGTTGTATACAATTTTACCAGAAAACCTCATCTGAACTTTGGATGAAGTCACGTTAATTTTTTTGCTTATTAAATTTAAAGATTTTTATAGAAAGGATTTAGGAAATGTCTTTTTTTACTTCATAATTCAGAAACTAATATGAACAGCCGGAAAGACATTTCCCTGATTTTGTGTATTATAAAAGGTTACATAATAATCCAAAAAATACATAAAAATCCGGATACAGAAGTCTGAGCACCCGCCAGAGCACCCGCTTTAAATTACAATAAAATTATAATAAATGAAGTTGTAATGAAAAAATAAAACCTCAAAATCTTGCCTTGATTTTGTTTTATTTGATAACATTTTTTATTTTTTTTTCCAACTAGTTTTAATACACTAGATTGTAAACTCATAAAGACGAACAGCACTATACAATATATTGGTTCTCCATGCACACTGAGTATAAACAGAATTGTGGCGCCCTCTAGTGGTAAGAATCTGTACTCACAGCAGTTTCCGGGTGGCTGCAGGCTGTGGTTGGTCAGTTGACACCAGCCCACGGGGAAGATGTCCCTGGAGTCGAACTGACACCAGTAGTCAAACGCTCCTCTCCAACCGTCAAACATGATGAAGATTTTGTCTCCTCTGACCTCCCCGATTGTCGCAGGACAGATGAGGTACGGGTTCTTTCTGTCCACCGCCTCCAGTTTCATTCCCGCTTTAAAGAAGTTCTGAGTCGGCCTGGGTGGCTCCTTTAAAGATAATTAGCATTCATATACTGAAATGACTGCTGATTGCCCAAAATATAAAAAAAAAATCCTCTTTTACCATACAATGTTGTTTAAAATCTGCATTATACAAGCCGGAGTTTGTGTTTACAACTAAGTCATGGCTTATATTTTTAATTTATTACAAAATGTTATTCGTGGATGTTTTAAAAAGCTTATTAATGTGGTTTTGTGATTTAAAAAGAAATTACCTTTTTAAAGGCTGAAGATGGAGCCATTTCTGCTCCACTTAATGTTTTTAATAGGAACATGGGCCATGAAGAAGCATTCATTCTAAATCCTGAAGATGAGAAAGTGGTGTTAAACAGGTAAAGGATCATGAACAGAATTTAAAATAAGTGCATTGCTCTTTTAATTTTTTTTGTAAATGTATCAGTAGTTTGTTGTTTTTGTTATTTTTTTGTTATTTATTTACATCTGCATTAAATCAATTTATTAAATTTTATTTTATAAAAAACATTTAATATATCAAAGTGAAACAAAATGGAAGCTTTATATAAACAAAAAAAAATTAAATGCGAGATAAAGTGTCTATTTTAATTTTCAAATAATTAGAAAATGTAAAAAATATATCATAATTATTAAATAAATCATTTTCCATTCACATTCACAAACATTCTCTTTCTCATTCTTCTTATGTAAAGAAGAATATTTAGAATATTTATTCTGAGCTTAATTAATAACGTAAAATTTTATCAGAATTTAAATGATTAAACCTTCTTGCTGATAAATATATAAAATCTGATGGTTCTTAAAGATGATATAAAATAACTAGAATAACTTTAACTAGAATCTTCTAATATGCCATCAAATGATTCATTGGCAAAAAATGTATGAATATCATTTATTATTTTATTATCATCATGTTCATGTTAAGCAGAAAAACAATAAAATAAAAAAAATACATCACAATGTTTAAATCTTGAATTACATTTGGAAAAATACAAATATTTTAGTTTGTGTTTGCATTCTTCAATATACAATTGAAGTCAAAATGATTAGCCCTCCTGTGATTTTTTTTTCTTTTTTAAACATTTCCTAAACAATGTTTAATAGAGGAAGGAATTTTTTTCACAGTATTTCCTATAATATGTTTTCTTCTTGAGAAAGTCTTATTTGTTTTATTTCAGCTAGAATAAAATCAGTTTTTTATTTATTTAAAAAACAATTTAAGGTCAAAATTATTAGCCTTTTTAGCTATTTTTTGACTGTCTACAGAACAAACCATTGTTATACAATGCCTAATTACCCTAACTAACATAGTTAAGCCTTTACATTTTAAGCTGAATACTAGTATCTTGAAAAATATCTAGTAAAATATGATGTACTGTCATCATGGCAAAGATAAAATACATCAGTTATTAGAAATGAGTTATTAAAACTATTATGTTAAGAAATATGGTAAAAAAAAAAATTTTTTTTTTCATTTAACAGATATAAACAGAGGGCTAATAAGTCTGACTTCAACTGTATATTCTTTTAGTAAAAAACAATACAAGTTTTCCTAATGCACATCTTTTCTCTACTGTACCCAGTGGCGGCTGCAGCATGTCTCCACTCTTCTCACACGTGCCGATGGGCTGAATGTCAGCTGCGTCCACCAGCCTCCAGAAGTCATTGGTGCTGTCACTGCCATCCAGCCGGAGCCGCAAACGAACACCCATCAAACCCATGACTGTGGCAATACACCAGGAAGAGGCATTCCTCGGGTCACAGGCCTCCACCTTCATCCCCACTCTAAAATCATTAGCAGGAGGAACTCTAGACTGGAGACACACACAGTGAGTGAAAATGAGAGAGACTTTGACTTCTGGCACACTTTATTACAGATAGAAACATCTAAAAGCAAACCTTTCATCATATCCACCACAAAGTCAAATATGTTACTGCAATATGCAATACTGCAAATATGTTCACAGGCAAAATAAATACATAGATTAAAAAACAACAATAATAACAGTAAAGTGCTCTAATAAAAAAGGATAACCATTTCAAAAACTAAACAGAGAGAGAGGGGGGGGGGGGGTAAACTAATTTTCTCAGCAAAAAAAATACAATTTACAGAAGACACACACATAAAAATGTAACTGAATGTAGTTGACAAAAAAATCATATACCACAAATAAATCTATAAATATATTCTATTAAAAGTTTTATATATTTTATTAGGTGCAAGTCAGAAGTAGTATATTGTTAATTGTTTAATAGAAATATGTCTGACTGAATATATATATAATAGTAAAAAAAGGTAAAGGTAATTAAATATTAATAAAAATAATATTTCTTCCAAATTTAAAAATAAAAAATATTCCTTTACTTAAAAAATTGAATTTTTAAACATTTTTTGTGACTGAAAATCTGTATTATTCCAGTAAATATTCCAGAAAAATTACATTTTCTAATATTATTCTTTTAGCAATGTTAACTATTGTGCTGCTTATTATCTTAGCGTAACACATTTGTTCAGGATTCTAGGATGGACAGAAAGTACCTAAGAACACCAGATACATTTCAGATAAAACCTTCATGTTATTTTTGACTAAAGTAATACACCCTTTAAAACAAATCAATAATAATAATAATTATAAATTGCCTCAAAATACTTACTGACTCTTCACTTTTGAATGACATTTTAATGACAATGTTACAGTTTTACTATTGAAAACATATTATGAAACCCTCGCTGTAAATGATGCTGGGTTCCACACAATTCATTCATGTTGTCCCAACACAAATCGATTAAGTTAACTTTACAGATTTAACTAATTTAAGAAGATTGCACATAAACAATTAAGTTTTTCCAACAAAATCTCAATAGTTGTGTTGTTTCAGCTCATTTCAAATAAGTAGTTTGAATACGCTGCAAATATATATATCTTTTTTGAGTGTTCCCTGCATTTTAACTCCACTTCATTTCAAATTCTTCATCCTCTTTGCTCTTTCTATTCAAATTCGGAAGTTAAACTGCAATCAAAATGAAGCATAAATCAGGTATCCAGGCAAAGAATAACAAATACAATGGTCATGCTAAATTAAGCAGCAGCCATGCATGAAGGAGCGTTAGGTTAGTCAGGACAGCTTCATTATTTGACCGAAGGGCTTGATGTACCTGTCTAAAACAGCTGGGGGAAGCAGGACAGGACGACGTCTCCCGCAAGTACATTTCCCAGCTGAACGCCTCTGAGGAATGAGCAAACACACATCAGCATCAACACTGTGGGACTATTTTACAGCTTTATGATTGAGGAATAAGAAGGTTTTACCTGTGAGCTTTTGTGAAGGCTGTGAATCTTCATTATTCCTCCCCGATTTCTCCTTATGGTGCTTCTTGTCTGAAAAAGTGAAAGGTAGATAAACAACATGTGTTGTGTAATTCTGAAAATCTAAAAGGTCAAAGAGGGATAAAGTTTTCACCTTTCTGGTGGGTTTTTCCCATGATGACCTGGAAAAACACATGAAGTGGACATAAACTGGAGAGCACCTAATAAGCCACCTAAAAGAATGAATCATAAAAACAAGAAAAGAAAAAGAAATTCAAGCGCAATGAAAGCCAGTTACACATTTTTAAAAGTCATAAATGGTGTACACTATGAAAAATGCTGGTTGGGTTCCACACAATTCCTTCATTTTGTCCCAACATAAATAAAAAACAAACATAATTATTATTACAAATTTAGGTGGATTGAATATTAAACTTTTTTTTTTCAAATTAAGAATTGTGTTTTCAACTCATTTTACATCAGTAGTTTGAACAAGCAACAAAAATCCTTTTTTTGAGTGTACTTTTCAACAAGGATGTATTATAATTATAAACATACAGTTGAAGTCAGAATTATTAGCTCCCTTTTTTTATTTTTCATTTTTTAAATATTTCCCAAATGATGTTTAACAGAGCAAGGAAATTTTCACAGTATGACTGATAATATTTCTTCTTCTCGAGAAAGTCTTATTTGTTTTATTTTGGCTAGAATAAAAGCAGTTTATATTTTTATTTTTTTATCATTTTAAGGTCAAATTAGCCCCTTTAAGCTATTTATATATATATTTTTGCATAGTCTACAGAACAAACCATCATTATACAATAACTTGCCTAATTACCCTAACCTGCCGAGTTAACCTAATCAACTTTGAGTCTTTAAATGTCACTTTAAGCTGTATAAAAGTGTCTAGAAAAATATCTAGTAAAATATTATTTACTGTCATCATGGCAAAGATAAAATAAATCAGTTATTAGAAATGAGTTATATAGAAATGTTATTAAAACTGTTATGTTTAGAAATGTGTTGAAAAAATCTTCTCTCCATTAAACAGAAATTGGGGAAAAAAATAAACAGAGGGGCTTATAATTCAGAGGAGGTTAATAAATCTGACTTCAACTGTATGTATCATGTTTATAAATATTTATTTTAAACAGGGTAAAGAATTAGAATTTAATATTGTTATATTACAATAAAATGCTATTTATTGCATGTGTTGCGTTTAATAGTAATAAGCTTTATTCAATATGTTTTAAAGTCTTGTTTTGATTACACAAATCAAAAGTGAGAGTAATGCCTTTACAGAACATTTATACTGCAAATAAATGATTTTCTTTTAAATGATCTTAGTTTCATTAAATTATCCGAAACAAAATTGAGAATGATGTCTGGAAAAACATAAGAAGAATTCATATTAAATAATAATAAAAATAACAATAATAATAATAATAGTAATGTATTGAAATGTTTCTTGAGCAGCAAATTAGCACATTCAAATGTTATTTATCTTGTATTAAATATCCAGTTTTTCAATATTAATTAAACACATTATTTTTATTAATTAATTTTTAATAAATGTTAATTAAACGACCAAAAATATTATATTATTCCATAACTATGATGTAATGAAATGTTTCTTGAGTAGCAAATCAGCACTGCTATTTATCTTGTATTAAAATATCCATTGTTTCAATATTTATGTTAAAAATGTTCATAAAAGCATTATTTATTTATTTATTTATGATTTAATAAATATAATTATTAAATGTAAATGTATAATTTCATTACATTATTTGTGTTCTAGTAAGGCAAAATAAAAACCTTAATAAAAACCTTAATTAAACAAACAAATGAGTGTTATTATTTAATTATCATATTCAATAATGATGTTTATGTTACTGATATACCGCCTTAAGTGACATTTAATTTAATATCCAAAATATATTAAAATATATTAAAAACCATCAATTCTAGTCAAGAGCTGTTATTCATCTCAGAGCTGTTATTCATCTCAGGCATTGGTCTGATGGGTTTATTCTTCCTATAACTACTCTTCTATATAATAAGTAGGATTTATTACGTCATTTTGACAATAAACAATTTATTAATAATAATAACAATAATAATTTTTATATAGAAGAAACACTGCCAGCAACAATAAAAAGTCTCTTCTTTTAAACAGTAGCGTGACCTAAACTTACATTTAAAGCAGTGTTAATAATAGACCTGCAAATAACAGTCTTCTCTTTTATCAAAGCAGAGATCAGTTTCGTCTCAGAGTTCATGAACTCATCCCGGAAACCATATTCCTGCATTACGGAAGACAGGGATTATACTTTATACTCCCTACTGGCATCTGAGCTCGATTTATTCCACCAAGATCATACTGCTCGAAGAAGAAGATTATCACTAAATCACAAATACCTTTAGAGAATCAAAGCGCTGGGTAAGAGAAGCTTTTCCTCTATTTGACATCATAATAAGTCAGCGTGATCAAAGCCGGGACGCTCTCTCAGTCATCAGTCAATCTCAGTTTGGGGAAATTAACCACAGCTGAAGTCCAGTGTAAACTGAGGGAAGAGGAACGTCCTTTCTGTACCGCTGTTAGTCCACTAAGGACTTTGTAATGGGATATTCAACAAAGCTAAAGAAAACAAAACAAATATGGTCTGAAAATAGGAAATATGGTCAACAAGAAAGAGTGTGTTGTTTTTGTTTGATGTTACTGTATAATGTATTTAATTTGACACTGATTTAAAATAGATTTGTAACTAATTAGTTATTTTACTATAATAACAAGATATATACTAAGAACTGGTACAATATACTGGCATATACTCTATAAAACTGAGAATTTCATATTCATAATTTTATCCAGTGAGTCTATTTACCCCTAACTCTATAATAATAATAATAATAATAATAATAATAATAAATGTTTCTTGA
This sequence comes from Danio rerio, assembly GCF_052040795.2. Classification (NCBI taxonomy): domain Eukaryota; kingdom Metazoa; phylum Chordata; class Actinopteri; order Cypriniformes; family Danionidae; genus Danio; species Danio rerio. The sequence goes on from NC_141031.1 coordinate 32,932,522, forward strand.
GCACATTCACTGCTGAAAAACGTTTTGTCATCACAGGAATAAATTATATTTAAAAATATGTTTAAACAAGAAACTTTGAATAACTTCACAATATTACAGTTTTTTACACCGTATAAAAGGCAAAAACAAATATGTAATAAAACTGAGCATTTTATGTATATTTTTTTTGTTACCAAGACATTTTACATTTTGTCTATTAAACTCTAACCCTAAAACACAACATTAAGCACTGTGGATAAAAGTAAAATGTATCTGTTACTATAAAACTGAACATAAAATAAGTTGAAAGAAGATTTTGGATGGATGGATGGATGGATGGATGGATGTATGGATGTATGGATGGATGGATGGATGGATGGATGGATGGATGGATAGATAGATAGATAGATAGATAGATAGATAGATAGATAGATAGATAGATAGATAGATAGATAGATAGATAGATAGATAGATAGATAGATAGATAGATAATAAAAAATAATAGTAACAAAAATAAAAAACAAAAACTATTTTATTAAATAGCAATAAAAATAATGAAATATAATAGTGGTTACTGATACTAAAATTACCCATTTTAAATAAATAAAATAAACAACTACAGACATTTTTTTTTATTTATTAAAAAAATAAACGCTACAGAATTAGTTTTAAACACAGCCAATAAAAATAGCAAAACACAACACAAAAAAACACAAGCATCAATATATATATACAGAATAGGGCTTTACGATATTGGAAAAAATACGATTATGTCCTATTTTATTTTTCTGTGATAAATATTGCGATATGAATACAGTTTCATAAGATAGTTGAAAATCTCTATTTGATAGCTTGCTGTGGAGTCTTAACAGTATTAAGGTTCAGAAATTGAATAAATCACAATGCAAAAAAAAAAATGCTTTTCTTACTTTGCTTTGACACATTTGTAGTCCAAATGACTAAAACAAATTCTTAAATCAAGTAAAAATATTGATTTGTTTTAAAAGTCAGATGGTCAGAAGGTAAAATTAGGAGTTTGTTCTTAAAACAAGCACAATTAAGTAAGAAAAACATTTGTTCAAAATCATATAAATTCTGTATAAATACAGTGATTATTTACAATTCTGCACCTCCTGGCCAACTATAATCTCGACTTAACATTGCATATCTTTGCAATGTGACTACTGCGGATGCGCACATTGAGATATCAATGCTGAAACTATATATTGTGCAGCCCTATTACAGAATAAAATGTTACAAAATACAAACAAGATCCAGGCATCCTGGAACTAATGTAGCCATTGTTGTACATTTTAAAGATGTTTTTAGGACGAAAGCAATAATAAAACATGCATTTCTGCTTTAATCTTACTTTCTTATCCTGCCAACACATCAAGCAAAACCTCCAGATGATGCAGAAACCAAAACATCCCAAACAAAATCCAGCAAACAAGTCTGTCTTGTAAAGCAATAGAGTTACAATCCTTTCAATGTCGAGCCAATGTTGCGATGCTCACAAACTAGCAGCTACTTCAGTCTAGAAAGCAGACGGCCTCTCTCTCTCTCTCTCTCTCTCTCTCTCTCTCTATCTATCTCTCTTTCCCCCCTCTCGTCATCCTCATTCTTCAGTCTGAAGCTGTGAATCCCATTCAGACAGTCGTCATAAAGATTCCAGTTGGCCGTAAAAAGGTCATTAGCCGGTGTACATTTGTGGGAGTCTGCAGTGGCACATGAAAAGGATTCCTGCAGCTCCCATTAACAGATGAGCTCCACATTCTGTCTCTCTCTCTCTCTCCTCTCTCTCTCTCTTTCTCTCTGTCTGTTTTGTCTGTCTGTGTTTTCAAGGCCTTCGCAGACCAGACCAGACCAGACCAGACTAGACCCAGACAGGAGGATTTCTCTTTACAGAAGACTGCTTTAAGACAGCAAGGGGGTGAAAATGGAGATGATGAATGGACTGATGAATGAGGTGAAGTGAATGTCAAGAGCTGTTATTCATCTCAGGCATTGGTCTGATGGGGTTTACTCTTCATTTAACTTCTCTTCTATATAATAAGTAGGATTTATTGAGTCATTTTCACAATAAATTAATTGAAAATTAAAAAAAAAAGAAATTACTTTTTTAAAAATTAACAAATGTTCTGTTTATAAATACTGATGTTGTATTCATGTGTCATAATGCAGGAATTGATTTTCCTCTTGACCCACACACAGTACCATTCAATAGAGTCAACATTTGGGAAGTGGTTCAAGACCTTTTATTAAAGTCATCCCAAAACGATTAAACATCACCCATTATTGTCTTGAAAAACTTTTTTGGATCAACTTTAAATGTTGGCTACTATATTATATTTAATAATTGCTAGATAATTATTAGCTTCTATTAAACTATCCAGTAATGCAATAATTATGTTGAAAATATGAATTAATATTAATATGAAAAATTACAGACATCTTGTGTCATAAAAACTTAATTAAATAAATAAATAAATAAATAATATTATTGAATTTTTATATAATATTTGAAAAAGTATATATTTATATTTCTGATATATTATTATATTATTGACAATGTAATATTGCATTATTCATTAATTACTAGATAATAATTAGCTTCTATTAAACTATCCAGTGATGCAATAATTATGTTAAAAATATTAATCAATATAAATATAAAATAATTCAAACAACTGGTATCATGAAAACTTAATTAAATTATCAAATAAATAATATTATTTAACTATGATATAGTATTTAAAAATCATATATTTATATTACTGAAATATCATTATTATTGACAAAGTAATATTGCATTATTCAATAATTACTAGATAATAATTATCTTCTAATAAACTAAGGAAAATAGTTGTTGAAAACAAATAAAAAACCATTCAATCTAAACCAGTAAATTCAAATTGAAACAATGAATAAAAATATTTCTGCATCAGTAACAATAAACTGAAGCATTTCCTGTCAAATAAAACCATAATTGAATATAATATTAAGCAAATACCTATTATTACATTGTTACAGAAGCTTGTTATATTGTAATTAAATTAATACATTTATTATTTGTATATATGAAATATACACTGAAACTGGCATATACTAAATAAATACAGTATAAACTGAAGCAATTCCTGTCAAAAAATATTTAATTAAATATAATATTTAGTAAATACCTATTATTGTGTTGTTATTATAGAAGCTTAATATATTATGATTAAATTAGTATATTCAATATTGCTTATCAACATATATTAGAAAACCAAAATCAGTTCTGCATCAGAAATTATTTAAATTGCTTTAACTGGAAGGAAAACTGAAACAATGAGTGCATCAGAAAAGCTTTAACTGAATGAAATGTTTAATTATATTACCAGTAAATTGTTTTGATAACTTTAACTGAGCAATAAAATCCCCCTGAAACAATGGGTGTCATATAAACAGAGAATTACCCTTCTGTCACGGGTGGGACAGATGCCACGGTGTCATAAACGTGTGCTGTTAAGTAATTACGCTAATAATAACACATGCACAAATCTGACGCGATGTAAACAGTTTTCCACATGCACAACAGCAGTATGTCAATTACAGAAAGGCTTTAGTCCAAGCACGGAATAAAAAGACGCGAGAAAAAAACACGTTCAACATCACCACCATCATCATCTCATGTAAACATACGCTCGCCTTCCGCTTCAGTCTGATCGCTGACATGTCTAATAAGCTAATTACATACACAATACACTGCAGCTCGATTCATACACCGTTATAGATATTAAAGATGCGGCATTGGTGTTTACTCACCGCGTCAGCTCGGACAGTCCTGCTGTGCTGCTGTTTTACTTTCCATTGGATATACAGGCCGCCATGTTACGCTCCTCCGCGCATGTCCAGCAGCATCTGCGCTCTCGCATTTATATCAGTGGACCTGAAGAACAGCAGATCCTAAATGTGTCGGGGAGATTTCTGCTGCTGGAAATGTCTGAAGTGCATTCGAGTGAAATTGAGAATGCATTTCGAGTATTATATCGAGATATATATTATCTTGGGTAGTCTATACGGGAATAGGCTAGGTTTATGAAGCTATTAGATCTACAGTATTATATGCAAATTAGGCGATGCAGTGGTGCAGTAGGTAGTGCTGTCGCCTCAGCAAGAAAGTCTCTGGGTCGCTGGTTCGAGCCTCGGCTCAGTTGGCGTTTCTGTGTGGAGTTTGCTTGTTCTCGTGGGTTTCCTAGATAGATAGATAGATAGATAGATAGATAGATAGATAGATAGATAGATAGAATGATTAGTAATAAAAATTAAAAATAAAAGATAATAGTAATAAAAAACTATTTTATTTACTTGCAAAAAAAATAATGAAATACTAAAAACGTTCATACTAATTTCACATTACTGTTTCTAAAACTACCCATTTTAAATAAATAAAATAAACTACAGACATTTAAAAACAACAACATGTCTGATAATATCTAATATCTTTTCTTCTGGAGAAAGTCATATTTGTTTTATCTCGGCTTGCAGGTTTAAATTTTAAAACCATTTTAGGGTCAAAATTATGAACCCCTATATATATATATATATATATATATATATATATATATATATATATATATATATATATATATATATATCCCCTTTAAGCTATATTTTTTCGATAGTCAACAGAACAAACCATTAGTATACAATAACTTGCTGAACTACCCTATCCTGCCTTGTTAACCTAGTTAAGTATTTAAATTTCACTTTAAGCTGTATAGAAGTGTCTTATAAAATATCTAGTAAAATATTATCATCATGTCAAAGATAAAATAAATGATTAGAAATGAGTTATTAAAACTTTTATGTTTAGAAAAAAAACTTGTCTCCATTAAACAGAAATTGGGGAAAAAATAAACAGGGTGGGCTAATAATTTAGGGGGGCTAATAGTTCTGATTTCAACTGTATATTTCAATATAAGTTGTTGATGTCTCCAGATCTAAAAGAGTCTCCCAACAATGACTGAAGCCACAAAATTTAAAGGGTCTTTTAAGTGGCATAGCATATTTTCGACCAGTACATTTTTGGCACGCGAAAATTCACTAAATCTTTAATATCAACAGACTCCTAGATTCCCATTGTAGCACATTTCTGCTGTGATTGGCTTTTATAATATAGAGTACAAAAGTCTATATATATATATATATATATATATATATATATATATATATATATATATATATATATATATATATATATATAAAATATACAGTATGTACACTGGTTCATATAGCTATAAAACTATAATATGATCATTGCAGGTCAAATGAAGCATTTCCTAATAAAAAAGAAACATTGCTTAACAATAATAAATATGAGGCTACTTCATAAGGTGGATTTTGTGGCTATTTAATTCATAAAAACATTCATAAAATTATTACAATTCACAATCTTATAAACAGCTAGTTTTTACCACAAATATTTTGATGCATTAAAGTAAACACACACATTTAATGTAGGGCCTACACTCTAAATGTCTGGTCGTTGTAACCTTTGGTCAAATTTAAACAAACCAAAAATTTTAATGTAATTTTAAAAATTAACCCAACGTTAGGTTAGGTTTGTCCATAATTATTTTAATGTGCATGTAAATGTGCATGCAAAATATAGATGAAATATAGTTTCATTGTAATTTAGTGTAACAGATATTTCAGTGTAAAAAGATTTTACATGCTATTCTGACCGTTTTATTAAAATATTACTAAAAGGTCTTGCTGGCAAATGGATAAAACATATTATTAAACAGGACACATTGAACGGAAAAAATAAAGCATGTTTTCTTTCTTGTTGTAATGCAAACCCCTTTTTTTATTTATATAACATTGAATTTTTTTAAAAGAAAGGAAAAAACTTAATATCCTTAACCTTTATTGTAAAAATATTATTTATCAATTTAGTTGTAAGTTTTATCTTTAAGTCCATTTTTCAACCATGAATAATCGCTAGATGGCACCATGCGCTTTTCACCAAGAATCACTTCATGCAGTCAGTCTGAGTTTTCAAGTATCCATTCAATTAGTTTATTTCTCTAGGAATAACATTGTTTTTGCATATAATGTAGGCTTAAGAGCGACATATTCCCGCAATCCGCTATTATTCTCTAAAGGCCTAATAATAACTAATAAATATTTTAGATAGATAGATAGATAGATAGATAGATAGATAGATAGATAGATAGATAGATAGATAGATAGATAGATAGATAGATAGATAGATAGATAGATAGATAGATAGATAGATGGCCTAATACATATGCACAATAATATTTCAGTCATAATTTACGAAGTCTCTCTCCTACATGCTGTTCTTTTTCATCTCAGCAGAATAAACAGTGTGATCTGTCTGTTGAATTGATCTTTCAGCTCAACCCACACACGCACACACACACACACACACACACACACACACACACACACACACACACACACACACACAAGAACATCAATTTGGATGCATGCATGTATGAAATGTAACACATCCGAGCAGGAACGCATATTATCATTTCTCAACCGAACCCTTCGCTTCTTCTGGACCATTCTGAAGCTTCCTCCTTCGCGATTGGCCGCAGAGGGGTTTGGTTCGGCCGCTATTGGTGTGAACAGTCCGCCACTCACTCAGCTTGGTGCCTCTTCGCATGGTCGCTCATTTATGAACCCTACTATAGCGAACTTCTGGCTCATTATTATTAACCAGCCAGCTGATTGGACGAACCCTCACGGATAGCAGGAAGCGTCAGCGCGACGTGCTTAACATTCATGAGCCGATCCTTCGCCGTACTGCGGTTGGTAATTTCGCGTTGTTAGGTTGTCAATGGCTCAGAATGAAGGTGGATACTGTTGCAGCTGTGATGATGGGTTACCACTGCAGGTGAAAATGAAAACATCGTTACTTGGCGACGCGAGAGGACAGTTTGCGCATCGTCGTCTTGGATATAAGTGAGTATTCCGCTTGTGGCTCTTTTCCGTTAATGTACAGTATTATCGCTGTGCTTGGTTTCTGCGCTTGATGTTAGATGTTTGTGGCTGTTACATCGCTGATGTGAACGGACAAACACGCACACCTCCTGCCCACACACTCCAGGATACCGAAGTCAGCTGTTGTTAATTATGTCATGCGTTTAAGACAGCATTAATTACGTAAATCGTCTTTATTTTGCCTGGCCACTTTGCATTAATGGTTGTGATTTTTTTTCCCCCCATCATTCTTCATCATGTTTTTTTACTGTTCATTTAAGAGTGGGTGTGAGTGGTGTGGGCTATCAGTCATTTCTTGATACTGTCAGGTAGATAAGATGCTTAAAATAATGATAGAACTTTCATCCACCTACGAATATTTCGAGCGCGCGCACACACACACTTACGCACGCGCATACCGCACAACACATCAGATGCAGACATGCGCCGCTTTTATGCTCAATGCACAAACATACAACGAGATGTCGGCGTCACGACGTGACCTGCGAAACGCATGTGGAAATGCATACGAGTGCTAATGCAACGGGTTCTAGCCATAATTACAGCGCAGATGATACCTGTCGCACAACTGAGGTAACTGAGATGATGTTTTCAATACATTACATCACTGACTTCTGGCTTGGTAAAGGATTCTGTCCTTGTTCACCCACCTGTAATTCTCATTCAGGCTGAGCTGTGTTGTTTTGCTATTCCCAAAACTATTGGGAAATTCATGATGCTGCGTCTTGAAGAACTGTGGCACTTGTTTATTATCACCTCAGACAAACAGAATCATGACAATCCTACACACATCCTGTCACATGTCATTCCATGCACATACATGTAAAATATGCATTAAACCGTGCCACTGATTCGATGCATATGCATGCAAAATATACATTAGATCTGCATGAATGTCTGTTTGACCTCTCTTCTCTTCCTCCTCAGGTGAGCAAGTGTGTGTGCATGCATAGTATACTAGTATGTGTGTGCGTGGATTATGAGAAGAGCATTGTGACCAACCGGGAGCAGTTTTTTGCTGCAATGACCTGTCTGAGCAGCGATTCCTGTCCCGTCCTCTGGCCTTCCGCTCCTCTCAGCCCAGACATGCACCACCTCGGCATCTTTTGACTTCATGAAGATTCCTGACATCGGTAATGTGATGAATAAATTTGAGGTCCTTGGGATTGTAGGAGAGGGTGAGTGCATCTTTTGTAGATATTGTTTGTTAATGAGAAATAAGCATTTTATATAAGATTATAAAATAAGATTTGCAATTCAAACTCTTTTTTTTTTTTGTCATTACCAAGGAGCCTATGGGGTGGTCCTGAAATGCAGACACAAGGTAAGACACGTTTATGCAGAAACCTGTTGGTCAGCATGCTAAGTAGTGCTGAAGAAAGCTCTCTGTAAATATGTTAAGGCTCTGATATACTCAAAGTGATTTTCTCTCAGGTACAAATATCAAAATGACTGCAGTGAGAAGACGGCTTATAAAGAGGTGGTTCACTCAAAACCTTACATTTCCTCATCATGTACTCACACAAGCGATTCTAAACGTTTATGCAATTCTTTCTTCTGTTGAACACTGAACAAGATATTTTGAAAAATGTCAGAAGAAAGCGACATTGACATCTGTAGTAGAATAAAAAAATAATAAGTACAAAAATAAAGTATACATTCCTTTGTTCAACGAGAAAGAAACTCAAAAAGGTTTGGAACAAGTAAATCATGTGAGTAAATGACGACAGAATTTTCATTTTTTGGGTGAACTGTGCCTTTAAGAAAGCATTTTTTGCTTGCGCAATCACTACTCTATTCAAGACACTTCATTATATAGCACATTATGCAGGAAACCACTTCAAAACAAGCAGCTTTACAGTATTAAACATAAAAAACAAGTCAGTTTTGCTTTAAATTAGAATTACACTTCAATTTTTACCCCAGTCATTTTTTTTCTTCTGACCTCAGTAAACAGAGATAATTAACTGGAGAAGATTTTAAGCATCTCTTATTAATCTATAAATGTCAAATCTCTATTTCATTCAAGTTTAAAGGCAGATTTTGGTTTCTAAATGAAAACCATGCAAACAATAAATTAATAATTAAAATACTGTTTTATTGTCAACCATATTAACATCTCACAAATCTGAAGCACAATATCTACGATGATAAATGTGACCCTGGCTCACAAGACTCTTAGCTTATGTTGCACGCCTGCATATTTGGGAATTGCCAAAAATACGCTATATGAGTCAAAATGATTGATTTTTATTTTGTGCCAAAAATCATTAGAATATTAAATAAAGATCATGTTTCGTGAAGACATTTTTTAAAAAACAAATGCATTAGTAATCTGCATTGCTAAGAATAGAATTTGGATTTTCTCAGTATTAATTATTTTTTTTAAGCCTCAGATTCCAGATTTTAAATAGCTACTGTATATCCTTGTCAAATATTGTCCTATCCAAACAAACCATATACCAATAGATAAAAACATATTTATTAAGTGTTCAGAAAGCATATAAATTAGGGCTGCACGATAATGGAAAATTCTAACATCAATATTTTTTTATTTTGCGATATATTTTGAGATATGAATACAATTTCACCAGATGACTTATATATTTCTATTTGGAAAGAATTTACAGTGTAAGATCTATTGGGATGATTCTGCAGTGGGAGTGCATCTCCATAAAATCTAATAAACGACCTATACAATTTTTGGTGTCCCCCGACAGATCTTCGTTTGCAATGCGATTCTGTATTTGCATCCATTGTGAGTATTTTCATGCACATGTTTAGTCAGAGATTGATGAACTAATGTTAACTCTTTGCATCTCCATAAAATCTAATAAACAATCTGTAATCTTTTTTGGGTCCGCCAACACATTTTCGTAGTGGTCTGTGCTATTTGCAGTGCATTTCTGTATTTGCACATGTGAGTATTTTCATGCATAACAATCTATAAATACAGTCAAGAAAGAGATATAACTGAAATAAAGTGTTTTACTGTTTCCCAAGTCAAACAGTATTCATCACTGTCAGAAATAAAGGTTCGTGAGCTGTCACTTGGGGTGGTATCCAAAATGTACACATTTGTACTTAAAGAGTCTACATTGGGACCTCAAAAGTATATATTAGTACCTGAACATTATAGGAAGAACACTTTTTGTACTTTTTAGGTACTATTATGTACCACTGAGGTATTAGTTTGGACTTTTAGGTAAAAATTTGTACCATTTGAAAAGGTACCACCCTAGTAACAGCTACCGTACCTTTATTTCTGAGAGTGAAGCACAGTAACTGAATGATAAGAATAAAAATAATTCTATAAAATGAATCATATTTCCCAGAGATGGGTTGCGGCTGGAAGGGCATCCGCTGCATAAAAAAGTTGGCGGTTCATTCCGCTGTGGCAACTCCAGATTAATAAAGGGACTAAGAGGACAAGAAAATGAATGAATGAAAATGAATCATAGTTAAGAGGCGACGCAGTGGCGCTGTAGGTAGTGCTGTCGCCTCACAGCAAGAAGGTCGCTGGTTTGAGCCTCGTCTGGGTCAGTTGCCGTTTCTGTGTGGAGTTTGCTTGTTCTCCCCACGTTCGCGAGGGATTCCTTCTGATGCTCTGGTTTCTCCTTCAGTCCAAAGACATGCGTAAAAAATGAATTGGGTAGGCTAAACTGTCCGTAGTGTATGAGTGTGTATGGATGTTTCCCAGTGATGTGTTGCAGCTGGAAGTGCATCCGCTGCGTAAAACATGTGCTGGATAAGTTGGCGTCCCCAGATTAATAAAGGGACTAAGCCGAAAAGGTAATGAATGAATGAATAAATCATAGTAAAGGTCACAAACGTTTTTCTTATAGCTTAATATGTTTTAAAATCATTTTGCAATCACAGGCATCAAAAACACATGCAATATTGCAAATATCCTGCAATTTGTTTATTGTGAATGATCACATTGCGATATCGATGGTGAAACAATAAATTGTACAGCCCTAATATAAATCTCAATTTCCAAAAATGTACAGTTATGACAAATATTTCTTAAACTGAGCCACACCCACCTATTAATTAAGCAATCGCAGTAGACCAATAGTTTTCAAACCCCCGAAACAAACTCCAAAACGACTTGACTTTCTGCATAATAGTGTCACCTCAGTTCATTCTTTGATTTCACTTGTAGTATATCAGTGCCTTTATACAGCCTGTTTGATTTATGTTTGCTTGCTTTTTTGAAATGGCATATATGCCCAAACACATGACTTTTTGTTAATATGATCTGTAGAGGTGAGGCTAGTTTCTCATTTAACCGCAAGGGAAAAACTGACTTAACCTTTATGGGCCTTGTGACTGTGACTTTCCCAGAAGAGTTGCGCAACACATTTAAACTCCTTAAGCGGTACATTTGTTGAGAGATTTCTTTTAGAAATATATTTTCAATTGTAATATGGCATGGTTCCCTAGCAACTGGTTCTTTTAAAATTGTGGGTTTCTCCAAATGCATTGCTTGTGGCCTAGTTGGCAGATTTGCTTCATTGTTTGGGAGGCATTTTCAGACAGTCAAATATCGCTAGACTAGCTTAGAATAAGGTAAAAATGGGCGTACTATCAACCAGCAGGAGGTGCTTTTATTGAAATGACTGCCGTGCAGTTGGGAGATGCGGGGTCTTTATTTGTGTCATCCATTATGCAGTGATTTCTGTGTGTTTTAAGCTCTGTATATGCTGAATGCTGCACGCTCATTTAGCCTCTGACATCACTGTTGATGTGTTTGATGGATATACTAAAAACTAAGCATTCAAACTGAATCACTTATAGTTGGAGGCACAATTATTAGCCCTCCTTTGATATTTTTATTATTTATTTATATTTCTCAAGATGTTTAATGGAGCAAATAATCCACTTATTTGAATTGAGAAAATATTTGTTTATGACCACTTTAAAGTGAATTTTATAGACAATCATGGCGTACACAACCATCTCTGGACTTGCTGCATCACAGACACCAATAATTTAACAATTTATAAAAATATTATCACATTCTGGCCATCTGAAGTTAGGTATGGATATTGGGGCTGAACTATATATTGTTTGAGCATCGATATTGCAATGTGTGTATCTGCAATAGTCACATCACAGGATTGGATAATTTATTAAATATTAAAAGATAAAGATATTATAAAAAAATTGTTAAATTATTGAAACATTGATGACTATGTTTGTTTGTTTATTTGACATTTTATTGTTCAGTTTTTGTACCTGAATATAGCTTGACTTCTCAGAAAAATAGAAACGCTGTTTGTTTGTTTATTTATTTATTTATTGCTTGTTATTTTTTCTAGTTTATGCAGACACACTGCATAGAAAAAGACTTGATCACCCCAGTCGGTCTAAATTATTGAAATATATATCGCAGCAAAACAAAATATTGCAATGTCAGATATTTACAATGTTTGTTCCACGCTGCTGTCGCCATGGTTTGGGACTGTTTGCTCTACAGTATTTGGACTTTCAGTAGTAAAATTGAAACCACACTGAACTGAACCAAACTGAACTTAAACTCTGAAAACTGGACTGAGACAGTTTCAATTTACTATAATCTTCTAACTGCTTTGACACAATTTACATTGTAAAAGTGCTTATAGAAATAAATATGAATTGAAAGAAAATTATATATATGTCAATGTCAATTTTATTTATATAGCACTATTAAGCACAACCAGAGGTTGACCAATGTGCTGCACAATACAAATCAAAACAGAGAAAATTAAAAAAAATTATAGCTAAAACTGACAATTTTCATGTATTAAAAGTTTTCAACTTTAACATTTTTTTCAACTTTAAAATAAGCTTTAAAAACAGACAGAGATGAAGCAGATCCAATACAGAGGGGCAGAGCATTCCACAACCTAAGACCAGCTACTGCGCAGGCACGGTCACCTCGGCATTTCAGCCTCGACTTATGGATGCATAACAATCTCTGGTTAAATGACAGAAGAGACCGACCAGGCTGATGCTCAATTAACATGTCTAACAGTTAAGAAGGTGCCATGCCATTTAGAGACTTAAAAACCAAGAGAAGAATTTTAATAGTAACTCGATAGTGCATAGGCAACCAGAGCAAAGAGCGTAAAACTGGTGTAACTGTTAAAAGCCTAGCAGCAGCATTTTGAACTAATATATTGCGATCGTGATTTTTGAAAGTATTACATCGCTTTGTAGACGTTTATTATTACAATATGTTGAGCCCCCCCACACATTTTGATAGAGTGCATTGACCCAGAAGCTGCTTTGTCACACTGAACAAGTGGACGTTTCAAGGTATTTCCCTTTTTTGTCTTCTGGAAAAAGTCTTATTTTAGTGTGGCTGAAATAAAAGCCGTTTTTAACACAATTTAAGGTCAGTATTGAATTATATATATGTTTGATTGACTACAGAACAAACCACTGTTGTCCAATGGCTTGCCTAGTAAACCTAATTAACCTGGTGGTTAAGCCTTTTAAATAATGCTTTAAGCTGAATACTAATATCTTACAAAACAACCAGTGAAATATTATGTACAGTCATCAGGACAAAGATAAAAGAAATTAGCTATCACAATTTAGTTCATGAATTCATTCATTTATTTTCCTTCGGCTTAGTCTCTATTTCAGAGGTCACCACTATGGAATGAACCTCCAACTAATTCAACGTATGTTTTACGCAGCGGATACCTTTTCAGCTGCAACTCATCACTGGGAAACACTCATACAAACTCTTTCACATACACTCATATACTACAGCCATTTTAGTTTATTCAATTCACCTGTAGTGCATGTCTTTGGACCATAGGAAAACCAGAGCACCCAGAGGAAACCCACGCCAACACGGGAATAACATGCAAACGCCACATACTGTAGAAACGTCAACTGGCTCAGTCGAGACACAACCCCTGCCACCTTCTTACTGCGAGGCAACAGTGCTAACCACTAAGCCACCGTTGTTAAAATTATTATGTTTAAAAATCTTCATTAAAGAGAAAATTATTCACACAAGGGCTAATATTTTTTACTTTATCTGTGCGAATAGGAGTTTACACGTCAGATTTAGTTGTGCGCAGATGTTTAAGAACAGATTTGGACACGATGACATCACCGGAATTGAAAATCGAACATTTCTTATGATCAAATCTCTCTGTCTGTTAGGGTTATTTTCATGGTTGCTCTCTGTGTGTCCTGGATGCTGTTGGGATTTGAGTCATGTTTGCCTGGCCAGGATCTGTCTTCACGCCTGGCCAGACAGCAGCAGTGTGGCTCGATGATGAATGACAGTACAGTGCAAAAGCTTGGTTAGGGCTCATTACACTTTAGATTTCACTGACCTCAGCGCACACACCTCAGAGGCAACAATGATACTGTACCATGCACATTCATGTAGCTGCTTTTATCTTTGCAGAAGCATTTGTTCAAAGCCTAAATAAGATGTTTACTCATTTCTATCATTCTGAATGAATATGGTCCAATTTCAAATCATGAAAGTTCAGTTATATGAAACCTAAATATGTTTGATTTAGGGCTGCGCAATATATTGTATCAGCATCGATATTGAAAGGTACACATCATCAATAGTCACATCGCCATGTGCTAGAGAATTGTAATGATTTATTTTTTGTATTTTTTTTAATTATATATTTTTAAGGAACATAAAACCAGTGGGAACAAACAAACAGACAAACAAAAAATAATAATTATATATATATATATATATATATATTACAGTAAAAGGTTGCCAAACATATTCTCGCAATGATGCATAACCTCTTAAATTATGTAAATGTTAAATTATAGATTATTATATTGTCTTTGTGGAGAAAGCCAGCCATTTATTCCATTTCTTTTCAAAATCTCTATTAATAATCGAAGTACATCATTTTTTTCATTTCCTCAACTTCTATTATTTTGAATCATTCATCTTCAGTTGGTGGCTCTTCTTTATTCTATTTCCGGGTATAGCTTTTTACTGGTTACAGAATTGTATTTAATTAGTGTATTTATATGTGATTTATGTGATTGACGCAAAAAATAGTTCTTACTTAGAATTTTTGTCTTGTTTCTAGTCCAAATATCTACATTTTAAAGCGAAAAACAAGATTAATTTACTGGCAGATAATTTAGCTTGTTTTTGAAGTTGAAAACAAAACAATATTTTTCACTTGATCTAAGAGTTTGGACTAGCAAACTAAGAAAAGCAGTTTTTGCATTGTGATTTTTCAATTTCTGTACCTAAATACTGTTAGAAACCTAGGAAACCATTAAATAGCTCTGTTCTTGGGAAACTGTGTTCATATGGCATATTTATTGCAGAAAAATAAAATATAGCATTTTTCCAATATTGTGCAGCCCTAGTTTGTTTACATGAGAGTAAAGGCATATTAACAGATGTATGAATCTGAATAATCTGAATAATCAAATAATGAAATATTTGTGATTAATGATCATAATGCTTGCCCAAAATAATAATCATTTATGATTTTTTAAAAATCATTATACTTTGTCACAGTCCTTAAAAATACTACATTTACCCATTTTTCAGAAAACAAATGTAATACTTAAAAAATCTAATAAAATGTAATATGACATTTGTACGTATTCTAACCTTTTCTTTCATATATTTTAATAAGTTTGATGTTTAATTTTTTCGAACATATATCTGTTGGGTTGTATGAGAATGGCACATTATTTTAGACATATTTTTGCATTTTATTTTTTAGAAAAGTTCTTAAAAACAATAAGTTTTGCATTTAGCACATTTTATTTTATGCAGGAACCCATGTGCAGCATCTAAAAAAAAAATTAAACATGTATTTAGTAATCAATATTTACTAAAGACTGTAAGACTTGTTTTTGTAAGATGTGAAGCATGTAAGCATGCACTTACTTGTAAATCCTAAATTCCGAATTCAGTTGTTTATCTGCTTTTTTTATTATTAATAGGACTATATTATTTATTGGAGGTGATTTTCATGCACATTTTGTCAGTAAAGCCGGTTCCGTAATGAGCAGTAAGTGTCCATCACTGCTTTCAGATGGAGCAAAATTTACTACCACAGAGCCATAGGTCACTGAAAAGCTATGCAAAAATTGCACGTTATTTAATGAGAGCTATGCGATTCTGTGATTGGACAACTGTTTGTGTCTCTTTCAGTGATCTACGGCTCTGTGTTTTTTGTACATTTGAAAGGATGTGAAAATATTACATTTAAAAACATTTCATGTTTTCATTCCAAACTTACTAACATAATAGTCGAGTGTCTGAAATAAATGTTACTGCTAGATGATTTCATAGTCGTGTTATTATTAGTCATGTTGAATCAATAAAAGCAGTGAAATCCTCTGTTTGATTTCCTGGGCCTCTTCTCTCTTGTGGCATGAGAGCGCCCTCTGGCCTTTGGAAAAAATTTACTACTGATCATAGAGCTGTGCTTTCTTGACAAGATGTGCATTACAAGATTTAGCTAAATTGTGATTTCGATTTCATTATGATTTATCATGCAGCACTAAGTGGGATTATTCTAGATCCACACCATCAGTTTTTCCACACCCTTGAGATTTAATTTGGATCTCACAGAATCTTATAATTTGAAGATTTTATATTGAAAGTTTTCAATCAAGTTTTCAGCATGCCATAGAATTGATCATGGAAAGGAAATAAACCAGTCATATTTCCATAAATAATTACGTTCTTCCACTCCAACTTCCCATGCATCATTGTTATGATAATGAAGCAGATAAATTGAGCAGCAAGTAAACTCCTCAGCTCGTGCCAAAACAAAAACCCAGGCTCATGCTTTTAGTAACTGGTCAGTCAGCGCTTTCCCTGCTTCATTAAATACATTACAAATTGCAGCTGAAATGAAGACTGACTGTTTCTTTTTTTGTCGTGTTCTGTCTTGTTTTTCTTTCACCTTTTATTATTCACTAATATAAATATGTCGGCAGGATATTTACAGACATTCAGAATAGCACTTTACACCAGAAGAAACATATGCTAAACTTGTAGTCTGCTACACACCTGAATAACTGTATGATTGAGCGGCACGATGGCTCAGTGGTTAACACTGTCACCTCACAGCAAGTTGCTGGTTAAAGTGCCGGCTGGTCCAGTTGGAATTTCTGTGTGGAGTTTGCATGTTCAGTTCTTCCCATGTTTGCATGGGTTTCTGGTTGCTCTGGTTTCCCACAGTCCAAAGACATGCACTATAGTGAATTGAATAAACTAAATTGGCTGTGGTGTGTGTGTGTGTGGGTGTGTGGGTGTTTTCCAGTACTGGGTTGCGGCTGGATGGGCATTTGCTGCGTAAAACATATGCAGGAATAGTTGGCGGTTCATTGCGCTGTGGCGACCCCTGATAAAGGACTAAGCTGAAAGAAAATGAATAATTAAGTTTTGAAAGCAAGGCTGCGTCGGACCCTTTTTAAAGACTATAGATGACATTTTAGGAATGATTTTTCATGCTGTGTAGAGCCATTGCTTGACTTTGGTTGTAGAACATAATAAATTGAAATACAGTTTGTTCTGGTCATTTATTTTGATTAGATACGCCGCATACCACAAGTGCTATACTGGGAATCTGGAGATTTCTTTATTTAGTTTTTCTTTGCTTGTTTGTGTTTGTCAATATATACTTTTTATTTTACTTTGACTTTGCAATTGAAAATATTTATTTGTATGCTATCACTAGGCCCACACTGCACACACAGAAATCTGCAGATTTTTAGCCCATCATTGAGTCTATTTATTTACTTTATTGAGCCTGTTGTGTAAATGTTTGTTAATGAATAGTTATTCAGTTTTTAAATTCATTTAATTTCAATATTATGGACTAATATGAAAATATTCATATGATTTATTTACAGTACAGTTTGTAAAGTAATATTTACTGTCTTATAGTAGACATAATATTTGGAAGACTTACTTTGTTTACCAAATAAAGTAAATCTAATTGGATTTGCATTGTAAACATCAAATACAAGTTAAAAAGGTATTATTTTTTTTATTTCATATTTTATTTCAAGTTTTTAGTTACGATACTCCCAAAATCACTCCATATACATCTGCGATTACAAATTGCTTTTCAGAAATTGCAAAAAAATGTCAGCAGATTCTGTCTGGCCATAGCTATCACTCAAAAGTCAGTAAGATGTTTATTTTGTCTTATTGTAAAACAATTACAGTCAGCTTCTGTTTGATAAAATAAATGTAGGCTTAATTAAGATAAGAGACTTTACAAAAAGAGTAAAAAATCTTACTAACTCCAAACATTTGGCATTGTAGCCCCTAAAAATGTGTAAATAAATGAGTTAATACGTTGCCATTTTACATTTTTATGTTATTTTTCAAACCCATCCAAACCCTTTACCCATTTGTAAGCAGTACATGTTTAATAATTTAAAAAGGGTAGTCTTATATTAACCAGTAGTATGGAATTTTTATGCACAAACATTATTTGAGACATTAAACCGTATACTTAAATAAGCTTTCTATGAATATTAATTTGAATTCACTCAATAATATCTTCTCGTTTATACCATAGCTATATAAAAGCACTCATTATTAAATTAATTTACAATTTCATGTTGCTTTACTATCATTACATTCAACATTTATACAATTGCCTTTGTTCAAAATCACTTAAAGGGCACAGTTATTTTTAAGATTTAAGTTAAATCTTTTGTGTCTCCAGAATGTGTCTGTAAAGTTTCTGCTTAAAACACTCATCAGATTATTTCTTATACCATACAAAATACTGAGATTTTCTGCTCTGGACACATTGTAGCTGTTTTTGTTGCCTGTGCCTTTAATGCTAGTTCTTCCCACCTACTGTTCCCACGTGCCTGTCAGAGTGTGCCTCAATCTTTGCCTCTGCTGCATCAGATAAACAGCACAGTGACAGACATGAAGGAAGCAGATCTCACATAACTTTTGTGAGAAATATACAGTAAGTCACATAATATACAACCAGTCACACACAATTTCGTTACAAAGTTCACGCACACACACACAGCGTGCGTGTTTACCTTGCATTGTTGATACACGTTAATATCCACTGCTGTTTGGATATCCATAAAGTTAATGTACAAAATAAACCTGATTTAACGTCCCCAATCCAAGATTGAATCGTCTTCTTTTATAATTGTACTCACACGCGGTTGTGGTGATAAAGATGGTAAAATCACTGTAATTCATTCCTAACATGCAAGGTTTTAAATTTGTAAAACTCATTTTTGATCACATTTAATGAATATTGATGATCACAGAGCGCTGAACAGATCTTTTAATCTCAGTTGCTTTGTGCACATCCTGTCTTGTAGATATGATTATACACGTTACTACAGACACATGATAATATGCGGCTGTCAATCAAACTGCACTCCTACGTCACATTGGGCTCAGCCTAAAAGTAGGAGGGATTTATATAAATAATAATATTAACGTCAAGAAATTTAAAAAAGAGACTCATTGTCTTTATATCACTCCAATATGACTGTGGACACACTATACCTACACACAGTTCTGTCCAAACAGCTTACAAATGATGATTTTCATCATAGGTGCCCTTTAAAAACAAATTTACTACAAGTTGTATTAATATTGATTTACGTCAAGTACATACTATTCACATATTTAACCAAGCTTCTATGGCTTTTGTGTGCATCCTGAAGCATCTCTCCTGAAATAAACGAATCAGCGGCACATTTGTGCATTCAAAAGGACCCACTGTCACACATTCACTTAGAGCCTTAATGGAAAAGCACGTATTGTTCAATATTTTAACAGGCACAAATGGAAAAACTTGAAGCTGTTAAGTCTGCTGTGGGGAAAAGCTGAATGTGCATCTGTTGAGTGACTCTTAATACAGCAACTGGAGAGCTGATATGTTGTTATCTACAGTAATAGTCATAGTGGATTTTACTATCTGATTAGCATATCGAGTGAACATGTATGGATGAATAAAGGAGCGAGTAAGTAAACATAACACAGCATTTAATTCATTCATATTTAATGTTTACAATTATTACTTATACAGCAAGACACATTCAGTGTGTCTGGTTTAGTTGCAGTTCCCTAAAAGTATTTTTGAGATCCAAACAATCCAAGCAAGGCTTTAAATAGCTGAGCTCTTCACTCCTCACTGAAAACCCTCTTGTTTCTGGCAATTGGCACTGGCTTCTGTATTGTTTCTCTCAAGTCTACCCAAGTGATGTTATCCCAGTGAGCAGGGGCCATGAAAAGGCTCTTTGTGCGTGACCAAACACAACAAGAACTGCTGTTTGTGCCTGTCTTTGCTCGAGAAATTCTTCTGCACCTTGAATTTAGTCACTTTTGAGTAGTTAAATGGAATATATAGAATAGAAAGCAGTTAAAAAAGTTTACCCAAAGCAATTATTCATCCTGGTGTAGTTCTTGTGCTGTATGTGATTTATTCTCTGTCCGAACACAAAAGGAGAAATTCAGTTTTTTTTTTGGTCAGGTGTTTAAAGGGGTAGTTCACCCAAAACAGGAATTTTGCTGTTAATTTGGCGTCCAACACATAGGTGACTTTTTAAAAGAGTAAAGCACAAAAGAAGATTTTTTAGCTGAAATGGTGGTCCTTAGTTTTTTAAAATTCAAATCAATGGCTGCAAGTGCTTTTAAAGGGGAAGTTTCATGCATTCATTCATGTCTAAAAAGTGTGTGAAAATCACTTGGCATGCTGCTTACTCTCTCAAGCTCAATGTGCTCAGGAGCCTGCACTCTTGTAATTTTAATTGGCAAGATCCTGAAATCTAAGATAATCATTCTGCTATTTGACAGCTGTTTTCATTGTTTCTCAGCGTTCTACTGTTTTAATACTACATCTGAAAATTCGTAAAAATACCATTTTTATAATGTTTTTACTCCAAATTCACCTCACTTCAGTCTAGTGTTTGAAATAAAGCAAACAAATCTGTGCTTCCCTGATAAGATGTGCATGAGAATCGCAGCTTTTTCCAAATCATGATCTCAATTACATTTCAGTGAGTCATGAAGTAGGCATGGGACAATAGGGTTGGGCCGATAGATGATGCCATCGTCCATCGCCGATGGCCGACAGACACCATGATGCTGAGCCGGCATTGTGATTCTCCGCCCCACCCCGTTGCAAATCCGCTCGCGAAAAATACACACTCAGGCCCTGTTTACACTAATAGGTCTTAGTTTTAAATGACATTTTAGAATGAAAACGATCCACTCTGGCGTTTCACCTAGCATTTTTGAGCAGCCCTCCTTCCACACTACCACTTAAACGCACATCACGTTACCACACACACACACAGGCACAGACACAAACACACACACCTTTTCATGCGCTCGAGACAGCATGTCCAGGCGGTCAGCAGGTCAGAGACTGCTTCAATCTTTCGCTTTCACGCTTGTACTTAGTAATTTTAGCGAAAACCCCAGATACTGTTGGCTGGTTCCTGTTGGTTGTGCACCTTTTTTACCAACTAAGTTTGTCGACACCATTATAACAACACAGATCACTGCCTATTCACAAGTCCCATGGAAAAAGTGGTTGACAGGTGGTAATTATGTGTTATGATTTGGTTATGGGTAAAACAAAGACCATGCTGGTTAGGTAGTTAAAACGGTAGGCTACAAATAATTAATTTGTTATGAATTTATTAATTATTCATAATTAACTCACTGCTGCCAATGACGACGATGCCATAGTCCATCGCAATGTTTTATATTAGACATTGTACGATGCCAAATGGGTCGCATTCGCCCAACCCTATGGGACAATAACCGGTTTCAAAGTTTACCATGGGGTGAAGAAGGTTTTAAAACTGCCAAAGTGTTCTGTTTTACCCTTCCTAAGGTATATGTAAGTGTTTTTTTGTTTGTTTGTTTGTTTGGTTGGTTGGTTTTAACATGTTTTGCACAACTATTTGATTTAGTTTTTAGGGCAACCGTATCTCCAGCAGAAACTGAACCTCTACATCAAAAGCTATTGATCCAAAATATTTTAAATGGTGTTTTTTACCAAGACATTTAAAAGGAACTTACTTTTGGAGCAGTAATCACAATACCGTGATATGGTGAAACTGATATTATTATCCAAGGTTATCATACCGACAGAATCAAACACTGGCCCATGCCTACATGCAGCCCTACAAGGATCCACCACTGAAAAAGCCTTGCTGTAGCTCTGATACAGAGCAATGAAAAAAGTGCTGCAGTGTAGGGCTGTGTGATTTAGCCTAAAATCTAAATCTTGATTAATTTAACAATTTAACTCGATTATGGTTAATGAATGATTATTTTACAATATAGTAAGTATAAATCATAACATAATAAGTATGAATTAGCCTTGATAAATTGGGGTCATGTGACTCCACACACAGCAGGGAAAGTAATTGAAAAATTGACCTGGAAAGACTAGATTGATTATAGGTTGTAAATGTCGATTTTGATTACTTTTCGATTAACCACCCAGCCCTACTGCTCTGTTTGGGTGCTTTAAGTGTGTCTGAGGTATTTAGTCTACTGTTATTACAGAATATTGGGTGAAGCTGATTGGTTAGTTCACATAATGCACATCGCAGCTTTCTAAGACACAATAATGTTTTTTGCACAGACCCAAACTTGTAAGTGAGCTTATGATTTTATAGAGGTTGCTGCTCTCAGGCTAAGCACAAGTACTATTTTGATGAACAATAAAACGGATGCATGTTTCATTTTGATTTAGAGGTGTTCGTTTTGTTGACAAGAAACTTGCACTACAGATTCTTGTGAATTTAATAATGAGGCTTACTAAATAATAAAGTTCAGTTTCTTCCTCAGATCAATATTTCACTTAATAAGACCTCAGTTTATTGTCAGGCACCACAGGTATACAGTTGAAGTCAGAAATATTAGCCCCCCTGACTTATTAGCGCCCCTGTTTATTTTTTTCCCCAAATTTCTGTTTAATGGAGGGAATATTGTTTCAGCACATTTCTAAGCATAATAGTTTTAGAAACCTATTTATAATAACTGAATTATTTTACCTTTGTCATAATGACAGTAAATAATATTTGACTTGATATTTTTTAAGACACTTCTGTACAGTTTAAAGTGACATTTAAAGGCTTAACTAGGTTAATAAGGTTAACTAGGCAGTTTAGGGTAATTAGGCAAGTTATTTTATAACGATGGTTTGTTCTGTAGACTATCGGAAAAAAATTTGCTTAAAGGGGCTAATAATTTTGTCCCAAAATTGGTTTTTAGAAAATTTAAAACTGCTTTTATTGTAGCCGAAATAAAACAAATAAGACTTTCTCCAGAAGAAAAAAATATTATCAGACATACTGTAAACATTTCCTTGCTCTGTTAAACATCATTTGGGAAATATTAAAAAAAGAAAAAAAATCAAAAGGGGGCTAATAATTCTGGCTTCAACTGTATGTTTATGTTTTTTGCCTGTACATGTTTTTTTGACTTTCAAAGTGCTGGTAGTCAATGACTTGCATTTTTTTAATGATCAAGGAACACAGTTTTAGCAAAAATTCTTATTTGTTTAATTGAGGAATAAATTGGCCGAGGGTGTGTAAATTGACAGCAAATTTTCATTTTTGAGTGAACGTTCTCTTTTAATAAAAAGATGCAAAACTAATAGAGAATGGAGCGTGTTGTATATTCCATTGTTTTGGAACATACAGAAGGTTTTAAATAAAAACCAAATGTGAATTTATTATTTAATGAAATCCTGATTAACATTTTCTTTAAAGGACACCTATTTCACCTCTTTTACAAGATGTAAGATAAGCCTTTGGTGTCTTCAGAATTTGTCTGTAAAGTTTCAGCTCAAAATATCAGATTATTTTTTATAGCCTCCTGAATCTGCCAATTTTGGTGTCTCAATACAGTGTAGCTGTTTTTGTAGCCTGTGGCTTTAAATTAAAATGAACTGCTTCTCCCCATCCACTGTTCCCATGTGCATGACTTCTTCTCCTGTGGTACATCAGATAAACAGCAGTCAGTGATAGGGACAGACTCGGATAAAGCTGAAATACAGCTCATTAGTCAAAAATACCAAGCAAGTTTATTTCAGTATTTGTTGTAGAGTTTATTCAAGCCTTTCTGAAATGATGAGTCACACACAAATGCTGTTTGCATTACACACACACACACACACACACACACACACACACACATATATTAGCGTTTACTGACACCATGTGGCTGTGGTGTTTATAGTGGTTTTAGAATTACGTAGCGATTTTCCTGTCTTTATTACAGACATGTTCTGTTTTAAAAACATTTTAAACTTATAAAACTTATACAAATCCATAATTATGGAAAAGATTGTACAAATATAAAAAAGGAAAATCCAAGTCATTTCAGAAGCTGTGGGATATTCCTTTAACCTGTCTTGGCACTGATTATAAGTCTACTATTTATCCTTAACTGCTCACCCCGATATTGTAATATTGTTTTGAATTAGATCACACTGCTGTTTTATTTATTTATTTATTTATTTTAAATGCTCTTATATTTTTTATTTATTTTATTTTATCCCTAAAAATACTGTATACTGTTTATGTTCTACTCATTACTGTGTATACAACTCATTTTGAAAAATGTAATTAAAAAAAAAAAACTTATAAAAATCACAGAGAGTTGGAACAGATCTTTTAATCCCAGTATATTTGCAAAACATGTTCAGTGGACATGTGTGTACATGTTATTATAGAAACATGGTGCTTGCCAATCAATTTAGGGGGAGGGTAAAATCGCACTCCTGACTGGGATTTGGGTCCTATTTTAATGTCAGGAAATTTGAAAAAGGTTTTAAAAGTTTAAAGAAGTTTTTATTGTGTTTCTAGCACCCCAATATGACAGCGGTCACAGTATACCTACACACAGTTCTGACCAAATGTTTTATTACAGGTGCCCTTTAAATAATACATTAAATATAGTTTTCTTTCCCAAACAGTGTCTATTGTATCTCCTTCAGAACAGTTAAATTAAATGTACAGCATGTGCAAACTGGGGCCATTCTTTGTACCTTTGCTTGATACCTTGATACCTTAAAGATTTCATCTTTAAAAAGCAAAAGCTAATTCTGTTTGCCATTCACTGCCATTATGTGGATGAGCGCTAACAGGACATTGATTTAGTTTTTTTTTAAAGTGGGTTTAAAAAGTAACGAAAGCCATACAACATTACAGCAACACCACAGTGGTTTTAAATAGACTGAATACATTTTTTCTTGAAGGAACTATCATAACTTCATTATGTATTTGTCAGTCTGAATGTCATTCGCTCTACTGCGATGGTCAGTTAAATTCTATTAGCGTCTCCACAGTTTGTTTTCAAGCTTGCTTCATTAAAATGAGTGAGAAGACATCAAATGCATGCAGCTAGGCAGCAATTTATTTATTTGTCAGCAATGTGCAATCACACCCACGCTGATTAGCATTTGAACATCTCATGTTTTAAGATCTATTAAATGACTGTTTGATTTGCCGTTGATGTGAAACTCAATAAGGCTGTTTTATACGCTCTCTTCAGACGCACAAGGCCTGTGAGTTTAAAAGCTTGTTCCTTTGGAGAGGAATATTTATTTTTATAGCATATCAGTGGAATTGAGGGCAGAGGAGGAAGAGGGACGTGAGTTTGCATTAGCATTAAATAGGTCACCTTGAGTGGGATCGCTGGTTGTGTTCGCTGGCCGTGTTCAGATGACTGTGCAAGGCGCCGTGGATGAGATTGTGTGTGACAGAAATGCCAAGATGGAGAGAGATTGTCTACATTTGAAATCTAGCCTTTTTGATGTTTGCAACTGAAACTGGGTGGTGGAAGGGTGCCATTATAGTCAAACTCACTGGCTTGTTGGATTGGATAATCGAGTGTGATAATGGATGTTGTTCTAGTTCTTGTACTGATATTGCTCAATCATTTAGGTTATTTCAGTTTGCAAATAATCCTAATATCTAAGATTTTATCAGTCTAACAACAGGGATTCTGGATAGATCTTTGATATTTTATTAAGGGATAGTTCACCCAAAAATTTCAATTTGCTGTTAATTGACTCACTGTTCAATGGATCTTGATATATATATATATATATATATATATATATATATATATATATATATATATATATATATATATATATATATATATATATATAGTACAATATTATTCACTGTCATCATGATCATGTCAAAGATCAAATAAAGCAACTTTTAGAAATGAATTATTAAAACTATTATGTTTAGAAATGTGTTGAAAAAAAATCTCTGTTAAACAGAAATTGGGGAAAAAAATAAACAGGGGGGCTAATAATTCTGACTTTAACTGTACATATACACAGTGGGTGACACTTCAAAAGGACCATTACTGCTGTGAGTGGCACTGCCGCGGCACTAAGGGATTAAGAACGTGTTTTTAGGTGTAACAGAAGTTTGCGGCTATGCCACAGGGGGCACAAATGGACAGGATGCGAACAGACATAAATACTAACAGTAACATAAACCCTGCTACTTGAAAATGATGATGAAATAACGAAACAAAGCATTATAATTCCTTCATTAATCATTAAAAACTTGTAACAATCTTTATTATCTTTGTACACAAACAGTAACGTCCTATCTAGTATTGTTTTAGCTAATGAAGTCTATGGATAAAGTGTCACCCAGTGGTCAAAAGCTGTAGGTACATTTACTGCGGTCGCCGAGACGGCGAGTGAATCAGCAGAGGGAACATATTAAAGTGTTAAGATCTGTATATATACAGTATTCAACATAAATGAGATGTTCTAATAAATATTTTATCCTTTTCTCAGTGAATATAGGTAATATATGCTTGTGCATTTGAGCAATACAAATTTATTAAATAGATATATTTATTAAAATAATATTTTAGCACCGAACATCTTTAGAAATACACAAATAATACGTTTAGTTCATGTGAAATATTGGAAACAAATTAAAAACTACAAAATTTCAAAAATATTTTGTATATATATAAATATGCACTGTATATGTACACACATACAGGCAAAACATTATACATGTGGATACTTATATTTCATTTATAATGTTACAAAATTATAAGTATATGCTGCTGTTTTTAATATTTATATAAATAAATATGTAGAAAGGATTTGGTTTGGAATGCAATATTAACAGCGTTTTAACACTGATTGTGATAATAAATGTTTCCTAATCGGAATATTAGCTTAATCTTGAATGTGAGGGTTAAAAAAAATCAAATATCGAGAAAATTGCTTTACAGTAGTAAATTTACAATTGTCTTCGTGAAAGATGATCTTTACTAAATATTAAAATGCTTTTTGGCTCAATTTTAACTCGATGTATTGCAGGCTGTTCCCACAAATATACCCATGCAAACATAAGACCTTGGGCCTTTTTCATCTTTGACCCCTTTATAAATGAAATACACTTAAGCCAGTCGTCCGTAAGTCTAAAAAGACCTAGAGAGTTAAACCAGCAGATTTACCAACACAAATTAAATTGTGAGCGGTGATTAATTTTAGTCTCTGGCCAGGATTAATCTGCAACCAAGCAAATGAGTCCATGTTATAAATGAATCGTGTTTGTTTCTTTCGCTCTCGCTTTATTTCATAAGCAGGAATGGTGCTTTAAATCCTGAGGCCGGCCTGGTAATAAATTGAAAACATCATGAAGGCTTAAAAATGGATTGTAATAACCGTTTACAGGATATTCTTTAGCGTTTTTACACGTGCCTGTGTCATTGTGTGGCTCTCAAGGCTAAGCTGCCCCTCCATGCGTCTAATGTAAACATGTCTGTGGTATTAATAGAACAACGGCTGTGTAGTCAATGAAACACAATCAATATGTGGGACTCTCTTGCTCCATTGTATGGATCTTATGGAAGACAACATGCAGTTGCTGTATGCTCTACTGGCCACAGCTTATGCAACCTTTCAGCACTGGCCGATAGTTTATGTCAGTAAGGGAAAATAAGCTGAATCAGCTTCGTCAATATATCATTATTTTTTTTTTTGGTTAATGTGACTGTTATACTTAATATCACTTAATAACCATTGAAATTTTAAGTAATAGTTTGAATTAGTGTCTTTGCTAAATTTAGTTTTTATTTTTAAAGTTTTTTTCACATTTATTAGTATTTTGTTATGTCTACACTGAAAAGAAATGTTGGGTTCCACTAAGTTCCTTCATGTCAACCCAACACAAATCAATTATGTTAACTTAATTGTTTGCACTAATTTAAGTGGATTGAACATAAAACAATTAAGTTAAATAAAAATGTAAGAATTATAAGAGTGGTGACGCAGTAGCTAGTGCTGTCGCCTTACAGCAAGAAGGTCGCTGCTTTGAGCCTTGGCATTTCTGTGAGGAGTTTGCATGTTCTCCCTGCGTTCGCCTGGGTTTTCCTCCGGGCGCTCCTGTTTCCCCCACAGTCCAAAGACATGCGGTACAGGTGAATTGGGTAGGCTAAATTGTCCATAGTGTATGTGTGTGATTGAATGTATGGATGTTTCTCAGAGAGGTTGCGACTGGAAGGGCATCCACTGCGTAAAAAAATGTGCTGGATAAGTTGGCGGTTCATTCTGCTGTGGCGACCCCGGATTAATAAAAGGACTAAGCCGACAAGAAAATGAATAAATGAAAAAAAAAAAATAATAATAATAATATATATATATATATATATATATATATATATGTGTGTGTGTGTGTGTGTGTGTGTGTGTGTGTGTGTGTATAAATATATGTATATATAAATATATATGTATGTATATATATATATATATATATATATATATATATGTGTGTGTGTGTGTGTGTGTGTGTGTGTGTGTGTGTGTAAATATATATAAAAAATTTTTTCATTTCTTGTCGGCTTAGTCCCTTTATTAATTCGGGGTTCAGGCGCAAAAGCCGCTAAACGCCACTTCCACCAAAAATTTGCTAATGACATAAAGTGAATGCTTTAGGCAGGCAGTACACCAACAACAAATAGATTTGCTTCCAATTATCCAAATCTCAGCATCACCTCATTCAGAAATAGTAGAAACAGTTTGTTGGCAAAAGCTGCTAAACGCCACTTGCCTTTGACAGCAAAAGTCAATATGTCCCGAGAACCAATCAAAAGGCGCAAATCGAATCATATGTTTTCAATGTAACGGTGCACCAGCTTTTATGAGGAGAGGATTTTATTCCGCTTCCGAATAAGATTTAAAAAGATGGAGTTTGATGAACTGGATGAGCCTGTCTGACTGTCAGTGAATGACAAATGAAAACGTCCCTTACCTCAAAACTTTGTGCCTTACACGAAAAAGAAAACACAATGTACAGTCAGAAGTGTAGCATGCATTCATGTTTTTTTGCACAGCGACGCTACTTTGAATGAGTCCGATTTACTATATATTAAATGGCAACAGAATTAAGATGCCGTTCTTTTATCCCACATGGATGCTGAGGATAAACAAGAGACCAAGACCTTAAGTATAGTGAGAGTGAATGAATGACGACTTCTAAAATTGTCTGAGAGACATTCCTTTTTTGCCCTGAAGGCCTACCTTGTGTTTTATTTGCTAATGTAAGCAATTTTTTAAAAGATAAATATAATATATAAAACTATTTTGTTTGTATTATTTCATAGTATCTATGAAATCTGATCTAGTATCTTATATTAATGGACAATGCACAGATTTTGATTATTTTACATTATTTAAATCTACCAAGCTTAGTTTACAATGTTTACATTGCTCTACTTACATTACACGTAAATCCCAAATATCAGAAATGACAACAGATTGTTAAGATTTAATTAAAGTTAGTTTTAATGTTATTGATTAATACACTTTATAGATTTTATTCATTAATTTTCCTTCTGCTTTTTCCCTGGTTTATCACGTATTTAGAGGTTTTTGCAAAAAAAAAGCACAAGTGGATTTAGCTGGTTTTGACGCAAAAGAAAGTTTACCTTGTCAAGAACCAAACAATTGTCTAAAGTGACATTTTTGAAAAAAATGGTATTTTATTTACTAGCTAATAACCCTATCATTACATATAAAATGAAACTTCTGAACCTAATCAGAGGAGCCTGATAGAAAATGTGAAAGACATGCTGTTTTCTTTACAAGAAAAGAGGTCTGATGGATTTTGGGTTTTGCATCTGAACTCTTCATACATATATATATATATATATATATATATATATATATATATATATATATATATATATATATATATATATATATATATATATATATACACACACACACACACACACACACTGGCTCACAGCCACAGGCAGAGTGCCTTAGTATTCTACCAGTGACGATATATAGACATATTGCACTGCTACTAGTGTGGTATTGTGTTTATACAACAGTTCGACGGCATAATTGTGTATAAAAGAAAATCAAACACAGAGTCTCAAAAACCCTTTTGCATGTGAAACTACTTTTTTTGCCATTCATTCACATCTGCAGTTGACCGTCAGAGCAGCAGAAATTATTATTTGAATGATTCTCTAGCATAATGTCTAAAGTGATGACAAAACAGGTGATTTTGTTGGCATTTTAAAATTATAAGACTGAACTGCATGAAATGCCATCAGTCTACAGAGATTTCCCAGTATTTCTCTGTTGCAATATAGGGTGATCACAGTAATTAACCCTGAAAAAGCCAAAGCAAACACTACCAGATTACTATGGTATAAATACAGCCTTGGGGACTATAGTAGTGTAATGGAAAATTGGGTAACACTTTAGTTAGTTTATTTTAAGTACCAATTCACATTTTTAATCCACCTGATCTCACGAAAAAAAGTGTTTTGTGTTTTGTCAGTTTAATGGCTAACTTGTACAAATCCGCAGTTTAGTCGTACGAAAATGTACAATTTTAAAAATAAGGCATGGCACCCAACCCCACCCCTAAAACCAATCATCATTGGGTGATGAGCAAATCGTACTAAATTGTACAAATTAGATTGTACAAATTCATACGAATTAGCCACTAAATGAAAATGTTATGAATTGCCGTAAGACTGTGTTGTATTAACTATAGTGAGTGGTTTATTGCCTGCATTTAATTAATTAATATATTTGAAATGGATTTGTAATTACAATACAGAGTACTGTTTTTGTAATTACAATGAGAAGTACAAAAGTCAGTAGTTGTTTTTTGATTATATATATTTTTTGGAAATTTTACTTTTCACTTTTGTGATCCTTTACAGCTTTACGAAAAAAAAAAACAACTCTCTCAGATAGAGTTTCCTTCAACAAGAGCTGACAAAAGTAGGAGGATTCAATACACATGACTCTGTGAGACCCCATGAATAGAGAAGCTATCAGATTTAGCTGTGAACTGCTCCGTTTCTCCTGGAGGCAAACAGGGCTTGAGTTCACCACGGTTTGCCAGCTCAGGAACCCAGCTTGGCATGAGAGAAGTTTTGTTTTCTGCATTAGCAGCAAGGACAATTAAGGTTGCACCAGCTTGGTTGGCAATATGAAATTAGATCCGTAGTGCGTAGTTGTACCAAAGTGCGTATGGATGTTAGAACGGATGCCAACATTGTTATTAAAGTAAGCGATATACTAAACGTTGGCTGAACTGACTCTGAGGTCTGTCATATTTTATGGTTTAGCTGTCTGTAAAAATGCATCTAATTATTTACTAAGCAACGTAGAATAACTTAATGCATACATGTCTCTGCACAGGTGTCTGTAATGTTCGACTATTGACTTTCTGCTCTCGTGTTGAGAGAAATACCCTCTGAGATGATCTGACCTCACCCTCTAAATGCCACAATGAAAGCTGCGAAGCCAAAGGCACTCACTGAACCAGGCTCATGAGAAATGTGTGCATGTGCTTACGTTTTTGGACAAATTAGATTATGTTGCTTTTCACAAGTTAATGTTTTTGTGGTAATTTTTTGGTTCATGCACTTATTGTGGCAGTTTGGAAATCAAATAGTTGAAGAGATTTTGATAAGATAAATGGGCAACACTTTCCTTAAAAGAGTGTTTGCAAGACCTTTATAATCATGGCATGAGATTTTATGTATGCTTATGACAGCTGTTAAGTGTTATATCATTTTAAAAAAGATGAAATTGTTATGACATCTTGACATAACCTGTTTTTGTCTTTGTCATGATAACTGACGTTACCAAGACAACATAACTTGTCATAAATCTGTCATAAACATGATTGCCATGAAGCCTGTATTTGTCATTAAAATGAAAGTGTCATTACTCAATTCAATGTCAAATAATTTTTAGCAGCGTCATTAATATTTAATGACATTTTAATGACAATTTTTGCTTGTACTACTGTTGCTCTAATAAAATCCTTGACATATTTATAATGGCTTTATGACAATTATGTTGTTGACAGATTTATGACAAGTTGATAATGTCAAGTTGTCATGCGAAGACAAAAATAGGTTGTGATGTATTTGATTGTTAATTTTTCATAACATACAATGTCATCTTTGCATTTAAAATTTCATAATTAAGAATGACCTTTGTGACAGTTGTTATACGCATGCATAGAATCTCACATTCATTTAAAATATCAAATTCATATTCAATTATAAAGGTTTAATGACAGTCATATGAACACGCCTTCACGCAAAGTGTTACCCATAAAAGCTATATTGCTTCGTAATTAATCAAGATTACTACATTGGAAAAGCCACACACATATATATATATATATATATGTATATATATATATATATATATATATATATATATATATATATATATATATATATATATATATATATATATATATATATATATATCAAAACAAATATATGATGCAGATGTATGTTTTAATTTACAAATTATACAGAACTGCCATCATCTCTGGCTCTGTTTATTCCTCATATAAAGAAGCATTTTGGTCGATCGGGTCACAAGATGAGAAGACTTTCACACCTAGTTTTAAATAAAATTTTTATATACAGAGAGGGGAGAGTTTACATTTGGGTGTATGTATGGGCATTTTCTGATTTTTCGGTCTGAATAAACTCATGAAATTTACATATGAGCTGTGTTGAGAACTTTGTGCTTTTTTTATCTAAGACATCTGTATGTGTGTATTTTTTGTGAAATGTTTTGCAAATTGCTTTGTGATGTCATCATGTGTTAATAAATTGCCCAGCTCTGTGAATTTAAAACCGAAAATGTACTGATATGGACATTTTGGCCGTATTGCGCGATCAGAGATGCTCTTCTGCATACCTCGGTTGTTACGAGTGCTCTTTTGAGTTACTATCGCTCTATCAGCTCGAACCAGCCTGGCCATTCTCCTCTGACCTCTGGCATCAACAAGGCATTTGCGCCCACAGAACTGCCACTCACTGAATATTTTCTCTTTTTCAGACCATTCTCTGTAAACCCTAGAGATGGTTGTGCATAAAAAATAAAAGTAGATCAGCAGTTTCTGAAATACTCAGACCAGCCGGTCTGGCACCAACAACCATGCCATGTTCAAAGTCACTTAAATCACCTTTCTTCCCCATTCTGATGCTCGGTTTGAGCTGCAGCATATCGTCTTGACCATGTCTACATGCCAAAATGCATTGAGTTGCTGCCATGTGTTTGGCTGATTAAAAATGTACATTAGCTGGCAGTTGGACAGGTGTACCTAATAAAGTGGGCAGTGAGTGTATATATACCTGTATATATTTGATATAATTTTTTTCTGAGCCTGATCACGAAAATAATGCAAACATATAGTGTACAACTATATTGTGGATTTTAGACAAAAATTAAAGGAAATCTCAAAACATTTCCAAAACCATTTACATATTTCTGTACTCACTTTTTTTGGACTAATTTCAGTTCTTAACAAAATTTTCCATGCTGCAGATATCTCATCTTCCCACTAGCTCGTCAAAAGCGTGAATATGCTGTGTGTGCACTTACAGTGATTTGACTGGTGAAGAAATATAATATAGTCTACTATTATAACATAAAAAAAGCATTTATCGTCCAATACTGATATAAATCATGCATCACTGTTTACAATTAAAACAAGTTAATATAGTTTTGAGAGAGTTTTCTGTACCATCACAGTTTTTGCTTGACAACGTTCACGTTTCATGTTTACCATTTCAAGTAAAACGATTCAATAAATGCATAAAAGAACATGTAATAAGTCAATTATTGATTAAATGAATGAGAGAATAAACATATATCACTCACTCACTCAAAAATCCTTCGGCTTAATTCCTTATTCATCAGGGGTCGCCACAGTGGAATGAACCACCATGAAGTAAAAAACAAAGTAAATCTGTGAACATAATAAAGAGTACTGATATCAGCATAGACTGACCGTAGGATGTCTGATTACACAGATCACGTAACACTCGTAGAGACACATTTTTCCCAATGAAGCTTGTTAGGAATTAAACGACAAGCTTTTCACTTGTAATCCTACTATCTACCCATGCTAGAGTTATAGACACACAGGCTCTCTCATGGACCCCCTCGTGAGTGTTGGTAATGATATATTGACTTCTTAGTGCTTCAGACCCCCATCGGCCCCTCTATGTTTCCCATCAACCACCCAAAATCAACAGCATGTCTTTCACAAGTACACCTGACCTATACATTAACATGCTGTAATCCAAAACGGAAACAACAAGCTTACGATCAGATTACCTGTCACCAAATATGACAGACGTGGCATTGTTTGATGTCACTCTGTATCATCACAGGATTCTGGCTGGAAGGTAAAGGCATATTTTTAGTGCATATGTACTTTTGTAAATAGAATTATGGGTTGGTCTCCATAGTTATTAGAAATATGAGACATGGACACTGTGTGTGTGTGTGTGTGTGTGTGTGTGTGTGTGTGTGTGTGTGTGTGTGTGTGTGTGTGTGTGTGTGTGTGTGTGTGTGTGTGTGTGTGTGTGTGCGTGTGTGTGTGTGTGTGTGTGTGTGTGTGTGTGTGTGTGTGTGGTGGGTTTCAAAGCTGTGAAAGTCTCAGCTTCTCCATAAACACCTTTCAGATCTCCCCAACACCCTCCCCCCTGCTTTCTTCACTGTCCATGACTCATTCACCCCCCTATATATACACAGACAGGTTTGTCAAGTAAGTGAGGAAGCTAAAAATATGCAATTCCAAAATGATGTAGCAAATGTGTTGAGGTTGTTACACAATTACAAAGCAGGTTATTATGCATTTTCTGCATGCTGTACTTAAGACAGGAAGCATCCAAATTCCTGTAATTTACCGTGATTTGCTTGAGGGATAGTTTGACCCCGAAATGAAAAATGTCATCATTTACTCACCGTCATGTCATTCTGAACCTGAATGCTTTTTTTCATCTGTAAAACACAAACACACGCAGACCCACACAAAAAGGAGGAAAATCATTGTGGTCGGAACAGCTTTAAATTTTAGTACTTTGTGTAAACTATAGACTGTAAAAAGATATTGACGTAGTAACTGCAATGTCATCCATAGTTTTCTTAAGAGCATAAATTAAGCTACAAGTGGACGTGGCGAACCGTTGCCATTTTGTTCACACGTCATCGCGCTGACTGGGGGTTAACAAAAAAGGGCAAAGAGGCGGGGCGTGAGCGGAGCTACAGATTCCTGCTAGCATTTTGCTTAGACAGGCTTTTCTTTGGAAGAAACGCTTAATACTTCATTACCTGCGATTCATTTGTGTTCTGACCATATGTGCTTGGTTGCATACTACATCAGTAAAGTGTTTAGTCTTTTAAAAACACTGTTGTAATACGTTGAGCCACTAAACATTGTTCTTATGAATCCAATCACTTCAAATATAGGCTGTGTTTGTAAATGCAAAGCTATAGATGAAATCCAGGTAAACATTGTGTGACAACGCTTCAGATGACTGTTCTACAGCATACAACTAATCAGTCTTTCAGATTCTGGAGTGTATTACAGCTCTAAAGAAATAAATTATCTTAAATTAAACAAATACATGTATAGATATGGTACATAAGTATATTATTTCACTCACCTCGGAAATGGAGGCCACTTGAATAGTTTCTTTTTCATGCCATATTATCTGGTAATTGTAAGAAATAATTTCAAAAGGCAGTTGACTGTAAATTCACATAAAACAAAACAAATACTGATGAATATGCCGAGTTCAGAGGGTAATTAGCCGGAATGACGTAATGATGATCAACTGTCACTGAAGTGGCCACACCCTTAATTATTCAGACTTAATATAACTTAATATAAATAAAATGGATGAGTTATAAAAATATTACGCCCCCTTACAGTTGTGATGAAGTGTAATATTAGCTATATGTACCAAAATTGTTCTTTGTACCAGGCTGCAAACACCTTTTTTTCTGCTGTAAAGTTAGCCATTTT
This sequence comes from Danio rerio, assembly GCF_052040795.2. NCBI lineage: Eukaryota > Metazoa > Chordata > Actinopteri > Cypriniformes > Danionidae > Danio > Danio rerio. The sequence goes on from NC_141031.1 coordinate 32,968,882, forward strand.
AACATTGGGGTCAATAGAAATTTGCTCTATTTTGGAGCCTGGCCTAGTGGAATTTCGATGAATTGCCGTTTCAGTTACTTTCATATCTGCTTTACGAGGGACAGCGGGATGTTGCCACTTGGGGTAAACAAAAAAATTATAATAATTTCTAAAAAAAAAAAAAATGTGATTCATTCATCTGTTAATTAACAAAACAACATAAAAACTATTTCTTGGGAATAGGTTTCAATTTGCAAGTTTTTGAAAACTATATTGTATATTATAAAACTTTCTGTCAGTAAAATTTCATTCAATTCAATTCAGCTTTATTTGTATAGCGCTTTTACAATGTAGATTGTGTCAAAGCAGCTTCACATAAATGGTCATAGTAAATTGGAACAGTGTAGTTTAGTTTTTAGTGTTTAAGTTCAGTGTAACTATTAACTAAAACTTAAATTTAGTGTAACTATTACAGCTACAGTATTTTGCTAATGTAACTGATTACAATGTAATTAAATTACTTAACGTCATTACATGTAACTAGTTACTCCCCAACGTCTTCCTTCCTGTTCAGGGTCAAGCAGAAAATAAAATGTTGTCACTGTGCTATGCTTAAATGACCAAAGAACAGCCTTGGCTCTTTGGAAATACATGCTCCAGACAATATTTTTGTAGCTCTGGGTAGGTTTGGTTGTCGATTTCAAATGACAAATCCACTAGAGGGTGCTGTCTACATTTTTGTGAATCTGATTTTTGTTACTTATGATACGCATGTTGTAACCAGGGCCAGCCACCTAGGGCGGCATCTGCGACAACCACCCGCTCCCCGTTCTTCACATTCATGAGGGTGGCATGAACCTTGTTAGGATTGCTGTTTGCCTAGAGCAGTGGTTCCCAAAGTGGGGGTCAGGACCCCCCTAGGGGTCGCAGTATAATGAAGAGGGGTCGCCTGGTGATTTCCAAAAATCTATTTATTTTCAATTAACCACTAGAATTACCATTTTTTACTGAAGAGAAAAAAATAGTCGTTTATAGTTGCATGCAATATTGTTACTATAGTAGCTTATAGTTCTATTGGATTGCGACCCCTGGAGTAATTACATAATATTAAAGACACAGCAATAGCGTCAGATGCAGCAGACTGATTTTATGGCACCAGGTTAAACTTTCTGGCCCATTTACAGCACTGACATACATTAAAAAAAATTAAACAAAGAATAGAATTGGGTCTATTGGAGTGTGTGCGCCATTGCAAGCAAGGTTTCTGTATTTATAACCACCTCAGAGGATATTGGGGGTCACGAGTCTCTGGCATTGTCATTTTTGGGGTCGCAGGCTGAAAAGATTGGGAACCCCTGGCCTAGAGCACTAACCAATGGTATTTTCAAAAGCAAATATAAGAAAAAAGTGAGCTACGACTGTTGTTTTACCATGATTTTACATGGTGTTTATATGTCTTGTGGAACCATGCTTCACTGGACTCAAACTTGAGTGTTCTTTATTAAAAGTACAGCACAGTACAAAATGAGTGATCTGATCAAAGTTGTCCATATATATAGATAGATAGGTGACGCAAATGTATTCGATTACAAATTATAAACACCGTTAAGTTATTTTGTGGTTTTTATTTTGTGCTGTGCAAAGAACTTTATGAAAAGAATCCTGTATTCGTGGAAAATATATCCCTGTAAATATCATCAGTGTGAAAAGTCACAAAAGTTATTGGCGGCATACTAGTGTTCTCATTACAGAACTGCATTTCTGCAGTTTCACTAGAGTGTAAGCTAAGGCATAGTAAAACACTATCTGCAAACATATATTTGTAAAAAAAAACTCTTTCTTAAGCAGCATTCTGTCTCAGGAATTTAATTTATTGTCTGTAGCAGTGGTGTGTACTGAAATGGGGAAAAATAGGACTTTTAATACGTAGCATCTTTGCATAAAATAACCTGGAAACAAAGTTGCAGTTTAAAGATTTGGTTCACTACAAGCTATTAAAAAGATTTTAAATGATTAGGATTTTTTAAACGTTCTGACTAGTTTTAATTGTCATTGTGTGTTATGATGGATGAATGATGCTATCTGTGATTTTTGGTTAAACCCATGTGAACTGTATACTGCTTAATCTTGGCCAGGAGACTCTTGTAAAATCTCAATGTGCAGCTTTCCTGATAAAATAAAGGCTATAATATTAATAATAATACATTTCCAATAAACTGTATTGCACATGTAGTAGTTTAATCTTAATCTAAAGCCTTGAGTCCTGGCCATGTGACATAAAGCAGCCTGGTCTTTCTGCAAGAAGCCCATGTAGGGATCTAGATAACTCAATATATGGAAAAGCTACTCCCATATCCAGCCCCACATGCACGCTGTGCCTCTTAATCATTTCTGATCGTGAATCATATCTCTTCATGACAAGCTGCTCTTAAAGTGAGAATGACTTGTAGTTCCAGTGCGGAGGAGCAGTATGAGGAAGCCTTCAAGGCACTCACTGCTGCACCGGAGGCGTCAGGTAGAGCCAGCGCCTCCATCCAGCCTTCTTGTGGGAGATTCAGTTGGGATATTCTTTCAGTCTAATTGCAGCTGGATCAAATGCTAGCCTCGGCGGTCTGCTGGAATCGGGCAGTCGATGGATTTCAGCCAAGAGTTGACAAACTGGCTGTTCTGAAAACAGAAAAATAGTGCAGTAAAATGTACACTGCTGTTTGTTGACTTAATAATCCTTATAAAAAGTACTGCTGTTGTATTGGTGGAGTTGTGGTATAGTGATGTCATCAGCTTTTTGCACAGACCCAATGCGTTTATTTAATGCATGTATGTTCTAGGGCTCAACCAGTATGTGTTTTTAATGACCGGTGTTTGATGATTATTAGTGATAACTGGTATATTGAACAATATCTAGTCAATATATCCAGCTCTCTGGAATACTTGATTCTGATTGGCCAATCATGACATTGCAATGTATATTATTTTTTGGGTACTGTGAATCATCTTGACTGTTAGTGAATATGCACTCTAATAAATGCTGGGTTGGTGTGACTCAATGTTAGAACAAACATGGGTGAACCCAATCAATTCAAATGGCACTTTGTAATGGCAGAGTTTTGTCCATATTTGAACCAATGTTACGTTACGATAACCCAGCATTATTTAGAGTGTATTTATGTTTCACATCACTGTTCTTCACAGTTTTTTTCAAGCTTTACGTTCATTTGAAGATTTAGTCAAATATTACAGCTCAGATCAATGTTTCGTGTCTAATGGTTTAGTTTTGTCTATGGTATTGATCATATACTGATTATTAAGCCTGTCTGGTTAAGCTTGTTATGCGTTAACAATCGGCCGGATGTACATTATCACTTATATTTGTTCTGAGATGTATTAATAATATATTACCAAGATATGTTTTTCTTTGGGCTGCATAATGGCTCAGTGGTTAGCACTGTCGCCTCACAGCAAGAAGGTCGATCGCTGGTTCGAATCCCGGCTGAGCCAGTTGGCGTCAAGGTTATTATATTTAACGAAAACGAATGTAAAAATGAAAACTAAAACGTAAAATAATTGTTGTTAACTGAAATAAAAATAAAAATGAGAGTTTAAAAAAAAAATAGCACTAACTGAAACTGTATTGTGTACATACAAAACTAACTGAAACTATCTAAAATTGTAGCAAAAACCTCCTTAGTTTTCGTATTTGTAAATGTATTTAATACATAATCTTACTGTAAGCCGTTTAGAAGTAAATCTAATTTGCGCTGCAGGTGTTTGACCCTTTCGCACCTTAGAGTCTGTAAGCCTGCAGCTATTGGCCAGATCTAGCTGGTTCTCCTCCAGTCAGTCCTAGATGTTGCTCACACAACAAAAACGAGTGGACATGACAGCAGCACGGTGACAGCATTACAGGCACTTAAAACTATTACTTTAACACATTTGAGCCCAATAATGGGTTTTATTTCTGTATTGCGATCGCGAACGAATCTTTTTAACCGGATTTTCTAAGTGAAACGGTTGAACTAGTTCACCAAAACGAACTGAATCATTTGAAATGATTCACGTCTCCAGTAAGCACTTATCCACAAACTACTTACTTTTTAACAAGCCTAATACTCACCTCTGACTCGAAATAATCCAATATATACTCTCATTTAGTTATTAGAACAGTAACGTAACACTGAGATCAAATTTGAAAAGCGGTGAACCAATAATACTGTGCATGCGTGATTCATTGAAGCAAACACAAACAGTACATGACAGCCTGCTGTGACTGGACTAAACTTGAACAACTGCACCACGGGTAAACCTTAAATGAGAGGATCTGATGAAAAAACGTAAGTTTATTCAATAACAGAAAATCGTAAAGGAATTTAAATAAGTGAATCAGGCTTCAGTTAGGTTGCAAAACTTTACTGTAAGACATTTTTCAGATCATGGTGATGTTTTTACTGACTGAAATGACTATTGCTGATTACATAATTCTGCTATGTTGAGTCCTAACATCCGTGTTAAATATCTGAACTCCCCATCACTACTGTGTATCTAACCTCAGAAGCAGCCTTGCACACATATTGTACTTAAGGCTACTATCTAAATCTGTATTTGAATCTGAGGAGGGGTATGGTATTGGTACTGTAGATGATAGTTACTATATAACTGTATAACTCTCTCTGTCTCTCTCTCTCTCTCTCTCTCTCTCTCTCTCTTTCTCTCTCTTTCTCTCTCTCTCTTTCTCTCTCTCTCTCTCTCTCTCTCTATATATATATATATATATATATATATATATATATATATATATATATATATATATATATAGAGAGAGAGAGAGAGAGAGAGAGAGAGAGAGAGAGTTAGTAGTTAGTGTAGTTAGATAACCACTCTGTTATGTTAGTTATGTATAGGTTTAAAATAGCTCTTACATCCAGTGTTGCGTTCATATTCATGATTATGCTTATTTATGTAGCACCGTGGTCCTTTGAGACACAATATTTTGTTCCACTGTATGTCCACACATGTAGCGGAATGACAATAAAGCTCAACTTGACTTGTATTCACATGTATAATATCTCTCATATTGAGCTGTTTGATTCACAATCAAAAAGAATTCATACAGAAACTGAATTCACACAATTCTCTTCTCATGAAACATGAGTGACTGCAACAATGGTACATGTAGTTCCAATACAAAATCTTAAAGATGGCCATACGCTTGTTTTGCTGGTGAAAAAGGCCTATAGCGACACTAACTCTAATAGCTAGCGTCACAAGCACTGCAATTATATCCAATTTAGTAGAGTACAATTAGATGGCTTTTTGTGTGTGTCGTCTGTGCAGCATTTTAACAACATCAGAGGGAATACTGGTTACACCATATTGCAGCATGAATATCATATTAAATACTGTGGTATTTCCATAGTCCACAATGACTTTTATAAGGGAGTTAAACACGGTTGTGTGGCAACAGTCTGTGAATATAACTAACTTCTAATGGTAAAAATAAGAGGTGTGACGAGACGAGACATGAGATTGGGTTCACGAGAAAGAGACAAGATTTTACACAATTTTTAAGATATCTTCAATAATGAAATTTACGTATGGAAAATAGTATTTTATTACAACTGTGGTGGGGGGGGGGGGTAGATGAATCACAAAATGCAAAACTTGTAATGAATTGAACTTTTTTTTACTTCCATTTTAATGATTTATATGCAGTAAATGACATGCAAACACTGCAAAATATTTTGCTTATATATGAATGGAAAATAGTATTTTATATATGATTTTAAACATTAGGGCTTATAAGTCCTACATGACGGTAATAGTTTGATTATGACGTCTATATGTCTGTACTGCACCTCAACAACGTGACTAAAATAGGAATACTCTTTATTCGATTTGTGTTTATGACTTTAAAGGGTCATAAAGCACTAAAACACATTTGTTGAGATGTTGACAGTCATATATTTGTCTCACATTGCTAAAAACACTATTAGGACACATATATTATGAAAATTGGTTGTTTTTATCATTATTTCAGACAAATCTGTTCTTACGGTTTGAAAATAAATTTTGAAGCTACGTCACGGCGATTATATCCTTGTGTGAATTTCAGCATGCAGACTGGCTGCCTGTACAGGCGGGTACAACATGACGTCTTTGAGCTTTCATTATTAATTCAAGAGATACACTTTGTTTGAATCAATCAGCGCACTCTTTTGTGTATGAGGTGCAACTTCATCAATATGCATGATATAGCTTCGAAGACTGTTTTTACCTTTCACATTGTTTAGATGGCAGAGAGACGCCACGTTGTGTTGCCAACCGAAATTAAAACAATTAGAAGAAGAAGAATTGTTTGGTGACATGGGTCATCAGTGTTTCGTTTATAAATGTGCTGCAACAAAGGTTTTGTTTTCAATTCCCCGCCAGAAGAGCGCAGCTGGACTCACATGTGGATTACAGTGGTCTGCTAACATGCGACAAAAATATGTTTGTAAGGAACATTTTTTACCTGAGAGCATTTCGCATCTGGAAATGGTGAAATCCGGATTTGCCACTCTTCTTCTTATTCAGAAGCAAAGTTAGTTCGTATTGTCAGCAGTACTCTTTCAGTTCAAGTTTACAGTATGTTACGATCACTAGAATTTTATGGACTGAATGATGCGCTGTAAATGCTGCTCTCTGAATGTAAACATGTAAACACCTTAATCAAATTATTATCGACATGTAGGATTTTCGCTGCATTTTGTGACAGGATAGTCTATACACACACAACTTTCTGACGCTACCTACCTAGTGCATCTAAGTTACAGAGAAATGCAGCGTTTTTTTTTTTTCTCCCATACGGCGTACAGTATCAAACGTTCATTTAAAACAACACTTCTCCTGCAGTTCCTCACATCCAATATCACGCTTGTCATAGGGGATGTGCATGAATTTTCTTGAATGAAAGTGCCAAACTGCAGTTAAAGTTGACAAATTAATAACTTGGCAAATAATTTAATTACTGACGTCCATGTAAACATAGTCATTGTCTTTCTCCCCACTTCTGTATGTTGTTATGCCGCTGTGAAAATCAGCGCATGCTCAAACAGAAACTCCCCCTTTGCATGCAAACCCTTTCCTCTTTCGCCACTAGACATTCCCACCTAAGCAAAGCTAGACTCACCCACTTTTCTGACTTTTTTCAAACTAGAGGTGTTAAAACACCCTGCTGACACGGCCCTTTAAGCATATCTAAAGTGCATGGTTTTGAAGCATAGTTAATGTTTGTGGCTGCAGTTGTAGCCTGTGTTGGACCAGAAGTGGCAGTTTATAAACTCTGATGCAGAAAAAAAAACGGTTACATCATACTCGCCTGCCCAACTGTGGGACGCGCACAAAACCGAGGCCAGTCTGGGTCCCCTTTAAAAACACATTAGCATATGTGTCCATAAACATAATATAATCATCTGATAGCAATAATTGAACACATTTCTTTTATTTCACAAACTTTCAATGACAATTTAGATGTTTCTTTTTGTATCAAAGTTGTTAGCGGCTGGCAGTTATAACACAGTCTTGGCTTTTGACATACTGTACAGAAGAATGATGGTTCAATATCTATTTATATGGGTGTCGTGGTCTAGAAGACTGTCTGGAGTTTGTTCTAAGTGTGTTTACTGTGTACAATTGTGATAAATGGATGGGTTTTAGCAGCTAGCGTGATCTTAGCGTGAATGCTTTTGCTATGAAGGGAGCAAATCGAGAGCTCTGAATGATAAAGATAGGAAAAAGCAGCTTCGTCCAACAGCACAGATGACAGGGACTCTGTGTGACTGACAGTGGGTGAGCGTTTCTCCACCGCGAGGCCTGCTGAACACATGGCTAAATATGTGCATGCTATACTTCCGCCTAATAATTAGACATCCCAATATAAAATGATGATCTATTCTTTGAAAACAGGCGCATTGTTCCATTTAGCAGGATTGTCAGGGCCTTTGTCATGAAAATACACCATTGTGGCTTATTTGATGCAACCGGGAAGTGGTTTGTCTAAGGTTTAGTTCTTTTTTGTGCGAGTCTCAGTTGTTTGATTTACATGTCGAGTCCATTAATGGCTTGTTAATAAAGCGTGTGTTTGAGAAACAGCTCAAACTGATTTACATATCTGTTTTGCAGGAGACAAAAGAGCTTGTGGCCATTAAGAAGTTCAAGGACAGTGAAGGTAAAAGGATACAACTGAATGCTTACCGTTTTACCATACATGCAATTTGCCAGTTGTAGACTTTGAAATGAGCTACAGCAACATTGATACCTGCCAGACTTCATTATTCAGACTAAAACTGTCTGTTTGGTTAGTTGTTCTTATGCAATTATTGTATAAAAATATTTTATCTGAAATCATTGTAGCTATTTTATTTTTTAGGGATGCACGATATATCAGTGGCCATATCAATATCGCCCGATAAATGCTGTTTTTAATGTTATCATTATCGATCCGATATCTAAATTACGCCAATATTTTTAAGCCGATAGATTATGTCCTTGTACAGAATTGCTTTCTCTCTCGCTTTGTTATTTAATCTATTATTTTAATGCAACAATGAAGTTGCATGTTAATTTGCTATACAAAGAAAAGGAAATTATCTATTTTTGGCATGCTGATTTATGTGAAATCATTAATATAGATCTATATAATCTTTTTTTTTTTGCTTTGAGTATGCTACTCTAAGTTCTGTACAAACCTTTATGAAGTTTTTAAAATAAATTAGTTGTTCACTGTAAAAAAATATAACATTTTGTATTTATCGGCTTTATAAATATTTGTATTTATCGGCTAATATATCAGTTATCTGCCTATATATAGTTAAAATCAGAATTATTAGCCCTCCTGTTTATTTTTTTTTCAACAGAGAGAAGATTTTTTCAACACATTTCTAAACATAATAGTTTTAATAACTCATTTCTAATTATACATTTATTTTATCTTTGCCATGATGACTGAATAATTTTTGACTAGATATTTTTCAAGACACTTCAATACAGTTTTTAGTGACATTTAAAGGCTTAACTAAGTTAGGTTAACTAGGCAGATTAGAGTAATTAGGCAAGTTATTGTATAACAATGGTTTATATATGGTTAAATAAAACAAATAAACAAATAGGACTTTCTCCAGAAGAACAAATATTATCAGACATACTGTGAAATTTCCTGAATCTGTTAGTCATCAATTCTGATTTCAACTATATACACACATATATATATATATATATATATATATATATATATATATATATATATATATATATATATATATATATATATATATATATATATATATACACACACACACACATATATATATATATATATATATATATATATATATATATATATATATATATATATATATACATACACATACATACATACATATGTTAATACATTAATTTTTGTTTTATGCTCTAAAGGTTTCTATAACACTTTTATTAAATTTAAAATAACAATATTTAATAAGAATAATAAATGCTATTTGTTGTGCTTAAATCAATATTGTGGTTTCAGGTATGAAACATTGGTAATGTGCTGTCAAAAATGTTATACACAGCAAATTGTGAAATGTTAATTTCACTCTCAAAGTGTGAAAATTACCACATATTCAGTGTTTATATAGGTCCACAATAAATTGAGTTCAATTTACACTTGAAATAGATATTTTTTTTACACTTGCATAATGTTTAAAAAAACACCACTAGTGTTCACAGTTAACTCTGTGTTTTCCACTCCATATCCCTATTTGACCGGAGAAAATGTTAAAACTACACTCAGTGTTAATAATAGTGTTCATTAGAGTGTTCATACATACCTAGGTTGATATTTAAATGTATTTTAGTCGTATATATTTTGTTAATTGCATTACAGGATAGTTTGCATTAAGTAAAAAAACAGTCAAAATGATCCACAAGTTTAAGCTTTCATTTTTAACGATGCACCTTAAATGCAACAGTTAAACCCATAAAAGATGTTCACTGTCAAAAACTCTGTGAGAGTCTTAAATGAGAAATTAATGACAGGTCAAGTTGAACATATAGTGGACTTTAAAGAGTTCATTAACTGCACTCAGTTGGATGAGATGTTTGTTCATAACCACATAGAAATTGTCGGCCCCCCACTTGATCCTCCCTGATCCTAGTAGATATAGCTGGTGGCTATCCCTTTAACTGAGATAACCTTTAATGCTGGTGCAGGTATGCAAAAAAAAACAGCCCAAAACATCTAATAAAATGCAGGAAACCAGAGAGGAAATGTGAAATGTTGTTAATGAAAATAGCACTAAAAATAAATCAAAACCACACCAACCACCTTAACCCAAAGTACTAAATAAAAAGTGTTCATATCCTTCATTTACAGAATAAAACAAACAAAAAAGCTTTACTCAAGTAAAAATACATTTAAAATTCAAAACAGATTTATAGTCTTAATTTTTTAATGAAGTACATTTTATATTTTTAATAACACTACAGTGGTTACTTATTTATTTTATAAATGATCTTAAAAACAAAACTTGGCAACAAAATAATGGTAGAGGTTTCAATCTTCAATCATTTTTGCATCAAGCAACATCAAAATATTGTTATGGGTTAAAGTATTAGGGGTTAAAGATGTTTATTTCAACAAAAAGACAAGATTTGAACCTTTAATACTTTAAAAAGGTGACAGCACACCAAAGTGTACCATATTTATGAGAAGAGACTTTATTATTCCACCTTCCTCTGCAAGCTCCAAAACACATTTATTTTACTCTAGAAAACACAAGCACCCTCTCAATCCTCTCTAACCCCCAGTGTGTCTCCACAGAGAATGAGGAAGTTAAAGAGACGACGTTACGGGAGCTGAAGATGCTCCGTACGCTCAAACAAGACAACATCGTAGAGCTGAAAGAGGCTTTCCGTCGACGGGGAAAACTCTACCTGGTGTTTGAATATGTGGAGAAGGTCAGATTTTTTACTTTCATTTTTTTAATTTATTTATTTTTATTAATTTCCTTGACTCTTAGTATGCTGGTTGAAGCACATTTCCAAATTTTAATAGCCAATCTTATCCAATCGTAATCGGGGGATTTTGCGGAGTAATATTTGATTTTCCACACCCAGCGCAGAGCCCCTTGGATCGGAGAGAGGCTGAATTGAACTCCTCCAAATCCAGATTTTTTTAAATGTTGTTTTAATGTTGTCAAAGATGATGATGTTTTGAAATGTATTTCAGAATATGCTGGAGTTATTAGAGGAACTGCCCAATGGTGCACTGCCTGATAAAGTACGAAGCTACATCTTTCAGCTAATCAAAGCTATTCACTGGTGCCATAAGAATGAGATCGTCCACAGAGGTATGACAGTGTTTATATCTTTTTTTTTTTTTTACTTTTTATAGTTTATAGGTTTGCTAAAGTAACTTGTACTTAAAAAACACAATGATATATACAGGTGTGGAAGTGTGTACAGGTTTATGTGGTTTACAGAGACACAAACTTTTATAATAACATGGGTGGAACTTAGTTGTACTCTATTAAGGTGGTTGACTGATGAATAAATACTGTCAAGGATGACATTAGGGTAGATATGATGGATGGATGGATTGATGCATGGATGGATGGATGGATGGATGGATGGATGGATGAATTGATTGATGGATAGATGGATGGATAAATGGCTGATGATTAAATACTATAGAAGGGTGATATTAGGGTAGATATGATGGATGGATGGATGGATGGATGGATGGATAGATTAATTGATGGATGGATAAATACTATAAATGACTGATGAATAAAAACTGTGGAATGATGATATAACGGTAGATATGATGGATGGATGGATGGATGGATGGATGGATGGATGGATGGATGGATGGATGGAAGGGTGGATTGATGGATGGATGGATGAACTGATTGCTGGATAGATGGATGAAGACTATAAATGGCTGATGATTAAATACTGTAGATCAGGGGTCACCAATCCTGGTCCTGGAGGGCCGGTGTCCCTGCAGGGTTTAGCTCCAACTTGCCTTAACACACCTGCATGGATGTTTCAAGTATACCTAGTGAGACCTTGATTAGCTTGTTCATGTGTGTTTAATTAGGGTTGGAGCTAACATTATCAGGACACCGGCCCTCCAGGAACAAGTTTGGTGACCACTGCTGTAGATGGATGATATTAGAGTAGATATGATGGATGGATGGATGGATGGATGGATGGATGAATGGATGGATGAATTGATTGATGGATGGATGGATGAATTGAGTGATGGATGGGTGCATTGATGGATGGATGGATACTATAAATGGCTGATGAATAAATACTGTAGAAGGATGATATAAGGGTAGATATGATGGATGGATGGATTAATTGATTGATGGATGGATAACTACTATAACTAGCTGATGAATAAATACTGTAGAATGATGATATTACGGTAGATATGATGGATGGATGGATGGATGACTTGATTGATGGATGGATGCATTGATGGATGGATGGATACTATAAATGGCTGATGAATAAATACTGTAGAATGATGATATTACGGTAGATATGATGGATGGATGGATGGATGGATGGATAGGATGGATGGATGGATGAATTGATTGATGGATGGATGCATTGATGGATGAATGGATACTATAAATGGCTGATAATTAAATCCTGTAAAATGATGATATTAGGGTAGATATGATGGATGGATGGATGGATGGATACTATAGATACTATAGATAGATGGATAGATAAATTGTATGGATGTGTACAAAATGGTGTTGTAAACACAAACTGAGCTTACTAAAAAAATCTCCATCTCCTTTGATCCAATGTGCAGATATCAAGCCTGAGAATCTCCTCATCAGCGCCAATGATATCCTGAAGCTGTGTGATTTCGGTGAGCAGAGGCTTACACTCGTCTGATTCAGGACCCGCCACCCCCATATTCACACTGATCTCTCGCTGAATGCTCGGTTCTCCTTTCCAGGCGTCATAAGTCCCACGGTGACGTCTTAAAACAAACACAAAAAAAAATCATCTGAAATTGGATTTAAGTGGAAAGGAGTTAAACCATTTGTCCAAATCACACTGTACGCAAAGGTTTGAGTGGCAGAGCTCTTTCTGTGCAATGCACATTCTACATTGATTTTTGGGATGTTTCAGATTTCATGAAATGCAAGAGGAAAGAAATATTCACGCTTGTAACAAACAATGACAATATTGCAAGTAGCAATATATTAGTATTAGTAGCATTATTATTATTGCTAGTAGTGGTAGTATTGTTGTTATTGATATAATTACTATATATTTATAATTTGTGGTTAATATAATTAATCAAATGTTATCTTTTGATAACATTTTTGAGTTGAGTTTTTTTGTTTGTTTTTTTAATTATTTTGTCATTGATGTAATGCTTCTGTACATAAAAACTGCTCTGGTTTCGAAACAAACACTTATATTATCTTAAATAAATATGAGCAATATCACACAAGTAGCAATGCAATGTGGCTGTATATCAGCACTGGTAATAGGCGTGCCTTTGTATCCCACCGGTGAAAATATACAGCCACAGTGGCCTGCAATGAATTTGATATTGTGTTTATACAACAGTTTGACTGCATAATCGTGTATATAAAAGGAAAATCATACATGAAGAGTCTTAAAACCCTTTTGTAAGAGGAACTACTTTCTTCCGCCATTCATTCACATCTGCAGCTGATATCAGAACAGCAGAAAACAGTAATGTCTGAAGTTATGACAAAACAGGTGATTTTGCTCACATTTTAAGATTAGGCTGAACAGCATGAAATGGCATCAGTCTACAGAGATATCTCACAATATTTCTCTATTGCAATCGGGAGATCACAATTATAGTATGGTATAAATACAGCACGACAGCATACAAAACAGAGAGATTGACTTAGAAGGTTATTTACTTGTTTAATAGTGATTTGTTTAGCTGTAATTACACTGTTTTTCTCTTAGCGCTTATTATGCGATCTGTCGCCAATTTGTGTATGAACATCATAATCTTTTCTCAACGAAAGTCTCACAGAAATTAAGAATATTTTGAAAGGCAAGTAAAGGCAAGTGAAAAAAGGCACTATCACGAATAAACTGCATAGTTGCAATCTAAATAACTACATTCCTAACTAAAAAAAGCCTCAAAAGTACATTATGATGTCCAAAATCAGCAATATTTGTCATACTGTAGAGTGTCTCTGCTTGTGACTGAATGTGGGCGGAGAAATACACAAGGGTTAAGGGTTAAGAGGCTGGGTGAGTGCTATTACTGGCAGAATATCACACAGCTATCAGCCAATCAGATTCAAGAACCAGACAGAACTGTTGTATAAATATTATTACTTGTATAATCAAGATTAAATGATATTATCATGTCATTATATCTTTTAAACTTGTATGTAATTTACAATTTACAAAACTATTATTTATTATTATTGTCATGAATTTTATAAATGAATACTAAATATTTGTTTTTACATTACTTATAAAAAGTTATTTACTGGTTTGATGCAGGATAAAACCACCTATGCTATGTTAATTTAAATACATATATATATACAGTATAATTGTAATAATATATAATTAGTTACATATTTTCATTCATTGATACTGTTACACAAATTAACAACACAGTTTATATAAAGATATATTTATATTTATATATTTGTATAACAACAACAACATATTTAGTAATAAAAAGATCTAAACTAACAATATTAGGTAACACTGAAATTGTCCAGTAGCCTAAATATAGTAAGCTACTTGTTGTATTTGCAATCTTTAAGGGTAATTTAAGCATAATTTTAGTTATTACCGCCTTGTTCCCTGACAATATGTTTCACTTGGGTAGTATTATGTAACTATAAGATACAATCAAAACACAGGCTGTCGTCTCGGCACCTGATAAATCACATATTGTACTTGGTAGCCTCCAGGTTGTGGTCCTGATTGAATGTATATATTCACTCAGGGTTCAATTTTGCCTGCACACACTGATTGATACGGAAATTGAGCATGACTCACTCCACAGGCTTCTCTCTAAGACTTTTATATTTAGAGGAAAAGAATATGGAAGTTTAATTAAGGTCTCTGAATGTTGCTCAGATATCTTTTCTCTTTCTTCGTCTCTCTCTATATGTCTTGATCTGGACCGGTCACCCCTTAGGCTTTGCCCGAAATCTGTCTGAAGGTAGCGATGCCAACTATACCGAGTACGTGGCTACTAGGTGGTACCGCTCACCTGAACTGCTCCTCGGGTAAGCCCTGATATAGGCACTTTCTATTCCATGCTTTTGAAGGTGATAAAAACTGAAACATGACAACAAATCTTTCATCTGTACAGCCAGAAGGCATGAAAAAAATCAAACATGAGCGCTAATATGCATCAAGGGCAGAACCTTTTTAAAAATGTAGATTTGATATATCCATTAGATGTGACATTAGGAGTGCGGAGCATGATTATTTGTCCTTGTCGCCATTATTTTCTAGTGTGTGTGTCACTAGACTAGATGAATGCGGTGGAACATTTTTTGAAACTCTCACCATTTAAATTCCTCCCACACAAATATTCTCTCCCTCCCTCTTGCTGTGTGTATGTGTGTGTGTGTTAGTGCAAAGATTTGTGCCTCAGTGTTATGTCTATCTATCTGCCTCTGTCTCCGCATGCATCTCTGCTCATGCCTCTTCCATTATTATTAGTGTTTTTTTTTTTTTTACAAGACCTCAACCCTTGACGTGACATTGGTGACGGTGTGTTAATCGTCCTGCACTGGACTGAATAATGCAGCTTTGAGAACTATTGCTGTCAACGTTTCTAAGCAGTCAGATTTAGGATTTTTGGCTTGATTTGTTGTCTTGACTTGGTTCATAAGTCCAAATATCTCAAAATTCTTAAATCAAAAACATTTTCGACATGAGCAAAAAACATTGTCTTGTTTGAAGTATTTTTTTCCTTCTTGTTTGAAAAGTTTTTCCTTAAAACAAGAAAAATTATCTGCCAATGGGGTAAGCTAAATAGTCTGGGTTTTGCTTTGAAAGTAAACTTTTTGCTTGCTGCATCGGCAGATTATTTTGCTTATTTTAAGTAAAAACTTGTTTAATGTTATTTCTGAAAACAAGATAAAAAAAATATGGTTAAAATCATCTTTTGTAAGCTGTTTGGGCAGAACTGTGTGTAGGTATAGTGTGTCCACAGTCATATTAGAGTGATAGAGTGATCTCTTTTTTAAAATTTCCTGACATTAAAATAGGATCCAAATCCTTCCCATTTTGAGGCCCACCGCAACGTGATGTAGGAGTGCAGTTTCCTTGCCCACCGAATTGATTGACAGCCGTGTATTAACATGTCTCCATAGTAACACGTATAATCATATCAACAAGACAGGCGCAAAGCAACTGGGATTAAAAGTTCTGTTCAGCTTTCTGTGATCATATAATATCATCAAATGTGATCAAGAATGAGTTTTACAAAGAAACGTTTTTAAAACAGTGCATGATTGTAATGAATTACAGCAATTTTACCGTCTTTATCACCACAGCCTATCTGTACAATTATAAAAGAAGACGCTTCAATCCCTGTTTGTGGACTTTTAATCAGGTTTATTTTGTACAATGACATAACTGATATTCATACAGCAGTAACATTTATCCTGTAACATTTGGTGTGCAAAAACATTGCAAAGTTAAACATAGGGCTGCACGATTAATCGTATTATTATCACGATAACGATATTTGTGACCCACGATCAATAATTAAATATTGATTAGATTAGATTCAACTTTATTGTCATGTCATGTACAAGTACAATGCAAGTTGCGATTTTACAGTATAAAGACCAAGCCGTCATTTTAATGGATGGACTAATATTAATGACTGTGTCTAGATTGCAAGTGTTTTTTTTGAGGAATGCAATGTTGATCAGGTAGACTTTGCTCCTGTTCAGGCCAAACTTCCCAAGGTAACACAACAAACCTCATTAACCTCCTTAAAAGCCATCACAAAGTGGCTGTCATCAGTGGGTTAATGAGCTCAGGAGAATTCTGTTTTGCATTTTCCTATGCATTCGTAACATCACTAAACCAAACAACATTTTTTTTTTATAAGTTAACCAAATATTCGCCCCGATTGAGCAGTTTCTTTTTCTGAAGCGTTTGCCAGTCATGTAGACGAAAGACACTGCATCCAAGTGTCTCAATGTAAAAAAAAATTACCATTCACGCTGGTATTCAGGTTCGTTTTCATCAATCTGATGCAACTTTTATTACTTACATGAAAATAAAATGTGATTAAAAGGTTTCAGAGCAATCAAACTCAATTTATAAAAAAAAGACTAGCCTATTTTATGCATTAATAATGAAATAGATAACTAATTTCCTTTATTTCCGATAAGACCATTATTCTGTTTTACAGTTTTATTAAGTATATATGCTTTTTTTAAATAACATTCATTTAACAAATATTGTAGCATGTCGAAAGTAATTAAATTAGCTATCTTTTGTATAAAAGCTTTATGCAAAGGATCAGGAATTGATCGCACACTCAAAAAAAGCAGTCATCCAACACATGTATCCGTCTTTTTCTTATTAAAGACTATACACATAAAATAAAACATTCACAAAGGTGTATCTTATGGAAAAACACCAGTTGACCGGCACTGCTTTCGGTTTTAAAAGATTCAAGCAGATTTAAAAAAAAATCTAATTTGCAGAAGAGAAATGAAAGGAATTTTGCAAAAGAAAAAGATTAAAC
The DNA here is from genome assembly GCF_052040795.2 of Danio rerio. Lineage (NCBI taxonomy): Eukaryota > Metazoa > Chordata > Actinopteri > Cypriniformes > Danionidae > Danio > Danio rerio. The sequence goes on from NC_141031.1 coordinate 32,986,646, forward strand.
TTATCAGGACTGTTAAAAGAACATTCTACTTTAATATATTCTTTCGACTCCAATACAAAAGCTAAGATTATTAATGACGGAGTGTAAAACTGTCTCTCCTGCGTGTCTCAGCAGCGCGTCCCGCTGATTATGAATGAGGAGGTGGAGAGAATGCAATGTGTCACCTCAAGGTATTTAAATAAAAACTAACACCGAGCTGCTCATCATGCTCATCACGATTCAACTATAATGCACTTACTGCATTACTCTTGTTGGTTGCACCTGAGGGATGCACATTGAACTTAACAGTCTTTTAATTCGATGTGTTTTTTTTATTCATTCTTTTAATTCAATGTTTGATTAGATGTTGGTCATGACACTCTGCTTTATAAATTATTAGTTTAATTACATTTTGCCATTGTTCTTCACCACATGTAGCCACTCTTTTGAGCACATCAGTCCATCTTTTAAAAAAGGTGCTCTCCAGGGGCGAAGTTTCTGGCAGAGTAGCGATTTAAAAATGTGCATGCAGAAATTGGACGAAAGGAATCGAAATTGAAATTATATAACAAGTATCTGATTCTTCTAATCCCCGCACAAATTTTATTACAAGTTGTGGGTACATTTGTGGCTGTGAAGTTTAATAACCAAATATATATACACACACAAAAGAATAATCGTCATTATTAATCATGATTACCATTTTGAGCAAAATAATCGTAACTATAATTTTTTCTGTTATCGTGCTGCCCTAGTTAAATGTGCGCTGCATGTGTGTGTGTGTGTGTGTGTGCTTGCATTAACTTTGTAATGACAACTTTGTATCGTTGCAACTCCACAACAAATACATCAAATAATAATAATTGGAAAAGTTCTTACTGTAGTGTTTCTTACAAATATTACATGAGATCTGCTTCTTTCATGTCTGTCGCTTTGCTGTTTATCTGACGCAGCCGAGGCGGAGATTGTGGCACACTCTGACAGGCACATGGAAATGATGGGTGGGGAGAACTAGCATTAAAGGCACAGGCAACAAAAACAGCTACAAGATGCTCAGAGCTGAAAATTACAAACTTCTGATAGGTATAATAAATAATCTGATAAGTGTTTTGAGCTGAAACTTTACAGACACATTCTGGAGACACAAAAGGCTTATTTTAAATCTTTAAAAAAGGGGTAAAATATGTGCCCCTTTAATCTGGGTATTAAAAGAGTCATGAATTGGGAAATCAAATTCCCCTGGATTGTTTGAAGGCAAATTCCTTTTAATATAAAAGCATAAAAAGTATAGAATCTGATTCACAGGTCATCATTCAAACCTAAAACTCTGTGACTTTTAGATCTCAGAACTTCCGTTTCAAACACTGTTTCAAAAACACATTTTCAGATGTTGTCTTAGTATGATGTAGTAATTTGGAGAAAAATGCATATAAAGTGGAGACTAGATACTAGAGATAAGGGCTGCACAATATTTCATTTCAGCATTGATACCGCAATATGCAATAGTCACAGCACAGAATCTAATTTGCAATTACTTCTGATTATAATTAACCAGAAAACAGTTCAAAACACAAGCAAAGTTTAACTCTGAGTAAACAAAGTGTAAGTGTTTAAGATTTCAAGCTAATTTAAACCATTTGGGCAAAAGAAATGATAAAAAATGTAGCTTTAACAAAGATTAATTGTATTAATTGTGTTATTATTTTACTTCTGATTACATAGTTGGATTTTGTTACATTGATATTTTACCTCAATACAGTATATCTGTAAAGCACTGGCTCTTTTTCATTTGTGTCTTTGTTCTGTTGTATTTATTTGTGTAATTTGTTTATTATACTTTGTAATAAACAACTCCTTACACTCTCCCTACAAATGTAAAATTGTGAATTCGTTCCAAGAAGAGTTGTTATTTAATAAAAATTACATTAATATCGCACAATATATATCTGCAGAAAAACTAAATATTGCAATGGCAGTTTTGTCCAATATTGTGCAGCTCTACTAGAGATGCAAAGACAGGAATGCTCAAGCAACAGAACAATAGAGATGTGTCATTTGTTTACAGTACAAGATGTTGTGAAGTGCCAAGCTTTGGTGTATTTGCATTGCATTTCTTGTCATTGTTAACATCATGTGTGCACCGGAAATGTACATTTGTCATGGTTACAAACTTAATTCCTGTTGTCAGAAGTACACTGAACACCATTGGAACATACTTAATACTACCCTGAACTTCCATAGCAACCACGTAGCAACATTCTAAATCATAGGTCTCAAACTGAATTCCTGGAGGGCCGCAGCATTGCACAGATTTGCTCCAACCCTAATCAAACATGGCTGATCCAACTAATCAAGTTATTCAAGACTGCTCCACTGCTGCGTCCCAATTCACAGTTTTGTGAAGGAAAAGTATATACTTTTCAGTGTGTTACAGAAGAGTATGCAAGCTTACGCACATCATCCACATTTCTGTCATATTTAATTTCCTACCTTATTGGAGAAGCAGCAGCAGGATAATCTCTTTCCTGCAGAGAAATCTCCTCAGGTCTTTGCATTCAGATGTCAATGTCCAAACATGTCTTAATATAAGTTGACATTGTTGTTGCAGATTAAATATAACACAGAAAATGTGATTTAAATACTTTCCATTGGGCTAGATATTAATAAACAGTCATACAAACATCGTTACCGAAGCCTCACATCCAACACGCAATGTACTGTGTGCAATATCAGCGATTAGAGTATGGATGCTTCTACACTTAAGATTTTTACTGGAAATAGTAACCCATCTGGGAACCTTTGGCATACTTTTTTTTTAAACACTTTGGGATGCGCTAATTCTATTCTCAAATACAATTTAGGATGCTATTTAGGATGGATCGTATGCGAATTGGGATGCAGCAGTGGAGTAGTCTTGAACATCTTGATTAGGTGGATCAGCTGTGTTAGGGCTGGAGCAAAACTGTGCAGAGCTGCGGCTCTCCAGGAATTGAGTTTAAGATCTATGATCTAGAAACTACACTTAAAGGGATAGTTCTCTCAAACATGTCAATTCTGTCATAATTTACTCCTCCACTTGTCACAAACCTATTTGAGTTTCTTTCTTCTGTTGAACACAAAGGAAGGTATGCTAAAGAATGTTGGAAAATATTCCGAATACTGTCAATGTTCAGGAAATGCTGCTGATATGGCATTAAAACCTAAATAAATAAATAAAAGTCAATGTTCAGGAAATCTTCTTGTTTTGCGTTAAACAGAAAACATGAAATTCATAAAAGTTAGGTGTATGGAAACATATTGGGGTAACCTATGCCATAACTTCCAAAACAAACAGCTTGCAAACCACAAGATATCTCCCTAAACACCAATATCAACCACCTAGTAGCAGCCTAGGAACAAAATCACAGTAACTACCAGCTAACATCCTAATATAATACCCTTAACTTGCATAGCAACCATTTAGAAAGATACAAGTAATTACCCTGAACATCTATCTGCTTGTTAAGTGTGACGTCACGCAAAGCGGCTACCGGGTCCAAGCGCTCTATAAAACTGAATGGGAAGACTCATGTAATGGTAACAATAAATGTTGACAAAGTGCTGTAATACTTTCCAAAATTACGATTACAATATATATATCAATGTATATATATCAATGCCTAATTTCCAATGGCCAGAAAGTGAGTCATTCTTTATAAATTGTTCAAATTTTGCCATCTGTAATGCAGCAAGTCCAGAGAATGTTGTGTACACTATGATTTTATATAAAATTCACTTCATTGTGTGAAATGACAAAAAACGGCCATAAACGAATATTTTCTAAATTCAAATGAGAAGCGGCTTGGACCCAGTAACAGTATTTCACACGTCGCAATTTAACAAGCGTATAGCAACTTCCTATTGTCACCATTGGCATTAACAGTATGTTAAAACCCTCTGAATGCCATACTAGTTGCAACATCCCATTTCTTCATTCTTAACATCTTTTGCACCATACATTTTCCTCAGAAAACTCTTGATCTCTTATGTTAACAAAACAATCTACTTTACTGGTATGTTTACACTTTGTCTACTTGACCCTTTTACTGCTACATTTAAACAGCTTGAGTAATTTAACTGCATCTTTTTGTCCAGCGTATTTGAAGATGTGAAGTCCATCTCAAAGTGAAGTCGAATGCTTGACTTATATTTGTCTTCTGCTTGGCTCTTGTAGGGCTCCATATGGGAAGGCGGTGGACATGTGGTCGGTGGGGTGTATTTTGGGAGAGCTCAGTGATGGGCAGCCCCTGTTTCCGGGCGAGAGTGAAATCGACCAGCTCTTCACTATTCAGAAGGTGTTGGGCCCTCTACCACCAGAGCAGATGAAGCTGTTCTACAGCAACCCTCGTTTCGCCGGACTGAGAGTAAGGGCCTGTTTTAGTGCTTCTCTCTCCAATGTCCTGTTCTGCCCTGTGCTTCTCGCCTCTTCTCTCCTCTCCTCTCCTTTCCAATGGCACAGATCCCAGGATTCTGAATAAGTGGCTGCCTGTGACTCATGTGTCGCTATCTGCCGGTGTGAAACACAACTGGCTTTGCCTTGACAGAGCGGATCACAGTACATAATATTCACACGCATGCACATACGCTCACGCATACATGGCCTCAAAAAAGTATTTGGACACTTTTGGATGTTCACGTCGCATTTTAAAGATGTTTTGTTTCTGGAAGTGGTCCCTTTCGTAAACATTTTTGCAGGGGTTGTAAAATCTGACTGGATATACATTCGCTGATTGCACTGCCATTTACCAAATGAAGGATAGATGTATGTGAAATTTTGAATTGACTCACGAGTTTACATGTAGATTAGTTTATAGATTTGAAAACTTCTTAAAAACACTTGTCAAGTGCTAGCAATAACTTTAAGATGTTTCAGGTACTAGTAATTCAGTAACTACACTTGTTCATCTTGATTTCATCTGAGGAACTGAAAATGTTTTTAGTCACTTTGCAATTATTTAATGGTAATGTTGTCTTGGATTACAGTGAAATACAGTTATGCAGTTACAATTCTACAAAACCCACAAGATTGTCATTCATCTTCAAACATTAATTTGTCTTTTGAAAGTTCCCAGAATATTTTTACAATCAAACTAGTGAATATAATCCAAAGCTCAAAGCAAGCACTGCTTGAAAGTTAATCAAGGTTTATGTATTATATAAAGATTAATTTAATCCTACACATCAGGATTATGTGGGGCGGTGGCTCAGTGGTTTGCATTGTCACCTTACTGCAAGAAGGTTACTGGTTCGAGTCCAGGCTGGGCCAGTTGGCATTTCCGTGTGGAGTTTGCATGTTCTCCCTGTGTTTGCGTGGGTTTCCTCAGGGTGCTCCGGTTTCCCCCACAGTCCAAAGACATGTGCTGTATAGCTGAATTGATTAAGCTGAGCTGTCCATAGTGTATGTTTGTGATTGTGAGTGTGTGTGGGAGTTTCCCAGTGCTGGGTTGTTGCATCCACTGCGTGCTGGGAAAGTTGGTGGTTCAATCTGCTGTGGTGACTCCTGATTAATAAAGGGACTAAGCTGAATTAAAATGAATGAATGAATGAATCATGTAAAGTTATGATCATATTCAGGGGCCGGTTGCACCAGCAGTGCGCAAGTAAAATCATAGCTTAGTTGTGGCTTAAAGGAACACTGAATTACAACTTACACACTATTAAACATTTTGTGTTGCACCACTGAACTTAGTTTAAACATAACACTACGTTCTAACTAAATATTTACGACAGCATCCCCCATGTATAATGGTAGAAAAGAGATGACAGCAAGATTAGTTTGCATAGAGGAGCTTGTGGTGATAATGAAGAATGATCTCTCTCTACTCACAGCCTTATTTTCCTTCCAAATCTCCTATTTATTTTGGTTTGTGAAAGAAAAGTTACATTTTCCTTTAAGGAGTGTTTTGTGTTAATTGTATCCATTAGGGTTTGGCGATGTCGCCCAAGTTTGTATTGTACGATGTCTAATGTGAAACATCGTGATGGACGATGGCATCGTCGTCATAGGTGGCGGTGAAGTAATTATTTATGAATAATTCATTAATTCATAACAAATTATTATTAGTAGCCTACCGTTTTAACTACCTGACCCGCATGGTCTTTGTTTTACCCACAACCGAATCATACGTAAATAAAGATAAGTCACACACAAATTAACACCTGTCAGTCACTTTTTCTGCGGGACTCTGGAATGAATCGGCAGAGGGATCTGTGTCGTTATGATGGCGTTGACAAAACTTGGTTGGTTAAAAAAGTTGCAAAACCAACCAACAGTAGGTCTGAGTTTTGAACAGAACTGTGTGTAGGTATAGTGTTACCACAGTCATGCTGTAGTGATAGAAACACAATAAGTCTCTTTTTTTTAATTTCCTGACATTAAAATCCTTAAAATAGGATCCAAGTTTTAATTTCCTGACATTAAAATAGGATCCCTGCAATTCTGAGGCCCAATGCAACATGACGTAGGAGTGCGGTTTCCCCGCCCACTGAATTAATTGACAGCCGTGTATTAAAGTGACTCCATAGTAACAGGGAAACACATCCACAAAAGAGGACTTGTGCAAAGCAACTGGGATTAAAAGATTTGTTTAAATCTCTGTGATCAGCTGCACCTCTAGAATGAGTTTTAGAACTTTAAAATGATTTTAAATCAGTGCATGTTTATTCATTCAATTATTTTATTTTCGGCTTAGTCCCTTTATTAATCTGGGATCACCACAGCGGAATGAACCGCCAACTTATCCAGCAAACGTTTTACGCAGCGGATGCTCTTCCAGCCGCAACCCATCTCTGGGAAACATCCATACACACTCATTCACACACATACACTATGGACAATTTAGCCCACCCATTTCTCCTGTACCGTATGTCTTTAGACTGTGGGGGAAACCGGAGCACCCGAAGGAAACCCACGCGAACGCAGGGAGAATATGCAAACTCTGCACAGAAATGCGAACTGACCCAGCCGAGGCTCGAACCAGCAACTTTCGGCGACAGCACTACCTACTGCACCACTGCATTGCCAGTGCATGTTTACAATAAAGACAATAAAATCGCGATGTAATTCATCACCACAGCCACGTCAGTACAATTATAAAAGAAGAGGTTTCGATCTTGTCTGTCACTGTACTGTTTATCTATGTGAGACGCAGCAGGTGAAGGCTACACCCATCAGAGCAATCTCTTTAACTCTGACATGCACATGGGAATGGTGGGTGGGGAGAACCAGCTCATTTGCATTAAAGGCACAGGCAAAAAAACAGCTACAATGTCTTTACAGCTCAAATATTCCAGATTTAGAAAGTATAATAAAAAGTATAATAAATAATCTGATGAGTATTTTGAGCTGAAATGTACAGACACATTCGGGAGACAAAAAGACTTATCCTAAATCTTAAAAAAGGGGTAAAATAGGTGCCCTTTAAAGCACTCAATTCATATGGTTGTTGTTGTTGTTTCATCATTTTGGAGCATCAGGGTTTTTGCTGAATAGACTTATGAATGTAGAACAATGAAACAAATTTGTGTGATTGTTTATGAAATCAGAGTGAGTAAATCTTTATGTTTATTTTAATTTAATTAGCCAACCATAAATATATCATATTTCTAGTTCAAAATGCAGTTTTTCTGCTTTATTCGGTAGCCCTCTATTTGTCTGAGGTTTAACTATATTTGTGTGTGTGTGTGTGTGTGTGTGTGTGTGTGTGTGTGTGTGTGTGTGTGTGTGTGTGTGTGTGTGTGTGTGTGTGTGTGTTTTGATGACAGTTTCCTTCTGTAAGTCACCCTCAGACGCTTGATCGAAGGTACCTGGGCATCATCAATGGACTCATGTTGGATTTAATGAAGGTAAAGCAGTCTGCTCATCAGAGAACAGCATTGCCTTTCCAATCCCAGCCGCTGTGATATATTTGGTGTTGATTTATTTTTAAATAAACCGCAGATGTCATATCACCCCCAAGTGCAAAGTGTTATTAGAGATTGAATTTGAATGAGCTTTATTGTTCTACTGTGGCACGACTCTCCTCAATGCGTTTTTTACTGCACCAGAACCTGCTGTGCCTGAACCCTACCGAACGCTTTCTGACAGAGCAGTGTCTGAACCACCCAGTGTTTCAAGGTCTGAGAGGGCCTGAGCAGCCAGCTGTCCCGTCACCCACCCCGCCGCGCTCCTCCAAGAGAAAACCCTATCACGGAGACAACACCATACCCAGCCGGTCAGCTATAGCTACTTTAATTATTGTCTTGAAGGTGAAAAGTTGTGCTTTCTATGTCGATAAGAAAGGAAAATGCTAAAATGATGATTAATAAGTGTTTTGGCTCAGCTTCAGAATTGTAATTTTTGTAGTAAACACACAGTGTAGATCCAAAACAGCCAGAGTAACAACTGATACTTTGTAAAAATATATATTTTTTATCTTTTTAAAGGTTTTTACACATATGTAGATGTATCAAAAAACTTAGCAGAATATATGCCCTTACATTATGTGCGCACTCTAAGTAATATAATAATATAAAGTTCTGCATAAATAAAGTAAGAATTTAGTCTTGAAACATTGCAAGTTTTCAAAAACTATTTATATATTTTTGTTTCATATATTAAAGGCGCCATAAACTGCATTGGTTTAATAAGTTAAATTGTTCTCTAAGATCTACATAGTAGGTTTATGGCTTCAGTAAGTTCTCCAGAAATGGATTTATAAGCTCATTTATTACTCCATAAAATATCCATAGAATCAGAAGGTCCGATATTGACCATATACTGGTTTGTGTCTGTATATTAATGAGCTTCGCTCTGACATGCCACTCTTACAGACACACACACACACACACACACACACACACACACACACACACACACACACAGCATGATGCATGCTGAACACAGACAAATATAAACCCAATCAGAGGAACGTTAAGTTATTTTGCTCACTAGATTTGTTGTGGATAAAATCTAAATTATAGTTAAACTTGACTAAAGAGAGTGATAGAGATGTTTTATGATGTTTTTTTGTCACAAGTCACAAAGCCAGGAATTAATATCAACCTGAACAGATGACAATTGAGCTAAGTGATTTGACACGATTCAGCAGTCTACATGTATTTGTTAAAACATATGCATCAAATTTCCTATAATTGAATTTCACATTCAATTAACACGATGAATTAACAAAAGATGTAACTAAACATATCTTATGCCTCTTCAGAGTGGAGATTAATAAATGCGTGATCGGTAAATCTTGCATTTTGCATCCTGAAGGCAGTTTGACACATGCTCATACTGTCATTGCCTAGTAACGCACAGTTAACAATTTGGGGCTCGCGTTTTCAAAATAAAAGTCCCCTATAAATAGTGAGTGAAATATACGCTTAAAATAGCAGAGGGAGGAAAATGATCACTGTTGTCTCACTAGAAAATGTTGTTGCTTATCAAACGCAGCCTGATGCATGCATATCAATGATCTCAGAGCTTTTTTTAATGATCTCAGAGCTGCATATGAGTCGTGTTCTCTTGATGATGTGTCTGCTCGTCAGGTCTGGATGAATGACCTAAAGTAGGCATACATGCAAATGAGGAGGGCATGACCAGTGAGTCTCGTCACAGTTTATTTTGTCCTCTTTGTCCACCGGGGTTTTACACTTGTGGACATACATGAAAATGAGGAAACAGTTGTATCTGAGGCTCACAGTATGCCCATTTTCGTATACTGATCTTTTAATTCTCTGCTATGCCCTGGTATACTCAGATTTTCATTATAGGGCACCTTTAATATTTTGGATTTTGTTTTGTTTTTGATGTTGTTTTTAAGTAGGGATGAGATTACTATGAATCCATTGGACTAACAATACATTTTCATGATTTTCTTAAACACAACAATTTGCAATGCTATTTATGTAAAGTGATGCATATAGTATGCCTATTTTTTATATACTTTATTTTCATTTCTCTTTTTTTTAAGGAAAAAAAACAAGGGATAAAATACAAATAGTAGATTAAAAAAAAAATAATTAAATTAATAATACAATAAAACACCAGAACTTAAATAAACAGTTGACAGGTCACATATTTCCTTACAGGTCACATGAACAAATACATATATAAATCAGATTACACTCTGTAAAGGCTTAAGTGCAATCCATTTCTCCCAATATTGCAGGTATTTGTCCATTTGTAGTTTTAAAGAAAAAGTCATCCTCTCCATATTTTAAAACATTAGATATGATATCCAACCATTCAGATTTTGTAGGGGGTTCCAGTTGTAGCCACTTTCGAGTCACAGTTTTCTTATAGTATGCCTATTTTAAAATCACCCTTAGATCTACCATGCAGAGACTGTCCAAACCACAACCGTATTATGTGTCTCTCTACAGAAGTCACGGCAGTAAGAGTTCAAGTCACCGGCGTGCGAACAGCAAAGACTGCTCCTCTCTACCACGCCATGAGGACCTCCACCGGAGCACCGACAGCTTCCTAAATGGCACCAACATGCCAACGTCATCCACCCTGAGTCCTACACTACACCCCAAAAGCTACCAGGCCCAGACTCTCAGCCGCTCGGCCTCTTCCAACAAAGACCTGGCCAACAACAACCTTCCGCATCTCCTCAGCCCTAAAGATGCGAAAGGAAAGACAGAGTTTGATTTCAATCTGGGGCCTAAAGTTGGAGTTGCCTCCGTGGGTATGGACACATCTACCGGCAAGTACCTCAAATCATCCAAACAAGGCCGTCACTCATCCTTCCTGGAAGGAAAGACCAGCACGCTGCAGTCCGGGGACAAGCACAGTCGGCACAACTACATGGAGTCCTCACACGGATCCATGCCTTCCACGTCCTCCTCCAAAAGCTCCTCATCCTTCCTCAGCTTGTCCAAAAGCCACGGCGCACTTAATGACGCCAAGTCTGTGAGCAATCTAGCAGAGACACGACTCCACCTGGATGATCCTATGGCAGGATCCGGTTCAGGCTCTCGATATTTCCCGTCCAGCTGCCTGGATCTAAACGCAGCTCCTGGTAGCCCCAGAGGTGAACGGCATGCTGGGACGGAGCGGCAGGGTCACAGTCCCAGTGGCCGGGGGAGCAATCGCCTTGAAGGGGGCACTCTGGACTCGCGGCGCTCCTCGGGACGGAAAAAGACACCAGATGAACCGAAGCCTACTGATACTCTGGATCCAAGCAGAGCTGCGGGAGGCCATGCTCACAATCTCCCGTCGCCACATGAATCCTATCCTTACGGTCTTGGATACACCAGCCCGTTCTCCTCGCAGCAGCGACCTCATCGGCACTCTATGTATGTGCGGAGAGAGCGACACCGGCCGCACGGCCAGGAGAACAATTTGGTGGTTGGACAGGGAGTGCCAACGCGTGCCAGCAGCCTACAGCTCCTTTCGCCGCAGCTTCAGCACCGCACACTCCCACGCCACAACACCAGTTCCTCCAGAGAAGAGCTCACGCCAGAGCTCAGCAGGGTCAGTGACCTGCTCTGCTTTTATCCTAGCGTCCTGTGGCAAATTAAACCTTATAATCTTGCTAAAATGCTCTACTCGGTCCATTCCCATGGTGTTTAATATCTGAGAAGGAATATCCTGTTATTCGTCTGTTCATCTCTGTCTGAATATTTTCACAATTTTTTCCCAAACAGCAGTGCTTGCTCACCATAATAATTTCTTGAGATTCGATTGTTATGTGTTTGCTTTTGCGTGTGTGTGTGTGTGTGTATGTGATCTAATTTAAGATACAGCTCTGCTGCATCCTGTATTCTTGCATTTTGTTTCGTTTTATCTGATTATTACATGCGCGCTCTCAGTGTCTCCCAGTGTCTGCTTATTTTGCTGTGTGTTTATGTCTGCAGAATGACCAGTCTCCCAAAGAGAAGCCTCATTCTCGCCCCCTGATTAAAGATTCGACGAGGGACAACACAGCTACCTTCCACACACAACGCCCAAAAAACGAGGTCCGAGGTCTCAGCAGGACCCTCAGAACGCGTCCACTCACACACTCAAACTCACAAGATGCTATTGTTTTCATGCTTCGTCTGATCTTTTTTTTAATACATTGATCTCATAAAAGCAAATCACATTTAGCTTTCAAATCATTGATATGGATGTTTTTTAAATGTTCATGTCATTGCATTAACTGCTAGCTCATTAAAGATCTAGGTTCTCAGTTAAAGGGACAGTTCACCTGAAGCCCAATGTATATATATTTTTATGCATATGCAAGCATCAGTTTTGTGACATAGTATGAATGTTGCCTAATATTTTTTGTTACTTTTTTGTACTGGTTCACATACACCTAGAGCGTGCTTTCAAACCTGGCTCAAATTTTCAAACGCTGGAATTGTTCATATCCTATCACTATAGCTAGTTAATTTGGGCAAATGTGAACACAGCAATCGGGCTCAGATCTGTACCTAAACAATTCTGAAAAGGTCTAGATATATTTTAAATGAACTCTGGTGCAGTTTACTTGTAGTGAGAAAGCAATCTGAACCCACAAACTAATTGGCTTTATTGCAATGTATGATGTACACTGTGTGAAAAATAGGACTTCCAGAATAAATTCACCTGAAGCCAAGATGATGCGAAGAAATGATATGAATTACTTTGTGCTCGACTGTACATTTAAGTAATTATACTTTGGTCTAAAACGAAATTTTTTTAGACGCCATCAACATTTTACAAGGGTGAGAAAATGTGACAGAAATTGAGTTTTTTTGGTGAACTATCCCTTTAACCTATCCTTTTTTCTTCTACTTAATCGTTCCTTTCTCCCCAAGTCAATGATCAGTTACAGTAAGACCGTATATACAGTCAACAGCTAAAGCCCTGTACTTTCCTGCATTGTGACCACCCTTTTGTAACTCAGGCTGGGATGTACCACGACGCTCATATGGAGGACGGGACCTCATCCAAGGAGAACAGAATCATCTACAGTGACTCGATGCCTCGCAGAGTGGGAAGCTTTTACAGAGGTAAAAAACTTGAACTAGTATTTTTTTTACAAACCAAATGTTTTTCATTTGTTGTGGTTTTTTTTTTTTTTACATTTTTTAATCCATTTAGGCAATCTTTTGGACTGGTGGTAGCAATTTTAGCCTAGCATGGCTGCAGCACACACAATGATATTATGCAGCCTTGTTACCTAGCTAGGGGATATTTTTAATCACTACAAAATATTATTGAACCTGCAATGGCAGCAAAGTTCTTACGCTGGATAAAGAGTACCCCACAAACAATTTTGTGTTTAATAGACATCTAATAGGCATCTAAATGTAGACAGCTTGGCTAAATCAAGGCTAAACTTGGGCTGTCAGTGAAAATCTAATAGACATCTAAGAATAGCCCAAAACTAAACTAGTTGTTTAGGGTTTATAGGTGTAGTTATTCATTTCTGTTTATTTGATGAATAGTCTAAGTTTGGCCTATTCTTACAGTAGATGTCTATTAGATTTTTACTGAAAGCTCAAATTTAGTCTTGTTTTAGCCAAGACAACTATGTTTAGACGTCTATTAAAAATCTTTTGAAAACAAAAAATGCTTGCTTGATATAGTTGTTAGACATATTAACCTATAAAAAAAATCTACTTTTTTATTTTCCATCTGTCCTTTTAACCAATGTAACTACAGAGGAATCCAGCTTTAACTTGGAAAAGTTGATTTAAATACTTGTTGGAATTTTTTGAGTGAGATGCTTATGATCTAATCTGATTAAAATATCTGTTTCAACTTTCTGTTAGTTATGGAAAGTTTGAATTATTTTACTGAACTTTACAAAAATTTACTGACCTCTACAAACCTGTAAGTCTCGTTCATTGAAATGAACAAATCTTTTTTCAAATCATTTTTTCATTTCGTTCAATTTGTCTAAAATATGAATAAAATGTTAAGAGTTGTTTCCAAACTTATCTACAACTAGCCCAAACTTTGATCACACTACAAACAAGTCATGACTAGAATGCTATGCGAAATAGAAAGTTATCAATTATTGTTTACCTGATCTTTTGTCTATGATTATGTCAGCTCACCTCTTCTGACAGGTCTTCTAATTTGAGTGGTTGGTTCACAAGACACTGACAGTCTCATATAAGCTTAACCAATGCATACAGTCTGAGCCGAAAGGAGCCATGATTAGTTCACCTTTTGAGTCTTCTGATTTTTGAGTCGTTCGTTCGTCATGTGACAGTATGTAAAGAGAGATGACTCAAACCCGACGACTTGAGAAATCAACGGATCAAATCTTTTTCCACCTCTGACTGGATATAATTGGCTTCTGTCTTTCACGTGATAAACAAACAACTCAAACCTGAGAGAAGACTAGAAAAATGAACTGATTTTCTACTCCACCTGCACTAATGTGCGAGTGCGCAAAAAAATAAGTCACTCGTTTTCGAGTCATACAAATGAACGACCCTACTGTACAATAATTACTACTTTCTGTGATCAAACTGAACTTCACAGTCTCATTCTGAGACACAAAAGCCTTTTTTACATCTTGTAAAAAGGCTCAAATTTGAGCCCTTTAAGTTTGTCATTCTGTTGAATAGTAGTGTAGTTTATGCCTACATTTCTTTATTAATGGAGTATAATTTGTGCGTTCATTCAGGGATGTATTTGTTGTTTTTTTGTGTAGTCCCATCTCCTCGACCTGACAACACGTTTCTTGAGACCACTGGACAGAGCAGAGTGCAAGCGGTGGCGGCAGAAAACCCAACCATGACAAACCACTCCAAACGTCAGACCAATTTTGACCCCTGGTGAGTGCAGATGCTTGTTGCGGAATCACACCCTTTATCTAGATCAAAGGTGCCCAAACTTGTTCATATGAAGGGCCAAAAAACAAATATCATTGATAGCTGGGGGCCAAAGATTCATTCATTCATTCATTTTCTTTCAGCGTAGTCCTTTTATTAAGCAGGGTCGCCACAGTGCAATGAACCACCAACTTATTCAGCATATGTTTTACAAAGCGTATTCCTTTCCAGCTGCAACCCATCAGTGGGAAACGTTCATACACAGACACTATGGAAAATTTTAGCTTAGTCAATTCACCTATACCACATGTCTTTGGACTGTGGGGGAAACCGCAGCACCCGGAGGAAACCCACGCCACCCCAACCAACACAACGAGAACATGCAAACTCCACACAGAAACGCCAACTGACCCAGCCGAGGCTCGAACCAGCGACCTTTTTGCTGTGAGGTGAAGGTGCTACCCTCTGTGCCACCATGCTGCTCTGGGCCAAAGATAAAAATAACATATTTTTACATTAAAATTGCCATGGGTAATTTCCTAATTCATTTCATAATAATAAAACATAAATACAAAACATTACTTTGAATCGTATTATCTAATGTAGTATACCTTTAGAACTTATTACAATGAAAACAATCACATTTATAACACCGTAGAGTTCAATGCTGAATACACTAGTCAAGCAGAATCTGCTTTTGCCTTGATTTCCTCTTCAAAGTCTCCTCATTGCCCTCTATCCTATTAATTGAACAATAAAACAAACAAGTTTAAGGTTACATTAAATTCAAACTGATAATCTCTAAAGCATTCTCAGATGGCATAGGGGGCCAAATCAAAAGTTACCATGGTCCAACTTTGGCCCGCAGGCCCTAGTTTTTGCATCATTGATCTAGATAAATACATCTCAGACTTAACACATCACAGACTCTTAAAATACTCATGCAATCTAAGATTTTTATCTTGGAATTCATTAAGGAAAATTATTAAGGAAAAGAAAATTCAAAGGAAAAGTCATTTAATTAGATTATTTTGCTGAAAGTAAAAAGTAAATTTGAGCAAATTTTTATTATGGGTTGACCTAACTGTTTAAACAAAGTGATTTTTTTATTATTAAAAATAAGAAGATTTGAGTAAAAAATAAGTAGTGGCCCAACAAATGTGGTAGGCATAAGTGTATTTTACCTTACATGTTTGAGTGCTATGTTGATTGATTTGCATTCCTTTTTCTATGATGAAAAATTACTTTACTTTAAACTTAAAAATAAAATGTGTTTCTACATAGATGTTCATCCAAATGATTACATTATTGTGACAACTTTCTAACACTTTATGGGATCATTATTTTTTTATTCAACAGTTCTGTCTGGTTCTTGAATCTGTTTGGCTGATAGCCGTGCGATATTCTGCCAGTAACAGCACTCGTCCAGTTTCTTCTTAACCCTTCACCCTTGTGTATTACTCCGCCCACATACAGCCACAAGCAGAGGACACTCTAGGTCAGGCATGTCCAAACTCGATCCTAGAGGGCCGGTGTCCTGCAAAGTTTAGTTGCTACCCCAATCAGACACACCTGGGCCAGCTAATCAAGCTCTAACTAGGCTTTCTAGAAACATCCTTGCAGGTGTGTTGAGGCAAGTTGGAGCTAAAATCTGCAGGACACAGGCCCTCCAGGACCGAGTTTGGACACCGCTGCTCTAGGTTGACAAATATTCCTGCTGTTGGGCAACATATAGTACTTTTGAGGCTTTTTTAGTCGAGAATGTTGTTGTTTAGATTGCAACTATGCAGTTTATTTATAAGGATAGTGCCTATTTTAAATATTTATAATTTCCGAGAGACAGCGCATCGGCGGCCATTAGCCTGTCTTTGAGCAAAGATGGTTGATGATGTTCATCCACAAGATGGCGTCAGAGACCGCGTAATAAACCCTAAGAGAAAAACTGCGTAATTTCAAACTACAGCTGATCAAATCATTATTAAACAGGTAAATGACTTTCTAAGTTGATCTCTCTCATTTGTATGTTGTAGTGCTGTATTAATACCATAGTAATATTGTGATCTCCTGATTGCAACAGAATCAAAATCTCTGTAGACTGATGACATTTCATGAAGTTCAGCCTTATAATCTTAAAAAATGTGAGCAAAATCACCCGTTTTGTCATCACTTTAGACATTACGCTAGAGAATCATTTAAATACTAGCTCTAGTGACGTTAGTAAATAAGCGGAAGTGAAGGAATAGCGGAAGAAAGTAGTTCCTCTTACAAAATTTTCTGATTTTCCATTTATTTACACACGATTATACCATCAAACTGTTGTATAAATGCAATATCACTCTCGTAGCAGTGCAATTTGGGTGTATATCCTCACTGGTGGGACACTAAGCATGCCTCCTACCAGTGCCGATATACAGCTACATTGCACTGCTACTCGTGTGATATTGCTCATTAATTTCCATACAATGCATTTATTATTCAATGTTTTAATTTATTAAATTTTTTATCTTGAAATACAACCCAGATCTGTATTTCTCTGTGAGATTCAACTTTTAATATGTGCATTTATAGGAATAATTCAGAGGCGATGGTTATGAACCCACCAGAGGTCCCGAAACAAAAAGAAAAACAAGGTTTCTTTCGAGCCATAAAGAAGAAAAAGAAAAAATCGCAGCCGGTAAGAATGACCTGTAAACCCCTCTACTCAATATCTTTCTCTTTGTCTGTGGTATAAGATGGATTAAGGAGATACTGTAGTAATGCTTAAGCCAGGAGATCTTTTCTGTCTGTGTATTGTTTGTATTATTATTATTTCACATGTATGTATGCGTGTTGCTTAGCTGCTGTGTTTGTGTGTTTATGTATGTCTGTCTGCTAGTGACTGAACTTAATTGAAATGTATTTTATACACATTAGTGTGGCACATAAGAATACTGTCTAGTTTTTATAGACTAGAATTTCCCTGTTCAGTCTTGATCAGTTAGAAATTGAAAGTGGACGTGTCATCCTCTTCCCCGAAAAAAACAGGCCGTCCACTTGTCCAAATAATGGCGGACAGAATCCAGCAGAGACTCTCAGTGCAGTTCAGTAGCTTTTCCCCATAATAGCCATATGGAGAGCATTACAGACCCGAGCAGCATGTGTGTGGCAGAAACTGTGCTCTGTCCACAAATATTGAGCCAGAGGACCGTATGTTCATCTGCTGTATTCAACAACAAAAGATGTTTGCTGATAATAGAATGAGCCACTGGGGTTTTGTGCGTCTTATATTGCAGACGGACGGCAACGCGGGAAGGAACCCGAGCATCAAGAAAAGCCTTTTCCCCCTCTTTAACTCAAAGAATAGCTTAAAGCATAACTCTTCTGTCAAAGTGCTCCCTGTTGTCCCGCAGCCCATGGTATTGCTCGCATAAAACCGCGCCGCTCTACTAAACAAACACATCTCCACTGCATGACATGTTAAATGTAGTGGTGTTCTTTCACTGGGTGTCTTTTTCTGATTATTTTCTTTCTTTTTTTCTTTTGACAGATACATTTTTAACAAGTAAAACATCAGGTCCAGATTTGATGTTTTAACTATGGTAAATAAATGAGTTAGATAATACAGTGATTTAATTTAATGAGGTTTCTTTCTATTTATTTTATTATTATATATATTTGCTGGGAAAAAGCTCCAGAATGTGTCATTTTTAATTATTTAAAACATTTATCAGGGCAATTGTGTAAATAATTTTACTGACAACAATGTAAATGTGTAAAATTATATTAACAGGGTTTCCACAGGTTTCAACTGGTCAAATTTAAGACTTTTTAAGACCTTTTTAACACTATTATGAATGAAATTTCAGACTTACTTTAAATAGAGTAAATAAACAAGAGTTAATAAATAAACATTTGTTAACTTTTATTTAGATGAAATGATAGAGATTGCATGGGTGTTAGCCCAATTGGGTAGCTTTAAATAGACATAGGAAATATAAGACCTGTTTAAAATACTTTTAAACCTACAACACAATATTTCAGTGAATTTAAGACTTTTTAAGAACTTTAAAAAAAAATTTCAGACGTGCACAAGGCTAAACGCCAAGGATTTTTTGTAATGGCCTAGTTAAACCATTAAAAATGAATGTTATTGTAAGGAAGATAATTAAACCATATATATATATATTTAATAGAGTTAGTAAATAAGAGTTAATAAATAAATGTTTCTTAACTTTTATTGAGATGAAATATTGATTGCATGGGTGTTGGCCCGATTGGGTAGCTTTACATGGAAATAGGGAAATTAAGACCTGTTTTAAATTATTTAAGACCTACAACACAATATTTCAGTGAATTTAAGACTTTTTAAAATCTTTTTAAATCTTTCTTCAAAATCTTTTTAATACCATTATGAATTAAAATTCAGACTTACACAAGGCTAAACAATAAGGATTTTTTCTAATGGCCTAAACCATCAAAAATTAATGTTATGTAAGGGAGATAATTAAACCATATGTTTATACATAACATTTTATGAAGCCACTTAATTCACACTTGTTTGTTTTTACATAATTTATTGTGTTTGTGTCTAGATCCAAAAAATCCAAAGATAATTTTCACAAAATAATCTGATAAAAATGAAAAATAAACTGGCTTTATAGTAACAAACATAAATGTGTAATGTAAATTAAAGTAAATGTATATTCTGTATATATTTATATAATATATATTAGAGAAAAAACACTAATTGTTAAAATAACTAAAATAATAAAGAAACACTCCGCGATGGTGTTATCAAGATCTCATTCATTTTTTGTAATTTGATGAAAAGATGTAATGCATTCATAAATGCATATAAATGTTCATACGTTTTTTAAAAAAATCTAAATATTAAAAACTTTAAAAAATGTAATATTATGATGATCATTAAGCACGTCATAACAGTCTTGTGAAAAGGGTCCAGTGTTGTTTTATGTAATGAAAGATAATACATTTGATAGGTATCAAACCAAATGAGGCAAAAAAACTATTTGTTTAAACACTGATGTAGCAGATCTGGTTCAGTATGTTTTACACACCAGACATCATTGCTTTTAGTAACCGGTAGCATCGCAGAAGCATCAGCATGTGCTGTGTAAGATGCATGAACTCATAATCGTCTTTAGCAGTGCCTGCTCAAAGAAGATGCACGTTTTTTCATCTACCATTCTCCAAACCTGGGGCAGAGCAGGAGAAGTGCTCAAAATATCTTCAAAAGCAAACTCTCTGTCTTCTTTACACACATATACAGACACACTTCAGAAACACTTGCACATTTTAGTACAAAAGTTCAGAAACTGGGCACGTTCCCTAAACACGCAGCTTCAATAATCCTGTAACACTTGTCAAAGGCAGACTCTGAAATCAGTGATTTTAATTCTCAAATTGTTTCCATCAAATAAATGCTGTGAGCTGGTTATAAGGGAACGTTTCAAGTCTTCTGACCTAATGCACGTCATTATTATGAGTGAATTTGAGTTTGGAAAGGCAGAAAGTGTTCGCAAATCCCAGCGTTCAGATGGTTTCATTTGGTGTTGTGGTTTGCACTGTTTGCCAGGTACCTAGTGAAACCCAGCAGGACCAGCTCGTTTTACAGAGACCGGTCAAATCCTCGTCTCATCACAGCAGTCGACACCGCAACCGAGACCGCGAGCGCGAACGGGACATGGAGAGGGACAGAGAGCGTGAGCGGGACCGAAACCGCGACAGAGATCGTGAGCGGGACAGGGACAACACTTGGCCTCCAGAGAAGCAGCCGGAAGTGCAGCCTCAGGTGAAGAAAACTCTGATCTGACAATCAAATTCTTTATTCCTAATGGGCTATATGCACAGGGACTTTTCATTGTCAGTAAGCCAGCTCAAGTACTTTTGGTGAACTGTCACACTATTACAAAATCCCTGTTTCAGATTTGGTTTCAATAAAAATCTGTGACCTTCACTGCCTGATTGATACAGTATATGATAAAAAGTGGGTCTCAAACCAAACAAGAAGCAATGAATTAAATTCCATTGTTCCATGCCATGTCTTTAAAATATGGGTATTTATTTTAATACAGTATTTTCAATGTCAACACTTTCAACAACTAAATGAATTAAAGTCTATTTAGCTGATTGTATTTTATTAAAATGATAATATTGATGCTGTAAAAGAAACTGAAAAGTCACATTAACCTTTCACCACAAGTTTATCGGTGGCTGAAAAACACTTGCTCTGCATATTGTCCATTCATTCTTAAATGTTTGATTTTATTTGCTCACATTCATTAAAGTGAACTACATTTAACGATGTGAAACATGCATGTTTATTTAAAAAATAGATATAGTTCTATTTTTGCTGTTAATTTTCTCAATTAATAGCAGATTAATCCCAGATGTAGGTGACTATTTCTTCAGCTGTGATTTTAAGTTAAAACTTGGTGATACATTGAGAAATGGAATGATCAGTATGTGCAATGAACAGAACATTATTTACAACATGATTAGGATTCAACAAGTAGTCAGATTAAGCTGCAAAATATGGTCAAATGTTCTACTGAGAAAAAAGTCTTCTAATTTTAAGGTGCAATAGGTGATTGACTTTAGAAGCTATGCTTTTCTTGCTGTTGATAATAATAATAATAAAAATAATAATAATAATTCCTTACATTTATATAGCGCTTTTCTAGACACTCAAAGTGCTTTACACATTGAGGGCAATCTCCTTATCCACCACCAGTGTGCAACATCCACCTGGACGATGGGACGGCAGCCATATTGCGCCAGACCTCACACCATCTGATTAGTGGAGAGGAGACAGATTGATAAAGCCAGTTATGATATGGGGATGGTTAGGAGGCTATGATGGACAGAGGCCACTGCTTACCTCCAGTGGGCGACCATGTTAGAGTTGCCGAGAGCTAGCTGCCGGTAAAAAGTTGAAAGTCTCTACATATCCTGATAGAAATCTCCAAGAAATAAAAACGTACCATATGATTTTGTCAGCTCACATTGCTAGTTTTGTGGTGAACAATTCATCTGTGCATATCATTGTGAAAAAAAAATAGTTTGACCATGTAATCTTTAATTGAAATATGAAAATGCACTTCCTGTTTGTTTTTAGTTAAATTGTCACTGTTTTGTCATTAAATATTCAGTTTCTCTGGGAACTGTCACAATACAAAATAAATAAACCATCACATCTTCTGGTTCATGAGGACTTTAAATTAGGTGGTCCAAATGTATATATATACAGTATTTATTTTAATAATCTGTGAAGGTGTAAGTCCAATCACAACATTCGGTCCAAACATTAGGATAGACTGTCCTACCTGCCCGTCAAAAAACATACAGTAATTGCATACCTCTCTGCACACTGTTCACACAGAAATGATTACTTCATCGATGCAAAAATATCTACAACTTTTTTATTTTAGTATTGTAATTACTAACTTTACTATAAAGTTTTCTCTTTGGCGAATGTCCCAACTAGATACATCCAAACCCGAACTTTAATAATTTCCCAGAATCACTGCAGTAGCTTCTTCAAATTTTGCTGGTTTTTAATCCAACGTATAAAGAATTTTGCCATAGTTTATTTTGCTTAAAAACTAACAGGGATATTAACAAACGTTTTTTTTTGTTGTTTGTTTGTTTTTTTTTTTGTTTTTTTTGGTTAAGTTTCTATTTTAAATCATTTTTATTTTAAATGCTGCATTTTTTTTATTAAAATAGTTTAATAATTTTGTGAAATATTATTATAGTAGCTGCACTAGATTTTATGGTCATTTATTGCACTTCATTACTATAGCTTTCAGTGTCACAAGAACCTTCAAAAATCATTTTGATAATGACCTGGTTTTGTATACATTAATTACTACACTTAAAATCTCTTGTACTGCATGTACATTTTTATGAAATATTTTATTAGTAACATTAAATATCTTATTTGATGCATATAAAGAATCCTTGCTGAATATAAGTATCAATAATAAAAAGCTACCCTGGCATTTTATGCATGCATACACAAACCCAAGCACACAGACATGCATTTTTAATCCTGTTTTCCGGTTTCAGAACCAGCCTCTGAAGTCCCTGCGGAAGCTCCTCCACCTCTCCTCTCCTGCTACATCCAATCAGCCTCCACCTCCTGATCGCTCGGCCGAACTGCGCTTCCAGCCCCTTCCAAATCCCCCCTCTAAAGCCAACCTGAACGAGGTCAGAGGACACCCGGCGGGCAGCGTCACCCCCAACACCAAAAGCCGCAAACCCCACAACTACCCTCTGCCAGGCCAGATTGAATCCAGCTGGCACGTCTCTGCTCTGAATCGGGCAGAGGGTGCGCCATACCCCGACCAATTGGCAAACAAAGGTGGGCAGAACGGTATCGGCTTCACTAGAGCCGCTCGCACCAGGATGCCGAACCTCAATGATCTGAAAGAAACGGCCCTTTAGAGAAGGAAGGCCCCCTGGTGGCCGCTTGGTGTACTCGTTTTTCCCTCCTTTTCCTTCCTGGCTACCTATGGAATGCTATTGTTCATACAGTGGTACTCAATGCCACTTCTGGCCAGAAGGTGGCAATAGTTATGTCTCAGATTTGTTTTTTAAAGCATCCACATTTGATAGAATTTGTATTATTGTTCATTACATCTGGGTTCAGTTTTCTGTTGAATATATCTTATTGACGACGATGATATGAATCTATGTATTTGTATATGGAAACTTAGGGACGGGGGAACGACAAAAAAACTAAAAAAATCTGTGGAATTGTAAGAGCTTTAGTTTATACACAAGAGAATGTATACATATTTAATGTGTAATAATTCTATATTTCATGGAGATTATTTAAGGAATTATCGGTGTGTTAATAGTTACCATGTACAGAGTGCATTTTATGGTTGTAACAAAAGTACTTATTGTTTCAGAGTTATTTTCCTCTCTGTGTTTTCTGATATGAATTCTACAGTGCGGACTAGGTCTATATTACACACTGTCTCATACTGCAGGTTAATGAGTCCATCGGTTATTGAATCAGCCCTATTTAAAAC
The DNA here is from genome assembly GCF_052040795.2 of Danio rerio. Lineage (NCBI taxonomy): Eukaryota > Metazoa > Chordata > Actinopteri > Cypriniformes > Danionidae > Danio > Danio rerio. The sequence continues at coordinate 33,010,453 of NC_141031.1, forward strand.
GGCATATCAGCAAACTACTGATGCTTCCTAACCAGGTTCTGTGTTATTTTTCATTAAATCCACATCCCATGATGGCTATTTGTCTCGCCAGGCTATGTTTTACAGTGTTTTGTTACTTTACGTAAGGTTGTTGTTCAAAAATGTTATTAAACTGACATTAACCAAGGGCCCTATGATCTCTGCGATGCAGAATACAGATGGAAACCTGTCATAAAAATGGGATTTACTGCATAACATAGAATTTCACAGAATAGGGCAAATTAAAATGATTCAGAAACAGGCCTGTGCACATGATCAAGTTAAATATGAAGTCACAACAACAACAAAAAATTCGCGATGAAAATTCTAGTGTCGAGTTCGACACTAGAACGAGTTCGACACTAATCTCCTTCTCCTAATATAAATGTGCGAGACAGGAATTTCATCTGTGGAATGTGATTGGGGCTAAAAGTGTGATATGATGATTTTTCTCTGGTAAAATGAGAAAATGCTTGTAAAGTGATTTTTAGATCAGCTCTGTAAATGGCTGCACAATATTGGCAAAATCTGACATTGCAATATTTTGTTTTGCTGCGATATACATTGTAATATGAATACAATTGAATAGCTCTATTTAAAAGGATTTCAAAAATTTGATCCACTGAGGTGATCAAGTCTTTTTCTATAAAGTGCGTCTACATAAAATATAATAAACTACAATCATACGCCAGAGCAAAATTAAAAAAGTTAAATAATCAATGCTTTATGGTTTTCTGTGGGGTCTAAGAGTATTTAAATACAAAAAATCAACAATCAAACGTAAAATAACCTGGTCATCAATCATTATACAAATAATGTTATTCAATATTATCATAATCAGGGGTGCCCAAACTCAGTCCTGGACGACCGGTGTCCTGCAGAGTTTAGATCCAACCCCAATTAGACACACCTGAACCACCTAATAAAGCTCTTACTATGTATACTAGAAACCAGGTGTGTTGAAGGAAGTTGGAGCTAAACTTTGCAGGACACCGCCCCTCGAGGACCGAGTTTGTGAACCTGTGATCAAAATAATATCTTTATATTTCAATAGTTAGTAAATAATCAAATCCTGCGATGTGACTATTGCGGATACATACATTGAGATATGGATGATATATTGTTCAGCCCAAGCTCTTTAGTTTGATATGGAAGGCTAAAAGGGCCAAAAGTGTTTAAATGGCGCGTCTGAAATTCTTTATATACAAATATGAAAAGTCTTTATATACAAACATCAGGTGTGAAATGTATTCATGAAGAAGACAATCTAAACACTTTCGACCCCTAATGGCCTGCTTTAGGAGTCTCTTTACAAGCATTTATTTTGAGGAAATACTAGCAATATGTAATAAGAAAGATATTCGAGCATCTTTATGATTTTTTAAAATTGAGAAATGTTAAGTTTACTGGTAATTTAAAGAAATTACACAAAAGCAGACACATACGTATTGTACAACAGAAGTACTAATCAAAATAATGTTGATAATACTATTACAACAAAGGATAATTACAATATTTCCTCCACTAACTTTCATTTTAACTAAAAAAGGAGATTTAATAAGTAAACAAGACATGTTTAATGTAGAAAACAAACAAAAGTTGTAACTTTTTATAAATATAACAGTAAGTTTCATGATGGTTTCAAATGAATTAGATAAATTTTAAAGCGGATAAAAATAAAATGGAATTTGGAAATGGATTTCACAGGGCCCCGCGGTACATAATGCACAGGGATCAGATAGAGCTTGTTTTCGGTGTCAGTTCATTAGAGTCCAGATCCCTGAAGAGCTGGATTTCCTGTGAATAATGAATTTGACCAGGGTTCCCTGGGGGCCGCGCCAGGTTTCTAGACCCCACCAGCTGGTAAATAAGTGTGACTTTGCCTCGAGCATGAGCGATGGTTTACTCAAGGTTGTGCGAGTTAAGTCTGTTTCTCTGTCCTGACGTGACTTCCAGCAGGGATTCAGCAGCATGTGCGCGTGATTCTTTTAACAAACTGAATAACTGCCGCTTTTATTTTAATCTGTTTAACGGCATGTTTTTGAAGAGATAAAAGCATTGCCTCGGGACCCGGTAAAAGGGTTTCAAAGACGTAATGCAGTTATTGATCTGTTTGCAGGTGGGAGATGTAGTGAGATTTGCGAATGGCCCCTGAAACGCAGCACATTTTCATTCAGTGAGTACGTTTACATGGACACCAATAATCTGATTTTAATACGATTAGGACAATACTCTGATTAGGAGTCTACCATGTAAACAGAGATTGTTGATTACCTTAATCCGACTAAAGTAATAATCGAACTAAACCACAATCAAACTATTATCATTGTGTAGGATTTCCGCCACATTTTGCGACAGGAGAGTCTATAGACCGTTTCAATGTAGTGATGTCATTGGCCCATGAACATTTCCTGCTTGTTATCAGACTATTTCAAAACTGTAACATGACAATTCAATCATAACTTAATGTTAAAACAATCATAAAATTATTTATCAATATGTGGATGTTTTTGGATTCTCGGAAGCTATAGAAATGAAAATTGTAAAACAGGAAATACGTAGGGACCATTGTGTTCGTTTACATTCCTCAAAAAGGTCTATACACACGGCTGTTTGATAGTATTTTCTGCACCTTCCGAGTCGGTGAAATACCCCAGACGCGAAGTATAGAGGTTTTTTCCCCATACGGTGTGCGGTATCAAATTCCATTAAAACAACACTCTGCCAGCAGTTCATACTCGCATCCAATATCTCGTTTGTTATAGGGAGCGTGCATAAAATGTTCCTGAATGAAAGTGAAAGTGCCAAACTGCAGTTAAAGTCGACAAATTAAGAATGAAACACCCGAAATTACATGAAACTCCAGAGGAAATGTGGATAGCGCTGTGACGCATTGACGTTAATGGAATTAAGTGCTTTAACTTGTAAAACGGGATTATAAATCTAACAGTCAAAATGCAACTCATGTAAACACCTTAATCATATTATTGTCTTATTTAGATGAATGCAAATCATCAGATTACTGATGTCCATGTAAACATAGTCAGTGTTTCCTTTAGATTTATCTCACTGTACGTTTTTTATTTGTTCGATTACATTCTACAAACACAGATCGAAATGAGATGGATATGAAATATGCAAAACAGCCGTATTACAAATTCCAGGCATTTGGATACCGATGCAAACAGAGCAATATATCATAACTTTGAGGTGAATTTACAAGCCTTGCTTACATTTTTAATTATTTCCATCCACTATCACAACAGGCACTTTGCTCAACAACTAAAGTTGCTCACAAAAAATCCCCCTGCAAAAAAAATATATAGAAAGAGAGCATTTTAATTTCAGCTACAGAAATGCATCTCTTACTGTTAATTTCTGTTTAGTTATTTTCAATGGTGCACTTTAAACAGACATTTCTCGCAGGTGTTTGTGTTGATATGGTGTTTGATTAAAGTAGATCTCTCTATCTATATAATCTTCTACATACAGTATCTGAGCTCTGTCCTTCACATGGATGGATTTGGATTAATTATGTTCAAGTTACACATTCAAAAGCAGTATATACAGTAGTTTTGTATCAAACATCAAGTCATGCATTATCTGTTCTTGTTTATATCTGTTGATTCTGGCACATTCTAAGCACTGTGTGTTTTAAATATAACAGTGTTATGTGTTCTTTTTTGAAATTTTGGTTATGGTCTGTATATCACCAATCAGGTTCAGTCGTTTTTGTCCATTTGTACTGTGTTTCAGCATTCGTGGTTAAACTGCCATGCAATAACAAACTGTTGATTTTTCTTTTGTTGATGATGATGATGATGATTTGTCTTCTGTATGCTTGGGATAGTTCACCACAAAATGTACTCATCATTTCCTCACCCTTGAGTGGTTTATGAGTTTCTTTTTTTGTCGAACCCGAAGACATTTTGAAGAAAGTTGAAAACCTGTAACCATTGACTTCCATACAGGTACCTTGTGCGTGTTCCAGTACAGGTATCTTGGGATTTAAATGACGACACCCTTTCCTTTGGCCCTTATGTTCAGCAATTGGTGAAAAAATGAAGTGATTTTAAGCTTCTATTTTAAAATTAAATCTTGTCTTTTGGGCAGCACGGTGAGTAGCGCTCTCGCTTCACAGCAACAAGGTCACTGGTTCGAACCTCGGCTGGATTAGTTGGCATTTCTGTGTGGAGTTTGCATGTTCTCCCTGTGTTTGCGTGGGTTTTCCTTTGGGTGCTCTGGTTTCCCCCACAAGTCCAAAGATAGGTGAATTAGGCTAAATTGTTCGTAGTGTATGAGTGTGAATGGAAGTGTATGGGTGTTTCCCAGTGATGGGATGCAGCTGAAAGGGCATTGTAGAACATGTGCTGAATAAGCTGGTGGTTCATTCCGCTGTGGCGACCCCGGATTAATAAAGGGACTTAGCAGAAAAGAAAATGAATGAATGAATCTTGTCTTTCTTTTGATGCTAAAAGAAGCTTGTTTCTGCAACTTTTATGTCTGTATTGGACTGTGGCAATGTTATTTATATGGACGCTTCTCAGAGTTTGCACAGTTTAGACACTGTTTACAGTGATGCACTGAAGTTAATAAGAAATCTTAAATCCCTCACTCATCATTGTGTGTTGTACACTCGGGTAGGATGGTCTGCTTGGTAGCATTGGCATACTGTATCTTTGTCCATAAATCTATTCTGGGTTTACTCCCCTCATATCTCCTCATGTCTCTGGCTAGAGCCTTTGGTGTCAGGAAGTTTATTTATCGTCTGTACCAGTGGTGCGTACTAGGGCTGCACGATTCTGGCTAAAATGAGAATAACGATTTATTTGCTTAAAATCAAGACCACGATTTTCCTACGATTTAAAATAAAGGTTAATATGAGTAGCCTATTATTATTGTTATTTCTCAAACATGGTGAAACAACAATAATAATATTAGGCTAATGTGTAGCTGTACTCTTGGTTAAAATGTTAAATTCTGTATAGACTTGGAATGGTGGACTTGACCAGACTTTAAGTATGTCCTGGTTGTTAATTCACATTATACAGTATTTATAATTCTAAAGTTGAATTATTAAGCTTGAGACATGTGCTCGTCATTTGTCATTGACAACATTATTACACAATTTTTTTTTGCTGGTAAAATGAGAAATTTGTCATGATCAGATTCCATCCTGCAATACATTAAACATTATATAGGCTAGAGTAGTTATACGGACCTAGTAAACACTTATTTACATGCACAAGACTCTGTGTTTACTATGAAAGATAAAACAAATCAAATGCTTGTCGTAATCATAACTCTATCTACACTATCTTATGGTGAATGCAGTAAGTGACTGTATCATCATCAACAATGTTACCTGTTAAGCACAAAAGTTCATCACATACAAAAACTATAAAAAAAACAAAAGAAATCTTATCTATGAATTGTTCTACCTATGTGTTCTTACTGCACTCTGTACACATCGCTAAAGTCCAGCATCTTCACATTGGCTTTAGTCTTGACTGGAGCGGCTGAATGACATTTGTCCTGGGAGCACTGTACAAATGTGGCGGCACTACTGATGCATGCTCAGGTTCCGTATGCGATATCTAGTGCAAATATCTATGACTAAAGTATATCTATGCTATTATTGGCTGGCACATGCACGTCCTCTCAGTAGTAAACAGTGTGTCCGCTTTTGCATGATTTACGGCCGTATATACATCATTACATTAAGACAGAAATTACATTTTTGAGTGATTTATACCTTACAAATACAGTATGTGACACTTTTAACACCATATGGAGGTGTCCATGTTGCTGAGCATTGGATTTTCAAACAATGTAAATACTAGTGTGACCACCTTTACACTTCTCTCCTGACCTTGAAAATATAATTGGCTGAAAGCAGATAGCCTATAAGATTGTGTAGGGTCACATTGAGATCGCAATCTTTTTTCGATTAACCATGCAGCCCTAGTGTGTACTGAAATAGGGAAAAAGCTTTTAGGGTGCTTTCACACCTACACTTTTGTAGGTGACCGCCTGAGTGAGGTGGTCTCGGCTCGATTGAAACGAACCCTGGAGCGGTTCGATTGCAGTGAGAAAGCGATCCGATCCGAGCTCGGTAATATCACAGTGTTTTATGGATATGTAATAGGTATACGGCTATATGAAGAGAGAATTTTTAGTAGGGCGGGAAGTTGATGTGATGATCTCCCGGTAATCTCGCGTCCCTCCCGGTCCTTAAATAGGCATCGTCGCGCACCCTTCTCACCCCTTCCCACCGCATCCCTCCTCTTTAGACGTCGCACGCACCTTGTCAATCACCAAACCACCACCTCTCCTGATAGCTGAGTGGGACTCTGCAAAATAAACCATGACCAATGTAAGGAGAGTTTACTCACACGTGACTTGTTTTAGCTCTTTTGGTCCGATTAGAAACTTTGCAGTGTGAAAGCGAACCGCTCCAAGAGCAAAGAGCAACAATGTAACATTTGTAATCTCTGTTTCGGAACAACTGAATCGATTCACAGGTGTGAAAGCACCCTTAAATATGCAGCACCTTTTGCATGGAATAACCTGGAAACAAAGTTGCAGTTTAAAGAATTGCTTTCACTACATGCTTTTAAAAATATTGTAAATGATTTGGAGTTTAAAACATTGGCCTGTACAGTAGATTGTATGTGTATTTCGAAGGATGAATGATGTTGCCTGTTATTTGTTTGTTTGTTAAACCCATGTGAACTGAATACTGCCTAATCTTGGCCGGGACGCTCTTGTAAAGAGATTTTTATCTCAATGTGCTTTTCCTGGTAAAACAAAGGTTTTAATAGTGATAGGAAATACAAATACAACGGAAGTCAACGGGTTAGGTCTTTACAAATGTACTCTTTGTGTTCATCAAAAGAAACTCATAATGCACTGAAATAAGTAAATGTTGAGAAAATGATGACACACTTGAATTTTAGGGTGAACTATTCCTTTAAGCATTTTCAGGTTAGTATTAGAGACATGAATCACTTTGTTCCTAAGTAGTGCTGTTTGCCTCTCGAGAGTATTTTATCCTGTCCAAAGTATTAGAATATGATTTCATCTCTGCCGGATTAACACCTTGTCCATAAATTCTCTGACATGCTTTAATCTGCAGTACGTTGGCACAGTTTGTCTCAGCGGTGCCAGGTAATCCTCCATCCGCCAGCTGTTAGGGCTGCCAAGATAAATAGTTTGGCTGCGCCAGCTGCGGTGGGGTCACCTGCGAGTGGTTTTTCAGTGACCAGCCTTGTAAACCTACATCTGCATTATGTAGAATGTCATTTTTTCTGCATTTACTGTAATTTTTAAATGTTTTTATTTCAATTTGTCTGGAGTAGAGTCATGCAAACAGAAGATCAGGGCAATGCATACCACATCTCATAAAAATTCAGTTTTAAGCGCTAACATAGAAAAGTGGTCTTTGAAGGGCTGCATCTGTCAACATTTTTGTCAAAATAGAGCCTGATGGTTGTGTGACATAGGGTGAATATACTGTTCAATACAGTTTTAAAGTTTGGGGTCTGTCATATATATATATATATATATATATATATATATATATATATATATATATATATATATATATATATATATGTGTGTGTGTGTGTGTGTGTGTGTTGTGTGTGTGTATATATATATATATATATATATATATATTAAAGGCACTATATTTTAAATTGCTTAATAGGATGTGATGTGTCTTTCATTCAGCGACACATAAAAACAAATGCTGATAATGCACAGAGTATACGGTATACTGTATTCCGATTGGTTTTATCATTCTGTCTTGTATCGCTAATGTTACATAAAAACATAAGGGACCAATTCAAACTAGTCTTGCATAATCAGATTATGTACAAGTGTGTCCATTTGTAAAGTTAACTTGTCTAGAATGCCGTTTCATTGTTTGATTCCTGCTATTTTAACACTTCAATTTTACAGCTTAATTGTGACCAGTTTTCAGTTTCCTCCTCAGACATTCTCCCCAAAAAGTGAAGTAGCCATGTTTTGTTTTTTGGCACATTGGTTTAACAGTCGTTTACTACAAATACCATGTTTAAACTTTGGTTACTGCAGTAAAACCATGTTGAGTGTGTGTGATAATCAAAGTTTAATGAGATAATCATGGTATTTTTGGTTTTATTTGTAGTAAAAGTATGGCTTATTTTCCCGAGGGTTGTTTTTCGCGCTAAATAGCATCGTTAAGTGTGTGTATTATTAACGTCTGATATATTTTATAATCGAACTATTGCCACAGTATAATCCTAATTAGACCTACCTCATCTGCTGACATGATAACGGTGAATAACTTTCTTGACGGCTTTCTCATCGCTTACACTTGCCTGTTTGTTTTGAGGAAAGCGCGCGCTCGTACAGTTATAATACACATTCATTCGTGTATATTTTTTCAGCTGCACTTCACTAAACGACCATTGGTGTCGCTAAAAACAAAGTTTTCTGAATCTACACAGTCTCTTTAAACATTCAGGAAGAATGCAATACATTGATCAAAAGTGGCAGTAAATATAATAATACAGTTTCAAATACATTCTGTTTTATTAAAAGTTCCATTTGAAAATACTATATCATCGGTTTATAGTAAATACTATAGTGTTTTTAAAACAGAGGAGAGCGGGGTTGAAAGTACCTATTTTAAAGGATAAAGTTTTAGACAGAAATATATTTTTGATTTGGTCACTAACTCATAAGTGTGATCTATCAATATAGGGTGGTATTTTAACAAATATAGAACATCTTCATAATATTTTCACTTTAAACATGTTGACCCCATTACCAGGGAAGAAAATAACACAACAATATTTGCTAGATTTACTGGCCTTTATTTTTTTATTTTGTCCTTTATTTTTGTAAAAAAAAAAAAAATAAAAATAAACAGTATTTCCATTTTAAATTTTAGCTCCATCAAATGTTTCAAAAGCAACTCAACAATGCAAGATGTTAAATATTTATTACATTTTTCTATATTTTCAATAATATTTTATATTTATTATTATTGGCAATAGGCATTCATTTCATAAAACATCTGAATCAAAACACTGAAAGCTCTCATGTGGAAGAGAAAAATAAGGTTTGTTTATTAGCAGTGGTACCAGGATGAGCCTTTATGGATGATTTACTGTTAAACTGAAAAACTTAAGGATGTGTTATTACATCGTAAAAAATCTTTATCGTAAAATAATGAACTTAAATTACAGAAATTTCTGTAATTCAACTCCAGCTGCCAGAAGTAAACCATAAAATTATGGATTTTTTTTACAGTGTATAGTATACTGTAGTATTGTGAACTGATAAACTAATAAATACTGCAATATACTTTTTACTGTGTTTACTATAGTTAACTATGGTGTATAGTATAGTATAACCTATATTATAATAATTTCTATAACTATAGTTGTTGCAATTATAAAATTACTTAATTTTAGTACTTTACTGTGGTATGGTTCAAAACATTATGTATTTGCTATAATTTACTCTAGTATTTATTCATGCTGCTCAGAAATTTAACACTAAACGAGCAGAGTAACTCTAAATTCACATATTAATGATTTCTGAGGTTTAATGTGAGCTGCTTTAGTGAATAAAATCCTTCATATATTTAACTTCAGCTAAGTTCTTTTATTCATCAGGGACAGCCACAGCGTAATGAACCGCTGACTTATCCAGTATATGTTTTACACAGCGGATGTCCATTCAGCTTCGACCCAGTACTTTTTAAAAATATAGTACAATAGATAACAATTCATTCAAACTGTCATAATATGACAATATATTATTACATTGTTTTATTATTAATATTTAGACATTGACTGTAATTTTGATCAAATAAATGCACCTTTTGTGAGCTGTGTCAAGAGCATTTATAAATCTTACAGACCCCAAACTTTTGAACAGTAATGTAGGTGAAGTCGAGTTCATATTTTAAGAATGACTAATACGTTGGACTGTGTTTTTAATAAGCAGGGTTTTTGACTGCCTTAAATGTATGTGAAGGAGACTGTGAAGGTAATTTGCTTGTTTCTTGGTTCACTGCCATACCGAAGGATACCTGCAGGTACTGTCAACTCATCTGTCATGGTTTAATAGCCATAGACAGCTTGTCTTATGTTGGCTTGAAGCATCTATCATCCAAAGAGGATGCCGTGAGCGTTCCAGGATCTGAGCTGTTGAATGCAGGGATATAAACATTCAGGTTCATCCCCAGAAGTGCACAGAAAAGATTAACCATTCATTAGACATCTTCATATTTGCATATTCCTGTGGCTTAGCGATGACTAGAAGCTGTATCCAGTTAGAATGTATTTATCGCTTCTGTCAGTTTACCATTAGACAAATGTTGATGTCTACATACGAATGTACTGTGAGACCCAGTGGTCAGATTGCATCTTTCATGATCATCAGTCTTTTTTACTTTACGCATATTTCCATCTATAGCAGTTGTGCCAACTAAAGCCATTGCAAAGGCCAAAGGTTTACAATCTATCAGGAACAGAAGAGGGTTATTTTTCTGTCAGATGAGCATCTGTTTTGTCTGTCGTTCTCTTTATTTTAGTAGTATGATGTCTGAATCTGTCATAGAATGTACTTAGATCAGTTTTAAGGTTTTGTTTCAATGTCAAGACTGTTCCTATTAGATGTTGAACTGTTTTGCTGAGTCTGTTTGAATCCTGTTTCCTGATTTAAGGTCTATTGTTGAATTGTGTCCTTGCTCTTTCTGCTTGACAGGATTGATATGAACAACATACTGTATTTGTTAAAAAAAAAAAAAAAGGCAAACAGTTTTCCATTTAGACAACAGCCATCATTTAGGTTACTTGGCCCACAGAGAATCAGCAAAGTTTTTCACAGCTTGCATGTTCGTTTATGACATAATTGGCTTTTAAATGTTGCTTTAAGTTACTTTTACATTACTTGACACCTACAGAAAAAAAACGTAAGTTTAAAATTATAAATGGAACAAATGTGGAACACAAGTGGAATGTGAGTGGAACCATGTGGAACACAATTGGAATGCGAGTGGAACGCATGTGGAACACAGGTGGACGCATGTGAAACACTTGTGGAACTAATGTTGAACACAAGTGGAACGGATGTGAAACACAAGTAAAACACATGTGGAACACAAGTGGAACACTAGCTGTGGGTTTGGAACATTTCCGTGAAAGAAAATGTTATCACTTTTCTCATATAAAATGTTCCAGATTGTTGTGTTCCATGTTACATTTCCATAAAAATCGTATCCAGATGTTACACTTGTGTTCAATTTGTAATTTTACCATGTGAATCTCTCATATTAATTCCACCCAGCAAAGAAAATGCTATAAAAGTCCACAGATTCAGTCTAGAACCTGCATCTATACACTCGATTAAGTCTGTAAAACTGAATGATTTGCTTTTCCTTTAACATTTAGCACAAACAAAATGACCACCACTCACTCAGCACTTTTTTCTATGTCTTTTATGAGGACTATTTGTCTCTGTGTGTTCTCTTTAGGGTACAAGTGAGGGGGAAAGCACCCTAAACGTTATTTAATTTAAGTCCAGGCATGTCTGACTTCAACAGCGTTTATAATGTATATTCTGCTGTAATTAATAACAATTAAATAATAATGTCTACCCAACTGCTGTTTATTCTAGCTTGTATTATTTCATTGCAAACACATGTCAGTGTACATGCACATTTGCTCAGGTAGCCTATATGTAGCTTTAGTAAGCAGAAGAGACATTCAAACGAAAAGAAAAAAAAAAACACTTTCAACCATAAAATATCCTGGGTAATAGCATTAAATAACCAAAAAAAAAATATATATATATATATATATATTTGACATCTTTCATAATGCCTTCAGACACAAAAAAGAACATAATAAATAATAAAAAAATATTTCATAGTAGCATTAATTACAAAAATAAATCCTCGAAAAGAAAGAAAAAGACTAAAGAAACCAGCCTTCATTTCAGTTCTCCATCAAACGGCATATTGTATGTAGCAATGTGCATCAACAGATTGCCTGGGAAGTTGAATTGAGTTAATTGCATGCAATGAACCATTAAGTGGGTCACAGAAGGTGATCGTCCGGCTTTATAATCTGCGATCATTTGGCTATTTCTCTCTTTTTTTAACAGACAACAGTCGGACTGGGATATGAACAATTTCTAAACTAGCTTTCTGCAGTCAAGGGAGGAGCTTTGAGATAAAGGGCATTAGATAAGGCCATTAGGGCTCTGTGGATTACAGTAATCCAGCCCCTTTAACATCAGTGCGGTGGTCCACCACTCGAAAAATAAACATCATGGAGTACAGACTGCAGAACACGTTACTGTTAGCCATCCTGCTGGTGTCTCAAGGTATGTGCTGTTGAGTATTTTCACTTCATTGGCAGTATTTAATAATAATAAAAAAAAGATTAAATAAAAATGTTAATTATAAATATATTGCAAAAAAAAGTTTTTATGCATTTGAATAATCTGCATTAAATCATATCAATTAAAATAATAATAATAAATATTAATAATATTTCTTTACTCTCCAACATTTTCCATAGGTTTTCTTGGTCTGCAGGCACAAACGGTAATTAAAACGTTTAATATTGATATTAAAAGTAATTAAACTACAGTAATTGTATTTAATATTGATGTGTGCTCAGGATGGCGAAAGCAACGATACATGGGCTGGAAAATCCTGCAAATGTGATTGCGATGATTCCTCCAGCAAGATGCTTTCCAAGGGTTCATCAAGTTGGCCACAGGAGATGGGCTGCATGCCAGGTACGAAAGAGAAAAAGACTAAAATATGAAAGAAAATCTGATATTCATGTCATGACAATGTGTTTTTAGACTTTTATTATTGATTTCTGATTCTGATCTCAGCTCTGCTACTATTAAGTGTTTTAAATCAGAATGTGTCAAGCAAATGTATCATTTATAATTTATTATTTCATTAAATAGTAGCTGTTTTTATTGGCTGAGGGTAAGTTTTAAATCAATTACAATTGAGAACTGTAAAATTTCTGAATGAAGCTTTGCACTGTTCAAAAATAAAGCTTTCTATTGGCATTGGTGGCTCTATGAAAAACCTCTAACCTCCATAAATGCTGGATGCTTTACAATGAAATTATATTTTCAGAAAATGGTTCTCTTTCAGTGAAAGGTTCTTTGTGGAACTCATAATAGTTCTCAACAGACTCACTATAGAAATTCCCTTTTTATTTTTAAGAGTGTTCACTCTTTGGGAATTGAGATGGATGGATTAGTTAGCAGTAGCTGGTGCCCTTCGGAAACAGAAGGCAGGGCATGTGTGAATGAGCTGGCTCCCGGACAAGCCTCCACCTGCAGTGGCACAGAAAGTCATTAATCATTTGGTTGCAGCGTCACCTGGGCCATGTGCGCCATCACCGTATCCCATTGGCACACCACCACAGGGTAGACATGCTCCATTAACACAGAGCAGCTCGTGTTCAGAGTCTTCCGAAGAGAATGATGTGTTACAATTAAATGATAAGGAAAGTTGAGAAAGATGGAACAAATCAGCATGCAGGTTGATAATCTCATTATGCGGAGATGTGGAGATTACCAAGAATTACCAAGACTACCAAGATTACTCAGAATTTGTCAAGATTAACAAGAATAGGACCTGTCAGTCAAACTATCGATAGCAGTGCACGGACAGGTCAGAGTGGCACTGGCTTCATGGCCTCAGGACAGAACTTTACAAATGACATTATTTGTTTGCATTTTAGGCTAAGGAAAATTTATATTGAGATTTGTGTTTATAGGCCTATTTATTGGTTATCTGCTTCCAGATATAATGAGATTAAAAAAAAAAGAGTAATAAAACGAGTTTTAAAATGTTGGAAACCTGCAATTTCATTTAAGTTAAAAATGTATAAAGATTTGTATTCATTAGCCTACATATCCGTTATCGGTTTCCAAATATAATGACTCATCGGTTAACAATATCACCCAAATTTACATACTGATAAAAGTTAATGTCAAGATTTGTGTTTATAGGCCTATTATTGGTTATCTGCTTCCAGATACAATGAGATTATAAATACGTTTTAAGAAAAAGAATTTAAAAATGTTACAAACCTGAAATTTTATTTAAGTGAAAAATTCCTATAAAGATTGTATTGTATTCATTAGCCTATATCGGTTATCGGTTTCCAAATATAATGGCTTATCGGTTAACAATATCACCCAAATTTACATATTGGTGGAAGTTAATATCAAGATTACTGTTTATAGGCCTATATATTGGTTATCTGCTTCCAGATAAAAAAAGTGTTATTAGTATAACAGTAAAAAAGTATTTTATGAATTTTTATACTATCTCTTAGCCTGCATATTGGTCAAAAATAACAAATATACCTACATTAGTTAACCCAAATTTCAATATTGGTAAAAATTTTGGCCTACATATCAATTATCGGCTTTCAAATATATATATAAAAAATAATTGCTAATAATTAAACCTGTTCATAGGTCTAAATATTGCCTAATGTAATCAGTATAAGAGTATCAACATTTCCATATTGATACATCCCTAATCCAAAGAATGACATAAAACATGGCATCATGGCGACCCAATAAGATCCTTATTGTCCTTTTGTTTAAAAAAACAGCATATAATGTCACTCTTTAAGGATTACAGGGTCGTTGTGCTGGGTTATGAGGCGTCTGGGTGTCAATTATTCTGCAGATAAGGTACTGTTTCACATTTTATTTTCACTTGTGGCCAAAATAAATCCAGCTTGAACTGTTGAGCTTTCTCTCCTTCAGCCAAAAATGCTAATGCAGCTTTAATATGTACATTTTTATATCATTTACTTTAAAACTATGTTAGGTTATGAGTATATGCCATATGAAACTACTGACCTTGCTACTAATTGAAAGTTTTGACAGCCTTACAAACAGTTATTTAACTCAGGGTACATGTGTTTAATTTCCTTTTAATTTCATTTAAATTACCACGCGAAGTTGGCATGTCAAAAAGAGCATCCCAAATCCTCGATAAGAGGGACTGTTATGTAAAAACACTGATGTGGAACTGAAGCTTAAGTGTGGAACGTGACCATCTGCCAGCCTAAAGTCTTAATGGATGTTGATCTTTCGGTATGGGGAACTAAAGCTTTTGGGATTGAAAAAAGTCACAAGCGACAGAAGAGCGGAAGCATGGAATTATAGAGCCGGCAGATTAACGCTTTGTCCATTTCTCTTTAACACAGCGGGACAAAGAAATCTCTCTGATCGCGTGACTAATGTTTTATTAAGCCTCCTGTCAGATACGTCGGACATCCTGTGAGGTTTTGTTGAACAAATTTTGGCAATTCAAAGCTGATTTTGGAGTTAGAAATCCTGAACTGAGCTTATGCATATTCATATTTTAAAATTAAATTATGTGCAATGTTTTATTAAGGTTGTGTTTATCCACAATTGTGTCAACAACAACACAAAAAACTGCTTTTTAGGCCATTGACGTAACAACGGCATTTTTAGAGCCTGATCATGCAAACTTTAAAACATGCTAGTTTTTTAAACCCTTATTGTCTCTACGGAAATCACAAATGTAATATTGTAAAAATGGTGACATCATACGTTTTGCATGCTAAAGTCCCAGTTACACACCCTCTTATTTCAGTATGTTGATGTACATCCAATTGAAGCTAAATGTTAAGTAGGGGGCGGGGCTTTCTTTTTATGCATCATTCCCTCATAGCAAGCTAACGGTAAGAGGGGTGTGGTTAAGAATATTGTGGTTGAATGACATCAGCAAAGAAGTACCACCACTCCAAATGTGAAAGCAGACTTTGAAGATTACAAAACATTTTTTTTACATTGGATTAATTCGCAGGTATTAATTGTTCACCTAAAGATAAACAGTAGCAATGTTTCTATCCAAAGATGCAAATAAAATTTATGAGCAAAACTGGAATATCACATAAAAGACGTGCGCATAAAGCAGCATTTCCATCCAATCCCTGCAGGCACAGGACGTCAACAGGACGTCATATTGATGTTATACCCCAACGTATGCCAGCGTCGTGGGGACGTAGGATTTTGTTTGGAAATGAAAATCAGGTTGACTTCAGAACCAATGGCAGGTTGATGTTAATGTCCAACCTAAAATCAACTAAATATCAACGTCTAATCGTGTTACACCTTGAAGATGTGTGGACGTTACCACTATGACATCTATCAGATGTTGGATTTAGGTCATTTTCCAACACAACCTCAACCAAATATCAATGTAATTTGACGTTGTTATTGGACGTCAAAATAATGTTGTCCTTAGACGCTGGTTGAACTTGGTCACCCCACGTCAAGACCTAAATCTAACCTAATATTAACGTCTTATGATGTTGTGTGCCTGCTGGGATGTGTCATAGAGAACAAAAACGTCACTTCCTGATTAACTAGTGCCAAATATCAGAAGTAACAGTTTTTTATTTATTAAAGTAGGAGAAGCTGCGTGAGTTCCTTTTTTATTTAATAAAATACTTGCGCCTCAGAAGACTATGCCAACACGCAATGAACACGCGGTGACATTTGAAGACGTCAGACGCGAAGCCCAGAGGCTCTTGATTCTGGGGCTAATAAGTAATAACACTAATACTAAAACGTTTTTAAGCATTTTAGAATGACCAAAACAACATTTCAGATGTTTTACAATATGCTCAGCCTGCTGGTTTGTCCATTCACACACATTTATAACAAAATCACATGACTGTTTTATTAATGTGCATACTGCAATTTGTTCAATACAAGTTTTTTCAGTGTAGTTTATTTATGTTATACATATTACATATGCTTTTTTATGTGCAATTTTAAATTTTATACGCATCTTGCCGATTCAAATCAACTGATTTTTATGTGCATATACTGAATGTGCGTAAAAGTAGGTGGATGGAAACATCGCTAATGTGTGTTGGCTAAATAAACATTCTAAATTAGGTTTTTACTCACTCTTAGTGTGTAGGCATGTGTAAGTACAGTATTAATAAATCAGAAATTTGTTGAAATGTACGAAAATGTAGTATTTCTTTACAAAATAGCATCGCCATCTACTGTTCTGGCATGCATAGTACAGTTATTTTAATAGTTTTCAATGAGCCGAATTGGTTTGGCAAGTTTTAAACACATTGTTGTCATGTAATCCTATATACTGTATATCTTTTAAATTTTCTATCCAGAGTGTCCCTACCATAAACCTCTGGGTTTTGAGGCAGGATCTGTGGCTTCAGATCAGATCAGCTGCTCTAATGAAGACCAGTACACAGGCTGGTTCTCCTCCTGGACGCCAAACAGGGCAAGACTAAATAGCCAAGGATTTGGGTGAGTGTATAATATATAGCATATATGAGTTTCTATTATATTGCATAAATATTATATATTTATTCATTCATTTATTCATTTTCCTTCGACTTAGTCCCTTTAATAATCAGGTGTCAGCACTTTTCCACCAAATGTTTAAACAGCAGATGCCCTTCCAGCTGCAACCCAGTACTGGAAAACACCCATACACACTCATTCATACACATACACTAAAGCTAATTTAGTTTATTCAATTCAACTATGGGGCATGTCTTTGGACAGTGGGGGAAACTGGAGCACCCAGAGGAAACCTACACCAACATGTGGAGAACATACAAACTCCACACAGAAATGCCCACTGACCCAGCTGAGGCTCGAACTAGCGACCTTCTTGCTGTGATGCTAAACACTAAACCACCGTGTCACCTTATATATTTATATATTTCGTTAAATGTAATTTTTTTTTTTTGGTAGAGGTATTTCTTCCTCTATATAAGTGTAATATAAATTAGTTGAGTTAACCAAAAAAATCACATTTTCAGTGTACTTTTAAAAGAAGGAATGTTTCAGATTTTAAAAACATTTGAACAACTGTTTGAATTATTTTGCTGTTATTAAAACCATCTTGACTATGGAATCTGTGAATTTGTGGTTTTTCCCCTAGATGTGCCTGGCTGTCCAAGTTCCAGGACACCAGCCAGTGGCTTCAGATTGACCTGAAGGAGGTGAAAGTGGTTTCTGGTATCCTGACCCAGGGCCGCTGTGACTCTGATGAGTGGGTTACCAAGTACACTATGCAGTACCGCATTAATGACAATCTCAACTGGATCTACTACAAAGACCAAACTGGAAACAACAGGGTAAGAAGACAAATAGGCTGTCTTGAAAAACCACTAGTTATACTGTAGGTTATCGACTTTTAGGCTTCTGGTTATATAAAGCATTACTGTCTGTTAGTATTGGGCTAAATTTTTATATATTTGGTATCGGTTTCCAAATATATCAGCTTCTAGATACACATTTCTATATCGGTTTATTCCTCTTATAAATGACTATGGAAAACTTGGCATCATCATTCATTCATTTTCTTTTCGGCTTTGTCCCTTAATTAATCTGAAATCTTCACAGCGGAATGAACCGCCAACTTATCCAGCATATGTTTTACACAGCGAATGCCCTTCCAGCCGCAACCATCACTGGGAAATGGCATCATCATCACAACAAAAATAGATCTGTTGTTATTTTCACTAAAATTATTAATTCATTAATTTTCCTTCAACTTAGTACCTTTATTTATTATGGAAATGAATCGCCAACTCATTCAGCATATGTTTACACAGCAGATGCCCTTCCAGCTGCAACCCTGTACTGGGAAAAACCCATACACACTCATTCACACAC
The DNA here is from genome assembly GCF_052040795.2 of Danio rerio. NCBI lineage: Eukaryota > Metazoa > Chordata > Actinopteri > Cypriniformes > Danionidae > Danio > Danio rerio. Next base: position 33,029,227 of record NC_141031.1, read on the forward strand.
ATACACTATGGCCAATTTAGTTTTTTCAATTCACCTTTAGCGCATATCTTTAAACACACAAAAATGCCAACTGACCAAGCCGGGACTCGAACCAGCAAACTTGTCACTTGAGGTGACAGTGCTAACTACTGAATCACAGTGTCGCCCACCAAAATTATTTGCAACATTATTTTTATCTTCACATTATTTGAAACATCATACTGGCCATTTTCTTGTTCCTAACATGTTTGACTTCCTTTACTTGTTGAGCAGACAAGATATTTTGAAGAAAGTTGTAATCATTGACTTCCATAGAATTTGTATTTTCTACTATGGAAGTCTAATATGGTTACAGGTTTTAGTTTTCTTTAGAAAACCTTCTTTAGTGTATTGAATTGAATAAAGAACACACTCAAGGGTTAATAGTGACTATACATTCAAAATACTTTCTACATAACACCTGTAAATTTAATTTGATGTGCAAGATGAGACAGCTCCTCTCTGACCCACTCTGAAATTGGCATTGGTGTATCTTATTGTAATTGTTTTTTTCCTCAGGTGTTCTATGGGAACTCTGACCGCTCTTCCACAGTCCAGAACCTGCTGCGTCCACCAATCGTAGCGCGCTACATCCGTATCCTCCCTCTTGGCTGGCACACTCGCATCGCCATGCGCTTGGAGCTGCTGCTTTGCATGAATAAATGCACCTGAGCTAGCTAATAAGCAAAGCCATTCCTAACTATTTCCTGTACACCATCCATTCATTTCTATCACAACATGCCAAAGTGAATATCACTAGCCAATCTTGTTTTATGTATCATCTGGTATGGATTTCAATCGCTTTTAATTTTATTTATGTGTTTAATTTAACGTTCTGCGTCTAACTGGTTGATTATTTGATTATTCACATATTTTTCTTCAGTTCATGGAAATTATTGTTAGATTATGTCATGAGTAAATTACTTCATGCTTTTTTTTTCATGTCATTTTTTTTTTAAAAGTAAAATAAGTATTGCTTTGGCAAATCAGGTTTGTTTACATCCAATGCATGTTGAAGCCATAATGTTAAACCAGATATTCAATCCGGGTATAGAAATAGGGAGATCCATTGGAGTTGAACTCAGTGTTGTGTTACTGTTTTTCTGTTGTGGTTTGTGACTGTTTTTGCTTGTAATTCCCACTGACCGATTCCTTTTTATATTCATTATGAGCCTGTACTGTTAAACTGTGTTTGTGGCTTACCTGAGAAACAACACAATTGAATAAAGGAAGTCTTTCTCCGTATTTTCAGATTTATTCAGCCTGGATCTAGTTTCACTCTGTAATTTGGACAACAGAAAAATGTGCATAATTAAAAAAATTATAATAATAACAGTAATATATGTTTATTTGTTTTCTTTCTCAGTCCCTTTATTAATCTGGGGTTGCCACAGCGAAATGAACTGCCACATTAAAATATGTTTATATTTTATTTAAACATTTTATTAGGGGTGTCACGGTGGCGCAGTGGGTAGCACAATCACCTCACAGCAAGAAGGTCACTGGTTGGAGCCTTGGCAGGGTCAGTTGGCATTTCTGTGTGGTTTGCATGTTCTCCTCTGGTTTGGCGGTTCATTCCGCTGTGGCGACCCCAGATTAATAAAGGGACTAAGCCGAAAAGAAAATTAATGAATGAATGACATTTTATTGGAGCTGGTTAATACATATATCCATAAATTAATAAATAAATAGTTATGAACATTTATTTTTAGCTAGTTGCTAAAGACCTTCAGTTCTAACTACTAAACTAAAACTAAAATAAAGCTTAAGGAAAAGTGAAATTATTATAAAACTGACAAAATGAAGTTTAATAATAATATTATACTGAAAACCACAGATCCACAATTATAGTGACAAATAATTTATATGCATAACTATTCAGATGGAATGATTCTGGCAAATGTTGAGAAAGTTTGCAGAAAGATTTAAGACTGAAAGTGCTTAAGATAAACGTAAATATGTACACTGGATTAATAAATTAGGCTACTGGTCTAAGCAAGTGCGCATGCGCTCCAAATCAATTTAAGTCATGCACCTGCTTGTTGATCATTCGGTGAATTGATTGCATGTGCTATAAATTGTAGTTTCAGTGCAGTAGCAGTTGTTTCCTCACTTTTCTGTCCATCATGAAAGCTCCTGGTCTTAAAGGCAAGCGCTGCACGGCATCTCGAAGCTGCATTTCAAAAAACAGAGAACACGCCTCATTCATCTACACGGCCAGACAACAGGTGTGTTTTCCGTCCACAAGTGAAAGGGAGTATTAAAAAGTATCCCTATGTTTATATTAACAACTGAACTAAATGCACAGATGAGTCCGACGGCAGAAAGGCGCGTCCATGAGCCCAGGGGTGTGAGCAGATATTTGCTGCAAAGAGTGGGGTCTGAGGCCGCGCGGCTCTCCTACTTCAGCCGCCACAGGAGCGTTACGCAGAGGGAGATCCTGGAGGCATGGAGCCAGCTAAGAAGCCGCCGCGGGAATACAGCTGCACTGGCTGGAGCTTGAGTCTGGCGTTTTTAAACCACGTTTTAAAGTGTATTAAATTAATTTTAAATGGATGTTATTATTTATTTGTTGTAATAAAGCCATTTTGCTTAACTCGTTTCTTTTCCTGAAGCATGCTAGTTTAATTTCCCCCTCAGGCGAAGCAAGCTCTGTCTGGACATTTTCTTGTAATCGATCTTATTAAACACTAAGTTTATTTGAGCGAAAGGAATTTTTTACATTATAAACGACAAAAGTTTTTTTTTTTTTTTTTTTTTTTTTTAATAAAAGCCTGTTTTTCAAGGAGTTGCAGTGTGGAGAGCGAAGTAAAAGTTTTTTTTAAGTTTCAATTAAGGGTAAGAAGACTTTTAATATAAACATTTGACAGGCACATTCTAATTGAGCAATATCTATTTAAAAATGAAAGGTGTAATCTACTCAAAACGCCACTCACTTATCGCCTCCTATGGGTGTAGATCAATGAGTGGAGTAGATGCTCAAATGATCAACAGCTGAACCGCTGAACGAATCGTTTCACCAAACGAATCCGAAAGACTCGAGTCATTGAATCAAACAAACCTTTCTCAGACTCACGAGTCGGTGAGGCAGGTGCTGTGCTCACAAATCAGGCAGACTGTGCTTTGAACTGAAAGCTTTACCTCATCTGACATCTGTGGCGTTTATGTTCGCACTCCTCCACATTTGGAAATACGTGCTAGATGTTTTGTGCTCTGGGTTTTGTCCAACACTAATTTCTTCACGGAGTCGCGTGTCGTGGTGAGTGATGGACAACAGAAAGGTAACTTGTGCTTTTCGTGTGCTGTGCGTTGTGTGTTTTGTTTGTTTGTCGTTTGTGATTGTGCGAGCGTCTTCTGTAAGGGATGGGGTCCATTCATAAATTCACCTTACTAGTTGTCAACTCTATTATTACTATGTATTATTAATTAAGTTAATATATGCTATACGGCATATATGTTACAGCAGTGGTGCGTTTCTCGGCACAACACTTGTTTTCTTCTGCAATTTATCGTTTTGTATATAGATTTTACCCGTTTATCATGACTTAAAATATTAAACCTCTTTGGATATATAGGTTGAGAAGTTCGGTCAACATATTTAAGACATAAATAAACGTTGTTTTTGTCTATGTTCTCACTATTATATTTGTAACTGTGAATATGACAGTCAACAGTCTCTATCTCTCTTTGTGCCACCTCAGAGATTGATCACTGTTAAAAGGGCCTTTTGAAAGGCTCTTTAGAGGCACAGATTAAAGTCCAGCATGATTTGCAGTAAGTATCTTTTGTTGCTTTATTCCTCAGGGACACATTATTGTGATGCTGAATTAATTCCACACTGTATTGCTTTTTTCTATAGCTATTTTCTGAAAAATATCTCATATCATTTATGAGGTTTTATGAATTAACCTCACAGAATATACATATTAGGTCTGTTTGTTTATAGTGGTAACAAAAGCCACAATAATGCAGTTTTTCAGTATGCATAGTTGTGTACAAGTAAAATGTATTTTTCGGTTTCATATTTTAACCAAATATCCAGAATTATAAAAGTTTGTGATAACGTTTAAGCTCTTCTCCTGTGTTGTTTCTTTGCACAAGCATTTCTGGATACCAAGTGATAAAGAGAATCCCTAAAATTTGGGAGATTCATGACTACAGGCAAGCGGTAGGATCATGGGATGCGGCACATCCATTGCCATTGAGAACCAAACACGACCCTCAGAAACAGGTAAAATAAAAAATAATATCCCCAATTTTGTAACACACAGTAGCATAACCTCTTGTTTCTCTTGCATTTGCAACAACCCTGGATTCCACAAGTTTGCATTATTAATTTGTTGAAAAATATGCATTTAGTCTCCAGTTCTGTCCTTTTTTTCTGTTTTCACCCCACCCTCAAGGTTTTACTCAAATTATTCAATTTAATTTAATCACCTCTCACACAGATGGCTCCATCAAGCAGTCCAACCCAGCTCTGAGTAAGGCATTTTCTTCAGCATCTGTCATTGCTGTCTGTGTCCCATTTGTGGCTATAGAGAAGTAGCACAATTTCACCAATGTAGAAATGTACTCTCAAAAGTGCAAACCTTAATTGTTTGCCATATATTGTGACTTAAAGCACCAACCTCCATGACTTTTCTCAAATCCATGAAATGTTTTTTTCTCTGTGTATTTGAATTATTTATTCTTAATTATGAATATCATTATGAATTGGTTCAATATACAAGCAGTAATCCCATCATTCTCAAACACAGCTCAGATTTTATTTATGGGTGTGTATACTCTCGAGAAAAGCCTTGTCTCTAATGTTTGTGTTGTGTTCTTTCTCCTTAACTGCTCCCTGCACTTCTTTAATTAGCACCTGTGATATAGACCCCCTGAGACACGGTTATATTTGGCACCATTTTTGTACTCAAGTGCTCGAGAAAAGATGCAAGTGTCTCTGTACCATGAGTCATATGTGCGTTAAGGCATGACGTTAGCATGGTAACACGGGCCTGATGCGACAATGAGAATCAGGAACCATATATTTTAAAAAGAGTTGCTTGTGTCTTGAAATGAAATTTATATAATCACATCTATAAAATTGTAGCTAATATATTTGAGCATTGATGTATATAATTCTAATTCCAATGTTTGAAAAATGTATATAATTAAGCAGCCATTTTTGCAATATTTTGGAATACAATCACCGGCCACTTTATTAGGTACACCTTACCAATACCAGGTTGAACCCTTCTTTGCCTTCAGAACTGCCTTAATCCTTCGTGGCATAGATTCAACAAGGTACTGGAAATATTCCTCAGAGATTTTGGTCCAAATTGACTTGATAGCATCACACAGTTGCTGCAAATTTGCCAGCTGCACATCCATGATGCAAATCTCTCATTCCACCACATCTCAAAGGTGCTCTATTGGAGTGAAGTCTGGTGACTGTGGCTCCAGACTTCCATTTGAGTACAGTGAACTCATTGTCTTGTTCAAGAATCCAGTCTAAGATGATTCGTGTTTTATAACATGGCATATTATCTTGCTGGAAGTAGCCATCAGAAGATGGGTACACTGTGGTCATAAAGGGATGGACATGGTCAACAACAATACTCAGGTAGGCTGCGGCGTCGACACAATGTTCAATTGGTACTAATGGGCACAACGTGTGCGAGGAAAATATCCCATGACACCACCACCACCACCAGTCTGAACCATTGATACAAAGCAGGATGGATTCACGCTTTCATGTTGTTGACGCCAAATTCTGACTCTACCATCCGAATGTTGACTCATCAGGCCAAGCAATGTTTTTCCAGTCTTCTATTGTTCAATTTTGGCGAGTCTGGTCAAATTGTAGCCTCAGTTCCCTGTTTTTAGCTGACAGGAGTGGCCCTCAGTGTGGTCTTCTACTGTTGTAAATCATCTGCCTCAAGGCTTGACGTGTTGTGCATTCAGAGATGCACATCTGCATACCTCGGTTGTAATGAGGGGTTATTTGAGTTACTATTGCCTTCTTATCAGCTGGAACCAGTATGGCCATTTGTCTTTGACCGCTGGCATCAACAAGGCATTTGCACCTACAGAACTGCCACTCAGTGGATATTTTCTCTTTTTCAGACCATTGTCTGTAAAGCCTAGAGATGGTTGTGCGTAAAAATTCCAGTAGATCAACAGTTTCTGAAATACTCAGACAAGCCCGTCTGGCAGCAACAACCATGCCACTGTTCAAAGTCACTTAAATCACCTTTCAGTCCCATTTGGATGGTCATATGAACTGCAACAGATTATCTTGACCATGTCTACATCTCTTAATGCATTAAGTTGCTGATTAGAAATTTGCATTAACAGGTGCACCTAATAAAGTTGCCGATGAGTGTATGTGTTCCATATGACATTTTATATATGTGACATCCAGATTTAAATTTGTATGTAATATATGTAATTTGCGTATATTGGGATATATTAGAATTCTATATGTGGCGTGCATTTTAAAAAGAGCTCAATTGAGGGTACATATACACATAAAAAAATAAAATAAAAGTCTTTTTACTCATTGTAAACGAAGATTGTTTTTACAACATTGACATTTGTACAGAAAACCTTTCAAAAATGCAAAAAAAGTTTTAGTGTGTAATCATCTTGGACACATACACAAAAATGTAAAAATAAATGTATAGCTTTTTTAATCAGATGCCAGCCATGGCCTTATGATGTTAATATTTGCATATTTTTCTGAATCTCACTGGATGTATGTACTCTTCCCTAATCTTGATTCATACTTACTGCATATTTGAACATATTGCTGCTTTTTTCATTGGGAAATGTCTTTATTTGCATGTACTGTAGTCATGATGTAGTAATTTTCCCCTATTTGAAGGCACCATTCAGCTACAAGTACAGTATTTATAATAAAAAAAAATACCTGTACTTCCCAAATACTTTTAGTTTTAAACCTGTGGTCCACGAGTATCATTTACAGTACTTTTTTCATTCTTTGTGTGTTCTTCTTAACATATTTAGCCATAAAAGCTGCCATACTGATCCAGCGTTGGTACAGACGCTATGTTGCTCACCTGGAGATGCGAAGACGCTACACGTGGAACATCTTTCAGTCCATTGAGTATGCAGGAGAACAGGACCAGCTACAGGTACAGTAAATGAAAAACATTATGTCATTCTGTTGTTTTTGGAATGCACTCTGTTGTGATTTTTAAATTGCTGCTTTGATTGGATGGTTCATATTTAACATTAGTTTGCAAATGTTTCCTTTCTAGCTCTCAAGTTTCTTCACTTTCATGTTGGACAACTTCACTCAGATTAATGGGAATGGACCAGGTAATAAAATGTTTTGTTTTCTCAATGGATCAAAGACATTTTGGTGGTTAATGAAATTTACAGAAATGTTGTTGTTTTTTTCATAGAAAGCGTATTAAATGCGAGTGCATTCATTTCAAATACATTTTTTGGAAATTAAATCATTCTAATTTTCTTCATCGCCAACATGTTTGTGTAAAAAGAAACCTCAACAATGTACTTCTCCCAACAACACATCATATTAATCATCATACTGATCATTTTTTTGACATTTTAAATTACTAAAATGTATTTCTAAAATCTAGTGGTCTAATGGACAGTGGCAAAGTTTTTAGACTATAGTTTATAGATAAAAATATTTTATTTGTGATCCTTATATACAGTCATTTATTGTGGTGTTAAATCATATTTTTGTTTATAATTTTAAATATGCATGACCTTTCCTTTGGTATATAAACTCTTTTTACACTGAATGATATTTTAAGGGGTGTCACGGTGGCACAGTGGGTAGCATGGTTGCTTCACAGCAAGAAGGTTGCTAGTTCGAGCCTTGGCTGGGTCAGTTGGCATTTCTGTGTGGAGTTTGCATGTTCTACTCATGTTAAATGAATGAAGGAATGAAAACCTCTATCTATTTTACCAAGATTTACAAAGACACATTAAAATATCATTAATTTTCTTTTTGGCTTATTCCCTTTATTAAACTAGGGTCGCCACAGCGGAATGAACCGCCAACTTATCCAGCATATATTTTACGCAGCAGATGCCTTTCTGCCATCAACCAATCACTGGGAAACATCCATACACACTCATTTACAGACATACAGTACAGTACGAACAATCTAGCTTACCCGATTCATATAGCGCATGTCTTTGGACTTGTGGGATGGTTTTATCTTGCTTAATTTATTAAAGCATACATTGTAATGTATGAGGAAAAACTATTTAAAGTTGTATTAAACATTGTTTAATGTTTGAAAGCCCCAGTTTGTGTTTGATTAATATTCACATTTTACACAGACCTATTTTTTAAACTTAAGTAGTAATATTTACATGGGTAATTATAACTATTTTAAACTATTAAAAAGCTCCCATTTGTAAGTGGATGGCCTAATAATCGGTCTAAAATATTTTGAATCATGCAGGTTTGTCAATGGTGATGCAGTAGGTAGTGCTGTCGCCTCACAACAAGAAGGTTGCTGGTTCAAGCCTTGGCTGGGTCAGTTTGCATTTCTGTGTGGAGTTTGCATGTTCTCGCTCCACATTCCCCCACAGTCCGAAGACATGTGGTACAGGTGAATTGGGTAGGCTAAGTTGTCCGTAGTGTATGAGTGTGAATGAGTGTGTATGGATGTTTCCCAGAGATGGGTTGCAGCTGGAAGGGCATCCGCTGCATAAAACATATGCTGAATTAGTTGGCGGTTAATTCTGCTGTGGCGACCCCAGATTTCTAAAGAGAAGAAACCGAAAAGAAAATGAATTAATGGTTTGTCAGGCTGTTTGGGATTTGTACTTTAAATAGCATTTTACTCATTGATTTTTCTTTTATTATTCTCTAAATCTAGCAGTCCCCCAGCATACTTTTGGAAAGCCCCAGTACATGTGATTTATTTTATTTTTATTTATTTATTTATTTTTTGCATCATTTGGTCTCCCTCTGGAGTGTTGCACCTATCCTTTCAGTGATCCCAAAAAACACTATATGGAGACCCAGTTGCTTAGCAACCTTGGGAGATCCCATTTTGAGTGGTGGTAATGCAGAGAGAGCCAGAAATGCAGCAACCAGCCTCCAAAGGCAGATGTCCAAAATGCAGAAGACAATTAGTCCCATCTTTAGTCAAGTAGAAGAGCTGATCCTAAATGAGATGCAGCAGAGAGAAACTGAGCATAGAACGTTCTTATACTGGTAAAGAACCAAACACAAATATTCAACTGTTTCACCCAACGAACGATGCTTTCACTGCTTTCTATTCTTCACATTGAGGTTCATTTCATCAGCCTGTGATTTCACTAGGGAAAAGCCTTGTTTAATCAGTTCCCATTGCGTGGGCCACAAATGCACATGACTGGTCTTGTCAGGTAATCATGTGTCTTAGGTTTGGATTGGATGGTTTTTAGACTTAGCTTCTTGTTTCTGTGGCTCTGTAGTGTCTTAGAATGTTGGCAATTATGAGGTATATTATTGTTATACTGCTTTAAAGTTTATCCTAAACATTGAACATCTTCAGTCACAGCTATAGTGAATCGAAATAAATTAATTATTGTTTAATGCGTCCTTCCTTAATACAAAAAGTACCACAATGTTTGAATAGTAGTACATTTGCATTTTTTTTCACCTAAATTTTCACCTATATTGTTGTTGTTTTTCATTGGAAAAATATTTTACTTTTTTATTGTTAAATATGTAGTGTCTGTCAGGGTGTCCGCGGAGTCTTAAATAGTTTTAAGTTATTTTTTTTCAAGAGCAAAATTTTAGGCCTTAAAGTCCAATTTACTGAAGTAATGGGGAGCGTACACAATATTTATAAACAAACATGGAATAGGCAAGGTTTTATAACAGAAAGCATTATGTTGAATAGGAATTATACTAAACCCATTCAGACAAAAAGACATTTAATATATATTTTTGATCATTTATGTAATCTAAGAAATATATAATAAGAATTTTTTTTAACAATGTTAAACTTGAATTAAAAAACACATTTTGTTCTAAAAAACTATATTCAGCTATTTTCTTGTTTTGACATTAAAATATGTGGCTAAGAAATAACTAAATTAATTTTTTTTGCTGTTGCGGTAGGGACAACCTGGACAACCTGGCCATTAGAAGAAATCTTTAGTGTTTAGCTCTTTATAAGTCTCAATTCATGATGGTCTTAAAAGGTCTTGACTTGAAAAAACCTGCTAAAACAAACCCTGATTGGTGAAACTGAATGATGTTGGAACATTATTTCATTCATATTTTGGCATTTTAATTTTACAAAGGTTATTTATTGTAAGTTTATTACAAAGGTGTTATTATTATTATTAAAATATTAGGTATGTTGCTTTACTTATTATGTAAACTTAAATCAATTTTGTCATTTTTAAAATCTGTTTATTAAACTTACATAAATAGCAGGACAGAAATACATTTACAGAAATATTATTCCCAATCCCTCCCCATAAACAAAATTAAATTACAATCACACACACACACACACAACCCCAGAAAATACATCAAGATAAATGAAATTTCAAATTGATGCTCAATCTTTTTCTCATTTAATCAAGTTTTAGTTTATAGTACAGCTAAAATTGCTTCTTTTATTGGCGACTAAGGAAGCAGGAAATTATGTCCTGTAGGTGTCGGCTAAATCAAGACAAAAAAAAAAAATGTTGCATTTGCGCTCACCTCAATACAAACATCTGTTCCTGAAATTCAGCTCTCTCTGCATAAATTTATGGGAAACACTGCAAATTTACATTTTGAAGAATGACACAATGGGTCAGCACTCTCAAATCCCTGTGCAGGGCCAGACGCTATGCAAATTGAAGTATGGCACATTGTGCTATAGAGGTGTGTGTTGGGTATTTTTGATGGGCAATCAAAAAAGGCCTTTCATAAAAGACCCCAGGTTGAGAATTAAGCATTTATTTATTAACTGAAAACTGAAACCGATATTACTTGTTTGCCTGCATTGCCACGTGTCCAGCTCTGATGGACAATAGCACAAACCTTTGATGTTCTGAGTGTTTCATGATTCACATTTACATCATTTTATCAGGCTGAGAGATTATAATGGAGAGTGCTCTCACATTTAGGGTGACCAGTCAACCCGATTTCCCTGAATCCGGAGTTCCAGCTTTATTTATAGTATCCAGACTTAAAAAAAAATATCTTCTCTTTGGAAAAAGTAATTTATAACAATCTTAAGTCACCTTAAAAAAGTAATTGAATGTGTTACTTTTTAAATGAAAGTAATGTGAAATGTATGTGTTAAAGCAGGAAAAATAAGTATTGAACACGTCAGCATTTTTCTCAGAAAACATATTTCTAAAGGAGCAGTTGACTTGAAATTTCCCCCAGATGTTGGTAACAATTAGAAATCCGTATATATGCAAAGAAAACAAATCGAATTAGTTTACAAATTAATTTATGCAGGATTAAATGAAATGACACAGGGAAAAGTAATGAACACATGAAGAAAGGGAGGTGTAAAAAGGCAGTGAAAGCCCAGACAGCAGCTGAAATCTCTCAATAGTTATTCAGCAAGCCTCTGCTCTTTATCATTGTAAATTAATAAGCTGCTTCAGTGCAACATCTACATTACCAGGATGATGAAGATGAAACCAGAGTGGACATTTCAGCAACACAATTGATCCAAAACAGCCAAGGAAACTCTTAAATGCTTTCAGAGAAAGAAAATCAAGCTGTAGAATGGCCTAACCAACCACCTGACTTGAATCCAATAGACAATACAAAATAAAGACCAGATTTGATAGACGAGACCCACAGAACCATCAAGATTTTTACACTCTGTTGAAGTCTGGAAAAACTCATACCTGAGCAATGCACGTGATTTTATTCTTCATATAAGAGGTGTCTTTAAGCTGCATCACCAAAAAAGCCTTTTTTTATATATAGTATTAAATAGATTTTAGTAGTTCAGTACTTACTCCCTGTGTCATTTCATCATTACACAAACTCATTTTCAGATTTTTTGGTTTTGTTTTATTTTCATGTTTGTATTTTTTGAGTTTTTAACCAAAATTTGGTTCAGTTCCATGTCAACAGCTCCATTAAAAATATTATTCCCAGGAAAAAACATGACGTGTTCAATACTTATTTTCCTTGCTGTATGTTGTTTTTTTCTGATGATAGGCTTAACATTGTAATGTATCACTTTTTTATGTAACACCGGTCACAAAAAACAATGTTTCAAATGTGCGCAAGTATACCACAAAAACTATTAACACATTACATTAAGAAATTGGGCCGACCAACTCTCATCACATACTGAATGGAGAAATAATGTTATATCTTTTTATCACTTTGAACACCATAAAAAAATTAGTTACTGGCAATTTTAGTAATTTTGTTGCAATTTTATGAATTACAGAGCGAAATATCATCTTTTTTTAATCTGTACAAAAAAGTTTACAAAAAATGTACAAAAAATTAACAGTAACTTAATGGGAATTTTGGTTGCCAGTAAAACTGAATTTACAAGCACACTGTAAATTAATAATACCAATTGTAATGTACAGTACAACACAACACAGCACAGTTATCATTATTTATTTATAGTTCGCTTGTAAATTTACATTCTTACTGCCAACCAAAATTGTCACCTCACAGCTAGAAGGTCGCTGATTTAAGTCCCGGCTGGGTCAGTTGGCATTTCTGTGTGGAGTTTGCATGCTCTCTCCCCATGTTCTTTTTGGTTTTCTGGGTGCTCCAATTTCCCCCACAGTCCAAAGACATGCGCTTTAATTGAATTAGCTAAACAAAATTGGCCCTAGTGTTTGAGTGTGTGTGTGAATGTGAGAGTGTATGGGTGTTTCCCAGTACTGGAAGGGCATCAGCTCCGTAAAACATATGCAATAGTTGGTGGTTCATTCCGCTGTAGTGATCCCTGATAAATTAAGAACTGAGCCAAAGGAAAATGAATTAATGAATAAATGAAGACAAGTCATATTTTTAAGCCTTTTAAAATTTATTTTAAATATCTGATTTGACTGTCAGAGATGATTTGTTTATCCCTCCTTCCGCAGTCCAATTTTGTCATTTATTTACTCTATCATTCCAGAACCGTTGAGTTGCACATCACACTTGTTATAGTATAGGCCTGTTTGATTCTGCTTTGTCTTCCCTCATAGTCACCACAGCCATCTTGTTTTCTTTGCCCCAGACTTGATCTCCCACCTGCTGGACTCTGTGGTTGATCCTCTGACGGAGGAGGTCAGGCAGCTGAAGTACGAGCAGATTATGGTGCCGGAGTCGTACAGCGGCCCTCGTCTCTCCTTCCCGCTGAGCGTGACTGATACCAATGCCCTGCTCAGTGCCTTTAAAGAGGAGCAGGTACAACACCATAAAACTTTCACTCATCGTCTGAACAAATCATTTTATACATTATTTATCTACAATTTTACCTAGTTTCAAATTATGCTTTATTTAAGGCTTATTTTCTTAGAATGCATTTTTTTATTTTGTTATTTTATTTGTTTTATTTAACAATTTTGCTTAACATTAAAACTTCTTTTGTTCAAGGCAGATGTTGCATATTTAAAAGGTTATCTACTTTAAAATAAAAGATATCTATGGAATGCTAAAGCGGATTTTAGAATCAAAGACTCTTTAGAATCAAATAATATCTTTTGAAACAGATTAATTGTAATTTTAAGTATTTTTTACTTTGCCACCATCCTTCAAATCAGTAGGTTTTACCCACCATTTGCTGGCAAGATGCTTTTTATTATGCAAAATTGAATGGGTATGATCGTATGTATTTATTTAATAAGTTGTTAATAATGTTAATAAGTACACGTCAGAGTATGTTGTTTTATTTTCACATAAATGTATATCTGTTACATTTGGAGACCCGGAGGAGACGTAATGGTAGGAAAAAAAACTGGGAAGGACAAGAAAAAGGGTGGGAGAAAAAAAAAACTGTGATAAGAAAATATATAATTTAAAGTTTTTATGTTCCCTCACAAAGATTTTTTTGCATTCCCTCGCAAAACTGTTGTTCCACAAACACTTCATACATGTCAACCCTCTCGTTTTCGCCAGGATTCTCCCGTATTTTACCATTCTATCCTGCTATCTTCCTATTATCAAGTATTATCCCATACTTCTCATATATTTTTAATCTTGAAAGCATGTTGAAATTAGTATAAAAATGTCTCCATTCACTTTTTTTCCATTAAAGCTGCGCATCGATCATTGCTAGAACCAGACAGAATCTTTGCTATTTCTGTGCAGAATTTTGTAAAAAATCTGCCGATTTATACAGAATTATTTTGTGAGTATAGCAACTAAAACTTAATATATGAAATAAAAAAATATATCTTTTTAACTTTTATTTAATGTTTAAAATCAAAATCCATTTAGATCCACTTATTTGGTAAACAAAGCAAGCCTCACATATAATTTATATCTAAAAGACAGAAAATATTACTTTACTAACTGTATTGTAAAGTAATGAAATGAACACTTTCATATTAGTCAATATTATTACTGAAATTAATTTAAAAACCGAATAAATAAAAATGTACACACATTTAAAATAAGTAAATAAATACTCAATTCATTCATTCATTTATTTTCTTGTAGGCTTAGTCCCTTTATTAATCCTTTATGAACCGCCAACTTATTCAGCAGTTTTTTTACGCAGCAGATGCCCTTCCAGCCGCAACCCATCTCTGGGAAACATCCACACACACATTCACACAAACACTCATACACTACGGAAAATTTAGCCTACCCAATTCACCTGTACCGCATGTCTTTGGACTGTGGGGGAAACCGGAGCACCCGGAGGAAACCCACGCGAAGGCAGCGAGAACATGCCAACTCCACACAGAAACGCCAACTGAGCCGAGGTTCGAACCAGCAACCTTCTTACTGTGAGGCGACAGCACTACCTACTGCGTCACTGCTTTGCCCAAATAGCCTCAATGATGGGCTAAAAATCTGCGGATTTCTGCGCGCGCAGATTCCATGTGGGCCTAATCATCACCCTTCATATGCAACTTCTGAATCAGTGAATGCATGTACTGAATAAGTACTGACTGACGGATGCGCTACAGATGCCAGATCAGCTTCTGTACACACCAAGTGAAGAGCAGCAATTGAATCTCTCGTTTTGTTTTGTTTGATAACAGAGGAGTCACTTTAAGAATTCCACAGATCTATAATGAAAGCGTTCCATTACTTTGGTAACTGTTTCTGCTCATTTAAGGGAAACTTAGTTGTGTTTAACCCTTTGATGCACTACCTAGGTCTAAAGTGACCCGTCTAGGTTTATTTTTTCTATATCTATTTTATAGCTCGTGCATCAAAGGGTTAAAATTAAAACACGCAGGACAGACATGTTTACATTATATTAAGTTTATTTTTTCTGTTCATACACACACCCAAATCCCAAAGTCTCCTGCACTTTTGCTCTTTAAATGGCTTCAGTTTATCATACGTAGCGTGTCTGTCAATCAGCACTTATACATGCATTCACGGATTGAGAGGTTCCATATGAAGGGCGACGATTGAAGCACAGCTTTAATAAACAGAAAGTGAATGCTGACATTTTATTAACTTGAGCAAAAATTTTATTATATATTAACTTATTAACAAAATTAAAAATATATGAGAAATATGGGATAATACTTAATGATAGGATGATAGCGGGATAGAATGGTAAAATACGAGAGAATCCTGGCAAAAACGAGAAGGTCAAAAGTGAACAG